>NW_004955408.1:9750005-9908223 GCF_000276665.1 Chinchilla lanigera | reverse complement strand
CCCGCGCGACGCGGCGGCCCGGAAGCTGCCACGAGGCTCCCGAGGGCGCGGGGCTCCTCGCCCGCCGCTCCGGGAAAGCTGGTGTGCGCGGCGCCCCGGCTCTCCCCTCCCTTTGCAGAGCGGAGGGAGCCGGAGCGAAACGGGGCGCGGGGGAGGGGGCTCCGCTCCGCAGGATCGGCCCGGAGCGGCGGCCGGAGGCAGCTTCGGGTCTCCCGCAAAGGCGCGGGTTCCAAGTCCCTCCAGACCCCCTCCCGCTCCCTGGAGCAGAACGGGGTTCGGAAACACTGGGGGAGTCTGCGTGTTCTTAGCGAGAGGTTTTCCGGCTCGCCCCGCCTTCCTCCCGGAGTAAGCACTTTTCCCGTTACCCAGCCCACTCCAAGGGGCTCCTCCTTCCTAGGGGAAGGGAGTTGTCTTGCAAAATGGGCCTCGCAACGTCCAATCAATTGACAGATAGCAGTGGGCACCCACTCGGAGGGGACGCCGGCCTGTGTCCTGGCGTGCAGAGACCGCTGTAGTTGACAGCGGCGTTGTGTCCTGCTCGCCTGGAAGCAGGCCCTCCGTGGGCCTCTGTCTCCAACACACAGCGAGCTTCCTTCCTTCCCCATAGGAGTGAGAGACAAATACGTGGAAGAATTTAAAAATTAAAAGCAATTCAAAAGCTAGGTGATAGTTCAGTGCTAACAAGAAACATGTTTAAAATAAGAACAAAAATAAGATCCCTAAGGAAACTTATAAGATTAGCCAAATGCACAAAAAGGGCGCATTACGTGAAGTCACTGAAGAGACCATCCTCTGCAATTTTCTTATTACTTTAACGGGAAAACTGAGGCTCAGAGGAGGCAGATGGCTTGACCCTGTCCCCACGTGACCAGTTTGCTGCGACCCCTGTCTGGTCCCCTGGCACACCTGTGCTTTTTGTGCCGCGCATCAGCACACAAATTACGCTCAGCATTACTGTAATGAGACATCAGCAAGAGGGGGAGATTCATTCCCCCTGGGGTTTCAAAAACAGCTTGATGAAAGAAATAGGATTTAAGCAAAATCCTAAAGAGTAGGCAGGATGCAAATTATTAGGAAAGTGAGATCGTCCCAGAGGAAGTGGGAGGTCAAAACAAAGCATGGGCAAGGGCAGTTGGAGCAGCACACAAGTTTGACTGGAGCAGAGAGCTTCTGTAAGAACTGGGGAGTAAAAGAAACTTCATTTTCGGAGGATCAGTGTATCTCTGTGCAGGATGCATGGGAAGCAGGAAAAGAACGGGAAAGAAAGAAGGGAATCACAGGCAGAGAAAACCATGCGGAAGTTCGAGCAGCAGCCCAGGCGCAGGTGACAGCAGTCTGACAAATGGGATGATGAATGGACACAAATGACTGAACCTCTTCTTGCTTCTGTTCTTAAAATCCTGCTGTGTAGGACTTGCCTTCGTGTTGATTGCAGGAGACACTGGACAGAAAGGCAGATATGTCGGACAGGATGGGAAGCTGGGGGCCGGTGCTCAGAAACAACAGGGGAGCATTTCACAGTAACTCCCCGGGCATTGGTTTCAATCTGCAGAGTGAGGGAGGAATCTGGACAGCAGCAGCCCTTGGTGAGGCATAGGAGGATTTCTACCAGTCAACCTGAAGCAAAAACCTGAAAAGGAAAAGTCTCACTTCTTTTTATTCCTTGGTGGCACTGGAAGTCACAGATGAATGGCTGGAGGGGCTTCCTTGGGTTCTTTTGCTGAAGTACTCTCTCCCTCTGTCTAGCACTCTTTCTCCTTGTGTGGCCCCACAGCAAGAGCACTTCCTGAGCTTGTGAGACACAGAATCCCAAGCCCTGCCACACAGCCACTAAGTGACAGTTTATGTTGAGATTCCCAGTGGACTCACATGCATACTAAGTTTGGAAAGCAGTCCATGCTCTTTTCCTCAGCTAAATTTTTAGCTTTCCTAAGCTAAATTTCCGAATGTCATACAGAGTAGCAGCATTTCATATTATACCATGTTCCTGCACCCACGCCTCATATTAGGAAGCACACATGATCTACATAAAATTTGCACTCAACAACAATGTATCCATAATGGGATCCCCTTCAATGTTTTACACAATTTCCTTTATTTTTTAAAAATGCTAGGTATTGGCTAATTGATTCTGTAGCCTGCTAATGTGCTAAAATTTGTGGTCTGAAAAATACTGATCCTTGACTTAAAAACATATTAATTCTTTCTGCCTTGGGTTTTGGTTGTGTGTGTATATTTTATCTCTTCTGCTAGACTGTGGGTTCCTTGAGGGCAAGGTTCAGATACTTTTTGAATTTTAAGATGTGAGTCAGAAATGAACAGAGGATTTTAAATGTAGTAGTCACATAATGAATATTCGAGGAATAAATGAATCAGTGAATGAATGAATTAAAGCTAGCGATTGAGAACAGGTTGAGGGAAGAAAAGGGTAAAGCTAGAGAGAAGGAGAAGATTAAATCAAGAAAATATATACTCCAAATGCCTATTCACAGAAGCATTAACAATGATCTAGGAGCTGGGGATTTAGCTCAGCGGCATAGCGCCTACCTGGCAAGCGCAAGGTCATGAGTTTGATTCTGGGTACTGGAAAAAAAAATAAAAAATAGCAAACAAACAAACAAAAAAATGAACTATTATCAGGAAAGAGTCCTTTCTAAGAGAAGCATGCATTCCCAATGCTCCACTGTCACCTAGGATCGTCTTTTCCAGTAGAGTTCTCCTTTATTGCTTCACAATGCTCTAAGCTTTGGGGAGTGGTGTAGCTCAAGTGCTAACATGGATAGTGGAGGAGGAAAAGAAATGGGAAGATGATGAAAACCAGTTAGTGCACACCTGATAGAGGAAAAAAGGACAGCTTCTGTGATCTAATCATCCTGGGACTAGGGCTACTAACCAATAAAAGCGAGAATTAGTGCAAATGACTTGGAGTGAGGCATATTTTGTCTGATGCACGGACACTAAGTAGGTCTCTTCAAAACTTGAGGTGGCTTCTTTTGAAGGCAGTCATTTCCTTGCCACAGGAACTATACCTCAGGAAAATGCTTATTGCTCACCAACCCATAGAACTTTAAGGGGTATTTTTAAATAGACATAAAATCATAATCTAAAAGTGGGTATTAGAATCATAGTGTTCCACAATGTAAAGAGGCCTCAAGTGACCAGTGGTCCAGCTCCTCGTCTAAAGGAATCAGTGGTAGAAATTTTTACAGTTTACTTTTTCACAGTTCGTATGAGAAAACTCCTTTCCTCAGCTCTGATCTCAGGCTTTCGGATCCAGTTGTCAGGAGCACCTGTTGTATCCTGCTCAAGAATGTAACTGACTACACCCTTAGGAGTCATTGCTTCAGTACAAAGGAAGATGAGAGATTACCTCTAGACTGGGAGAGGATAATATTTACTGAGTACCTACTATGGATTAGGCACTGTTGCACTTCATTTCATAAAATCATCATTTTAAAAATTCCAGTTAGTAGGATTTTTATCTCTGATGTTTAGATGAGGAAAGAAAGCCTCATAGATTCTAAATAATTTGGATTTTAGAGCTAGAACACTCCAGAGCAGATTTTGAACAGAAGTCTGTATAACCCTAAATCCATTTGCATTCTCTCTTCTTCCCTCTTCCTTTCCCTACCTATCTCCTCTTTCCTATTTTTTCTCTCTGTTTTGCTGCCAAACTCTCATAAGATTTAAGCGAAAAAGATGGAAGATACTTAGAAGCATTATTTGCATCAAGGCAGAAATACATTGAGTACATCAAGATGTGCAGAATCTACAAATGAACTGGCTAAGTGACAATCCAAAACTTGATGCTACTGAAAGCTGCACTGGCTGCAGCTTAATAGTAAGTTTGGCATTGGAAGAATTTCACTGTCTGTGTAGTTAGGATTCTTTGTCAGAGTAATGCACCAACTTAAGATAACTTGGTGGAGGAAGAGTAAGAAATTAAAAATCATCATCCCAAGATGCATATGGAGACAGTCATGTTGGCCTACTTCCAGAACCCTGGGAGACTGAGGCAGGAGGATCACAAGTTCAAGCCCATCTTAGGCAACTTAGTGAGACCATGCCTCAAAATCAAAATTTTTTAAAAAAGAAAATGAAAAAGAGCTGAACATGTAGCTCAAAGCAAAAGTTCTAAATTCAATCTCTAATATGGAGAAAGGGCTGAGCAGGAGCAGGAGTAGGAGGGAGGGAAATTAGTGACTCAAAACCTCAGAAATGTGTGAATACAATGTTTCTCAATCGCATATGCTCCACCTCTGTTTATCCACCCCTTCTTCATCTCCTTCTCTGGCTATGCTTATTCTTTTTTCCTCCCTCTCTGCAAAAGAACACTGCATCTTTGCTCTGTGGCATAAAATGTCTTTCCTAGGCATTTCATGTGTATTTATGAACACATTGTTTCTGGTCTCTAGTCTCCCTGACCAGGAGTTGGTATCCTGTTAATCCATCCAGGACAAATCTCTACCCATGCACAAGTCAGTCACACAGCAGCAAGAGTGTGGAGTCAGTCACCACAGTTACCATCAAAGTAGCTTGAAGCTCAGCCCTGTGAATGAGATACAAAATGGAGAAAGTGGTTGGGTCATAATTCCCAGAAGACATGTAAAAATGTGGCCACTACTTCCCTTAATGTGATTGGTCTAATAATACTTCTAAAAGTGAAAAATTAGATACATGCACCCTAGTTTGTATATAGGAGACAACCAGGGGGGCATGGGGATTGGTGATCTTACAACTGTTCTGAAGCCCTCCAGAACAAGTGGAGCTCTACTAAAGATCCCTGCCACCTATGAAGCTGGGCATTTGAACCAGAATAAATGGGAATTAACGGATGGCCCAGAGGGTCACATCTGCCATTTTGTCTGAAGATTAACCCTATGCTTGATTTTCCAGGAAAAAACACTGAACAGTAACCACCAAACCTAAATTTAAGCCCTTGCTCTGCTCTTACCTGTAATGTAATTTGAGAAAAGTTAACATCAGGGCCTTTTAAGCATGTTCAACCTATCAAAAAGAAGCTCTTCTAAGCAGCAAGAGAGATAATATCTATGAAGCCAGCCCTGTGTGAAATCCAAAGCACTGAGCAAATGTATGAGATTATTAGTAATACAAGAAATAACAGAGAGCCAATGAGTTGTAGCACTTAGGTTACCTTTGCAAACATCTATTTCACCATGCTCTTTGGAGTAGAAAAAAATCATGCTGCAAGAAATGTAATGAATGTGAAGTATGTTTATTCTATTTTTATGAGGCATGGTTGGATGAGAAAGATCAGTGCAGCTCCAAAGTGAAGGACTAAAAGGTATAGTTTTTAAGCAAAAATGAGAGCCTTATATAGTATTAGGATTAGTAGCAGTAACATAGTAACACCAGTAATAACTGTATGGTTACCAGGTTCCAGTCATCATGCTAAATTCT
The DNA here is from genome assembly GCF_000276665.1 of Chinchilla lanigera. Lineage (NCBI taxonomy): Eukaryota > Metazoa > Chordata > Mammalia > Rodentia > Chinchillidae > Chinchilla > Chinchilla lanigera. The sequence continues at coordinate 9,902,802 of NW_004955408.1, read as the reverse complement.
TTCTATGCAGTAGCTCTTTAAATTCATACAACCTGATCAGCTGGTTTCCATTTTTGTCCCTGTTTTAAAGATGAGGAAATCGAGGCTGTTCAAATTAACTATTTACTCTCAGTTCTAAAGGTATAGTGGGAGAGTCCGTATTTACTTCCATCAAAACCTCAATTCATGTCGATCAAAAAGTAAAGACCAATGCAATATTCCGTGCTTTATTTATTCCCTTATAAGAAATGTATGAGAACTGCAAGTTTCTATCATGGAAAAAGTATTACATAAAGCAAAGCATCTAACAATACTATCTGATCCATATGTGTTTGATGCAGAATATGTTTACATTGAACATGGATGACCACTAAGCAGAATTGAATTAAATTACTCACGATACATCTGTTAAAACGGCTACAGCACTGACTGCTAGCTGCAGCTGATGGGAATGTAAAAAGGTATAACCATTTGGAAGACAGTTCAGCAGTTTCTTAGAGCACTAAACACACTGTTATCATGCAATCAAAAAATTCCACTCAGGTGTTTGTCAACTTGTTTCAAAACAACTCCACACAGAAACCTGCAGTCAAATGTTTATTACAGCTTTACTTATAAATGCCAAAACTAGAAGCAACTGATATGTACTTCAATAAGTAAGTGGAAAAACAAAATGTAGCACATTCATAAATATACACAATAGTATTCAGTGATCAGAAGGAAGAAGCTACCAACCAATGCAAAGACAGGGAAGCATTTTCACTACATAGTGACAAATAAAAGGAACAAATCTGAAAGAGCTACACACGTGCTATATAATTCCATTTACCTCACGTTCTGCGAAAGGTGATCTTATGGAAAATATTAAATTGATCAGTAGTTTCCAGGGCTGTGGGAGGAAAATCGGATAGTGACATTCCCAGGATTCTTCTAGGCTGATGCAACTCTTCCATGTAGTATTGTCATAATGGATAAATGCAACTGTGCATTTGTCAAAACCTATTGTAATGGCTGATACATTGTGTAAACTTGAGAATTGGGAAGTTTAGAAGCTTAACTAAGTGACTCAGCAGAGGCCCAGGGTCCTGGCTTTTCAAATATCCTTTGAAAAGCTTGTGGAAGAGGAGGGTAAGGAGATAGTGTGGGTGGAGAGCCCCTATACAATGTAAGGGAGAAAAGAGGCTTGTTCTCCCCCTTTTACTCTTGCTGCTTTTGCTGTCTTCTGCTGCCTTGAACTGTTGCCCCTGTGCCATACTACCCTGCTTTGGAGCCAGCTGATTATAGAAAGAAACCTCCACAAACAGTGAACTAAATAAACCTTTCCCTCATTAACTTTGGGTGTCTGGTATTTTGTCCCAGCAACAAGAGAAAAGTAGCCAAGACACCCATTGAGTTTCATATCACAAAGGTGAACCTTAACATATGTAAATTTTAAAAATTATTTAAGCAGTCAGAGAGTCCCAGGAAGGAATATAGATTTTGATGGGAAAATCTGACCATATTACAAATGCCTAAAATACCATGACTGATAGAAGTGGAGAAAAAGGGGGACTTACCTCAGTGTCTGGAAATGAATAGTGTCTATAAGACGAAAGGCAAAAGGCATTGTACAGAAGTACTGTGCTACAGGTAATGAAGTTGTTTCTGTGAGGTACAAGTCACAATTATGAAGCCACTAGGATGTGTTTTAGAATTGAAAAATTATGTAAATGAATGTTATGTAGTAGAAGCCAGGTATCTCACTGTGAGAAGGGAGGCCACAGATAAGCAGTGGGAGATGCCTGGAAGAATCTGTGTGGTAATGGGATAGGGTTGAGATATCACTATTAACTCATGTTTGGCTTAACATAGATATACATGGATACATCTAGAAATAATTATAGTTGTGTGAATACACAGGGAGTAGTATGAAGACACACATTTCCTTGATATTTTTCTCAGGATGTCTAAAAGTGAAGCTTCCCTCATAGCCGAATATCCCTAATAACCAAGTTCTAGTTTCTAATAGCATTCATCCATGAAAAAATCCAGAAAATCTTAGAAAAATGGCTAAATTCTAGCTTCTGGAATTTGGGCAGGATATGTTTACAGTAAATCTAGAATCTTTTATAGTATCAGTAAATAAGGATATACACAAAATATACACATATTTTACATACACACACACACACACACAATCATGGGGATTTGGCAAATGGAAAAGGAATCAATTGAAAGAGATCACAACTGCCAGAGACAGAATAATTTTAACAATAAAATAAGCAAAATATGTGATGTTGGATTACACTTCAAAAAGTAAATAACTGCCAAAGATAGAACAATTTTAACAATAAAATAAGCAAAATATGTGATGTTGGATTATACTTCAAAGAATAAAATAAACATTCATATATCCAGACTGTTATAAACAAATTATTGAATAAATAATTAAATGAGGGAAAAGAGACAAATCTCCCATGCAGAAAAATTCCAAATAATTTATCTGGATACTTTACTCCCAAGAAGGAACTTGTATTATCTACCTTTCTGTCACTGTTTCAACATACCTGAGAAAAATGTTTTAAAGCAGCAAAGGTTTGACCAAGTGTGGTGGTGCATGCCTGTGAGGCTGAGGCATGGGGATCACCAGCCTATAGATTCTCAAACTAAAATATAAAAAAGGATTAGGTATGTAGCTCAAGACAAAAGCCCTGGGTTCAACCCCTAGTACAGAAAGAAAAAATGGTAAATATTTATGGCTCACAGTTTCAGAGGTATCAGTCCATGGTTAACGGGCACCATTACTTTGGGCCTAAGGCAAAGCAGAACATCATAGGATCATGGCAAAAGGAGCACTTGGGGGAGGAGGAAGCTGCTTATCTCATGCTTACAAGGAAGCAAAAAGACTGAGAAGAGTAGGCTAGAGACCAGACATAATTTTCCAGGGCACACCTTCACTAACTTACTTTCTCTAACTAACCTTCACCTCCTAAAGTTTTTACTACCTCCCAACAGTTATTCAACTATGAACTCATCAGTAGGTTAACCCATGGAGAAGATCAGAGCCCTTGCGATGCTATTACTTTCTGAAAAATCAGTCTGAGCACTGCTTCCCTGGGACTAAGTTTTCCCCACATGAGCCAATATGGAACATTCCACACCTGAACCCTAACAGAACTATTCATGCCCAAAGTGTGAGCTGGCATAGTGATCTCCCTCCAAAGAGGACAGCATGTAAAGAGGAAAAAAATCTGCAAAACATTACTTCTGCCACGTGGTCAGGGTTAAGAGTTGTGATCAGTCATGTTGATAATACTGTTAATATGATGTGAAAAGAATGGCGTTGGACCCTTGTGGTCTTCTCAAAAATGTGTAACTGTAGTCTAATCATGATGAAAACACAGGATGAATCCTAGTTGAGAGATACTCTATAAAATACCTGGTCACAATGCCTCAAAATTGTTTTAATCATTAAAAAAAATGAAGGAAAGTCTGAGAAACACTCTTAGCTCAAAGACATCTAGAAAGACATGATGACTAGATGAGATATGTAATATTTCATGGAATAGAAAAAAGGTCAGCAGATTGAAAACTAAAATATCTGAATAAACTAGGCTTTACTTAATAATAATATAATTGATATTGGTTTATTAATGTGTCAAAGTGGCATATTAATAATAAAAGAAAGTGAGTATATAGTATAGGAAGTATATGGGATTCTGTGTACCAAATTGGTGCTTTTTCTGTAAATCTAAAATATTCTAAAATAAAAGGTTTATTTTTAAAAATGTAATAGTTTTATTAACAACCATAAAATGCTAGATGTGTTACAAGCAATACACAGTATTCTTTCTTCAAATCATAAAATATTTCAAACAAGAAAACCCAAAAGAAAACGACATGAAACAGAACTAATTTGGACTCATCAATGAGAGAAAAAAATAGTTGATACTCCGGACAGGTCAGTGTCCCCATTCAAAAGCACTAGAAGCCTTGTGTTGTGGTCAACAGCAGTCTTCCTCCTCATCATCTTTCTGCTTGCTAGACCTACTGCGTTCATATTTAATGGCTATTTAGACATCTCAAAGATAATATTGATCTGCACCTTAAAGTGGAATTGATTATTCAGCATGCCACTATTAAAATGTCCCTTCCTTGCATAGGCATTTGTCTCAGCACACAGGAATACAATTTCATCAACAGCATGTTTTTCAGTGGCTATAAGATTCAGTCTCACCTAAGCAGGTAAAATCAAATGTCATGAAGAGAGTTTGATTTAAGCTTAGAAACTAATATCAAAATGCAATTGTGGATGTTGAAGACAATATGACAGTTTCTTTATGGGAAGTAAAATAGAACTTCTGTGAAAGATGACTGTTTTCTGTCATCTGGAGATTATGTAGTAGAGAAAAATGTACATATGGTAACTGTAGCTATTTGAACTAAGTAAAAGCAATTAGGAGGTGATTCAAATCTCAGTTTCCATCCATTTTCCTTATCTATTTATTGGCTTGTTAGGGGACAAAACAGCAAAATGAATATGGCCATCCAGTTCAGAATTACTGATGAGAAGGAGTCTACATTCTAGTATTCATATATACACAGTGGCAATCTTAGCAGAGCAGAAATATTCATTGGAGCTTCAAAAGCTATAGTTTTTCCACCAATACTTTCTGGGTACATTTTCTTTGGAAAGCATGTTTTATGGGAGCTGTTCTTGATGGTGTAGTTTTCAGCAATCCAAAAGCTGCTTCAATGTAGGGTATTTGTTCTCCCAGAAAATACTTCCAGGATAAAAATTAGAGGTCTTAGCACAATGTGAGCGAACAATGTTTAGCATTTTAGTATCCTCTAAGATTAAATTACACACCTAGAATTTGAATTTTGTGAATTTAGCTAAGTTGTTTAATGGTTAAAAAATATTATAATAAGATACCAAGAAGTATGACTCAGTAATCGCACCCCTATGTACATATCCCAAACTGAAGTTCAAACAAAAACATGTACATTAATGTTCATAGTTGCATTATTCACAATAGCCAAGACAGAAACAACCTACATGCTTATCAATGGTGAAGAGAAAAAAATGTGGTATGTCTATACAATTGATTATTAGCCGACCATAATAATATTCCCACGCAATTATCTCCGGAAGCGGGTGTGCCCACATTGTATGAGAAAACTGAGGCTTGGAGAGATCAAAGGAGAGGTCAAGCAACTCTTCCAAGCATCTTGCCTAGATAGTTATCAAAGTGTTGCTGGGAAGCTGGGAGTCTAATTGCTGAGCTTACTCTTCTCAGAGAGGTTTCTTGAACAGCAGTACAGTATTACCATCAGAAAAGTATCCAGGGCAAATGTAGGGGGGTAACTGACTTATAACAGTACATCTCAGGAAATATGCAAAGGCCTCGAGACTGTCCAAGGGGAGACAGCATGAAAACCAGGGTGTGAATGTGAAGCTGAAGAGGAAGGGATATTTACCATGCTTTATTGCAATCATCTGTCCACAGAACTGTAGCCCCCAGTAAATGCTAGCTGGCAGGAACCTGAGTCTCTTACCCCATCAATAAATTGTCTATGTACAATAAGCCTTAAATATTCCTAAGAAAATAAATGAAGGTGCACTCCAGGAAAAATAACTGAGAGGAATTTAAGTATTTTGTACCACAGAGAGAGTTTTTACCTTGTGCTTTGAAATGTACATTTTGTAAGTGCACATGTTATAAATGGATCTTATTTTCATCTCTTAACAATTAAAGAAAGAATGATCACTCCCAAAATGACTGGGGCTTGAATAACTTCAGTAATTTAAATAATTTTCCAAAAAGTAAACTAGATTTTAAATCCTAATATGTATGATTCCAAATCCCCAAAGCATGTATCTCCTCTCTCTGTTTTTCACAATACACTACCCATCCCTTAGGAATGGGTGATTGTGTTCTTTCTTGTAAAGCAGAAATGAAAATTATGATGTTCAGTTTGAAAAATACCAGGAGGCAAAATTACACACGGACTTTGATTACAGCTGTGTATAACTTCACATAAATACAAAGGAATCATCAGGATGCTTGGAAAATAAAACGGTTGTATAAGAATGGTGAGACTATGGCTAATTTTTTTTAACATTTTGTTTAATTTTTGTTATAATGCTATTTTAAGGCTACATAAAATTAAAGATAATGCAACTGTAAGAAAACAAATTATTCTATGCCTACGAACTGATTGCTTTGGCAGAATCATTGCTTTTCAGCTCGTTTGTAGATCCAGGATAATTGCATGACATCTTGGGTACCATATTTTCCTAAAGATATGGCAAAGCTTGATGACACAGGGCTGTTGAGTCTTTCTGAATTCTCCAGTTAAAATTAAAATTCTGAAAATATGATGCACTATGCTCCTCAGTGGAGCATTCAAAAATATCACTTGCTATAAGTGTAACTTCAGACCAGTTTCTCCTTTCATATAATCTGTGAGATACTTTCTGTCTCTCTGTATAGTAAGCCTCATTATTCCTGAAAACAGCAACTCAGCCATCCATTAGTCTTTCATTCTGGGGCCAAACAGTCATGTTTTTAAAAGCCAGATAAGTACATGGGCCTGGGGCTGGGGATTTAGCTTTGCGGCAAAAGCGCCTGCCTGGCAAGCGCAAAATCGTGAGTTCGGTTCCCGGTATCGGAGAAAAACCACAAAAAAATAAAATAAAATAAAATTAAAAAGTACATGGCCCTTCCCTCTTGGGAAAGCTTTGAACACCAAAGGAAGAGGAGTCGGAACCCTTGGTCCGTAACTCTCTCTGTCCTACTCTTCCTCTCAGTCTCTTCTGTGGGCCATATGCTCTCTTCACATTTTGCCAGTTTACATTCCTGATTTCATGCCCTTCTCGTAAGACAGATTTAATCTCAAATGCTTTGCCTCATCTACCAAGTCCCTACTCATTCAAGACTCAAGAATAAAGGAAAGGATTCTCTACTCTATTATTGTAGTATAATAGTAAAATGACTCCTTATATTGTGATCCTACTGTATACTTGCAACCCTGTAGCTTATTATACGTTGTCTTTTCTAATAAAATAATAATAGATATATTTACCACATACATTGGCTATACCTTTCACATGCACTAGTTATTTTAAAAAAACAGCTGTAGGAGCTAAGTACCACCGGCCCCATTTTAGAAGAAAAGGAAATGGAGGCTCAGGATGATGAATTGCTTCTCAAGAGTGTAGTCGAAGACAAGCTCTGAACCTGGCAGGCTTAAGCCTGAGTCTTGTACTCTTAACTACTATATTTTTAAATGCTCTCCAAACTACTACTGCCATATTTTTTTTAATGCCTTGCCTGGGAAATTAATTAGATGCAAATGGTTTGGATGGCAGAAACACATACATTTAATGTTTATGCTAAGTGCTTAGCTACAGTGGCATGCTAAGCCTCAAGCAGAGGCAAAATCAGTAACACTGATCCTGACTTTACTTAAAATTTGGTATTTTTTTCAGCCTGAGTCTGTTTGGGTTCATTTGATTTTTAAAACATTACATAAACTGTTATTTATTTTGAACACTGAGATTTTTTTGGAACCTCCAAGTTAATGCCCAACTTCTCTTACCTAATCATGGCCCTGGGTGGCACCGGATCTATTTCAAAGAAGTCACTCAAACACCCAGCTCATATATTGCTTCATTTATATCTCTGTGCTTTGCACAAAGCCTCAAACTCCTTGATGGTAAGCACTATAATAAATGCCTCTTTGTAATCCTGATAACCTTCACAGTGTACCTTTTCACAATTAGAACTTCAAAAAAATGTTTATAGAACAAAATCTTTCCTCTTTCAATTCACACTGTGGTAGAACCGTATTTCACAGTCCCCATTAGAAGGTAACCCTTTCCAATTCAAATCTGGGAACTCGAAAATAGTTTTAGTTTTCCATCAGCTGCCAAGCAAATAGTACAGGACCAGAAAGTCAAAGTAAGAATTGAAGGTCAACTGCCTTTCTCTTAAATCGTCCCCTGAAGTTCTTGAAGTCTTGAAGACCTATTTTTAGTTTCTCTCAAGGATGCTTTACATGACTATAACTAATCCTCTAAACACAACAACGGGACTCCTGCTGCTAATGAGTCATGAGACTTTGTATGACTGGGAAATATAGGCCAAGGAGTCATTGCAAACTTTTAAAGAACATTAACTTTCCTTCTGGAGTATTTCTGTTGGTATAGTCTGTTGGTCAACTAAAGATATACTGCAGTGTCAAGCAGTTTATAATTCAAACAGCCTCAGTTTGTATTCTAGTTCTATCATTTACTAGATCTGAGACACTAGCAAGATCTTTTAAGCCACGTCTAAAACATAGGCTTAATCTTAAGAATGCCTTTGTCAAATGGCTGGTTTAAGATTTAAGTGAAAGAATGCTGACTAGAAAACAATACTTGCTTGATAATGTTCACTCTTAGTTAACAATAATAATAACTTTGCTTTCAATTAATACATGTACAGGCAAGTGTCACTTAACCACAGAGATACATTCTGAAAACTCTATCTTCAGGCAGTTTCATCCTTGTGCACTCACACAAACCTGGAGGGCCTCAGTTAATTACTCCACAAGGGGTCTGGATGCAATCAAAATATGCAGTCAACAGGAGATGGATTTGGTGCTAGCATACCATAGCACACTGCTTTATAGCTCACTTTTTTCTTTATTAGTAGAAAGAGTACTCTCTAAAATAACAATAAGAAATATAGTCTAATAAATATATAAGTCAGTCACACAGTCCTTTATTATCATTATCAAGTATTATGGACTGCACATAATTCTGTGTGTTACATTTTTATACAACAGGCAGAACAGTGAGTTTGCACACACCAGCATCATCACAAACACATAAGGAATGCACTGCGCTGATTTCACAAAGACTATAATATCATCAGGAGGCAGGGAGTTTCCAGCCACATTATACTCTTGTAATCATGTATGAGTCCCCTGTTGATTGAAATGCCATGAGGCAGCACATAACCAAATACTGAGCCATCATATGCCAGGCACTATGGTAGGCATTAGGAATACAGACCAGAATACATTCAGAATGGATAGTGGTTTCTGCAATTTTATTTTATTTTTTTAAAATAGGATAGAGCCCAGGGCCACCTGCATTCTAGGCAAGCGCTCTACCACTGAGCTACATTTCTAGACCAAAATGGTTGTTAAATTAAACTACATCCATTGAACATCGTCTGGACAAGGTCCTCTACTAAATACTACAGGAGAAGAGAGTACAGTGGCAGCCTCCAATTACATTACATTAGCCTAGAAATGTTGCTTATTTAGATTTTAAAAAGGAAAGGAATTGCTAATAATTAAAGAAAAGGATAAATAAATATGAGTTTGTTAAGGGAGAACTAAAATATACAATGTTATTGCCAATGCAGGATAAGAAGGCCTGGGGGAAATTTCTGCATCTTTGCTCAATTACATGAAACAAATAGTTTATTTCAGGAAAATGTAGAAAAAATGCATTAGTCTGAGACAAGATGTAAATTCCAATCCATTTATGTTAGTATAGTGGTAGCTCGGTGAGGTCATTTCATCTCACACCTAGGGTTGTTCAGATGATTAAGAGAAGTACTATTTGATAATTTTATGTCTGCTAGGAAGAAGATGCCTAAGAGAAGAAGCAGCACAGGAAGAGGTTGAATTGTGCTTCCCCAGCCCAATTTGTATGAAGACTCAACTTTCAGTATTCAGAAAGTGACTATGCTTGGAGATAGGATCTTTAAAGAATAAACTTAACTAAGGTCATTAGAGTAGATCCTAATCCAATTCAACTGGTGCCCTCAAAAGAACAGGAGATTTGGACAAAGACACAGAGAGAAGATAAAGTGAACATACAGGAAGAGTCATCTACAAGCCAAAAGTTTGAGGACTATTGGTGATATAACCTCGTTAAAGGTCTTGTAGAATTTAGCTGTGAATCTATCAGGTCCCAGGCTTTTTTTCGTTGGTAGATTCTTTATTACTGAGGTAATTTCATTGTTTGTTCTTGGATTGTTAAGCATATTTATGTCAGCTGTGTTGTCAGTTTTCCAGGAGCCTTTGCATTTTCCAAAATTTCTCCTGTTACTGATTTCTACATTTATTGCACAGCAGTCAGATAGTATGCAATGGGTAATTTCAATTCTTTTACATTTATTTAAGCAGGCTTTGTGGACTAGTGTGTTATGTATTTTGGAAAACATAACATGTGCTGCTGAAAAGAATACATACTCTGTTGTAAGGGGTGGAATACTCTATATATTCATTAAATCCATATGTTCAAGGGTGTGGTTTAGGTGTGATATTTCTTTATTGATTTTTTTGTTTAGTTGATCTATCTCTTTGTGAAAGTGGGGTGTTAAAACCCCCTAGTATGATTGTGCTAATGTTTATTTGATCTTTTAATTTCAGCAGCTTTTGTTTTACAAAGATAGATGTTCCAGTAGTCAGTGTGTATCTGTTTATCAATATTATCTCTTCTTGTCGGATTGCTCCCTTAACTAGTATATACTGATTCTTTGTCTCATCTAGTCAGTTTTAACTTGGAAATTTACCATGTCTGATATTAGAATAGATACAACTCCTTGGTTTCAGTATCCTGGTGCATGAAATGTTTTTTCCATCCTTTCATTTAGTCTATGAATATATTTTTGGATTAGATGGGTTTGAAACAGATTGTTGGATTCTGCTTTTTTGATACAGCCTTCCAGTCTGTGTCTTTTGATTAGAGAGTTGAGGCCATTAACCTTGATAGATATTACTCAGATGTGTTGGTTATTTACAGAAAAAGAAGATAACATTCTTTATTTGTAAGTGTACTGTTTTTCTTTTCCTGGTGTTTTATGCTGCTGTTTATCCTCTGACCTCACTAATTTCCTCTGTGTTTTTAGCTGGGTCAAATCCATTGTCACTGTTGAGACTATTCTTGAGTATTCTCTCTAGATCTGGTTTAGCACTTGTATACTTTTTTTCCTTTTCATGGAAATGTCATTTTCTCCATCTGTTTCGAGGATAGCATTGCTGAATAAGTTAATCTCAGTTGGAAGTGATTTGCTTTTAGGGCTTGGAATACTTTACTCCAAGCTCTCCTGGCTTTCGGGGTTTGTATTGAGAAGTCTACTGTGACTCTAATTGGTTTAGCTTAACATCTGATTTTGTGTTCTTACCTCGCTGTCTTTAACCTAACTAAAGAAATGAAAATATTGTACAATGAAATTTAGTTAGTGAAAATGCTTTGGAATAAATTATACCCTAATGAGTAGACATGTAGATACCTCATCAGACATGTCAACTTAAAACTCAAGCAATTATGATGTGTGAAAAAATAACCTAAAACTTAAATTCCTTGAAAAATCTCCAAATCTTCTGATGGAATAAGTAGGCAAGGAGGTTTTGGAAATATATCTAAGAAAACTGTTAATACCAGAACTGTTTTACATTATAAATAAAAATATTTAAATAACTCAGTTTTTAGTAACAAAAGGTTTATTTTGGAACAGGAAATTGGATAGTTGGCTTTTATCTTGGAAACTGGAAAACCTAAGTTTCCAGGTAGTTACATAAATGAGTATGTGTAGATTTGTATAGTGTGTGGTGTGGTATATGTATGAGCATTTGGGTAGCAAAAGGAATTAGGCACCCACATTTATAAAAATGATGGCAAAGAGTTTTGTAATTGTCTTCATTTTGTTTCTGTGTGCTTTATATGCAAAGAAATGTTCTTATTTGGATCGTAGAAGAAGATCAGAGCTGGGAGAGTGCCTGGGGATTATCTTGATGGCTTATTCTAGTCCTCCACTGTTTATAGTTCTCCTTCTGTAGTATATTTTTATCTAATGTGAGGCCACTCAGCAGCATTTAATGAGGCTTCCTATGTTTTGGGCTTTCATACATTATGAATCTTGCCTTTCCAAAGGCAGAAGTAAGAATCTTTTTTCATAGCCTTCCTGGCAGTGAGGATGGGCTTTCTGGGTAGACTTCCTCAGTCAGATTTGTCCATGTGGGATTCCTGTTCAGAGGGAGCAATGTGTGGGAACAGGCAAACTGTAAGCCATGCTTTCTAGTACACATGAAGAAGAAATGCACCAGCCCCAGGCTTGCAGAGATAGTGGTCTTTCAGTAATATTCTACACATTATTAGTGATGATAAATTTAATGTCTGTGACTAGCAATTGTAGCAGAAGGATTTCTGCTGGGAGAAAATATAATCTGGGCATTTTTCTCAGATCTTAATTTCTAACTATGTCTCTTTCCTAAGAAGAAGATTCTATATTTTAATAAGTTTATTTTTCTGCCAAAAGTAATTAGAGAAAGGTTTGCTATTTATAAATGAATGTCATGGAGAATGTACATTGTTTTACTGATAGGAAAGCTTAAACTTGGAGGCAGTAATTGAATTCTGATTTACAATATGGTAGGGCAAAATAGGCATGAATTAAGTGATCATAACGAATATACTAGCCAACATGTATGAGCAGGAGGCAGGAAGATACACCTGGGTAGGGATCCTGGGATTGCTGAAAAGGAAAGGTGTTGTGAAAAGTTGGATAAAAGAGACTTTATTGTTTATTGACACCATCTCTCGTGATATAAGATTTAACATGCCAGCAAAGATCTAAGAAGACAATGATAACACAGATGCCTTTTAGAAGTTGGAGAAACCAGCGGCTCACATTAAATGAAGTAGAAATTGCAGAACCACGATGGCAGATGGTGAAGTGAGAGGTCAAAAAGCTCAAAAGATTAGACATGGAAGAGTGTAAAAATTATGCAAGGCTGTAAACCCAGCAGTCAACTCTGTTCTATGGCAAAACATAGAAAGTGTGGGGCTGGGAATATAGCTCAGCAGCATAAGCACTTGCTTGCTGAGCCTGAGGTCATGAGTTTGATTTCTGGTACCAAAAAAAAAAAAAAGAAAAGCGTGGAGGATATTATCTTTGACAATGCAATGGGGAAGACATTCATGAGCAGGACACAGGAATCATTGAGAACTTCACCAGTGATTGCTCTGTGTGGACCAGGGCTAATAGAAAGTACTATTATAGACAAGGCTAATAGCAGCATGGATGGTAGAGTATTGACAATAAGATCAAATGCTGGTGTGCACTATTAGCATCAAGGCATAATTATCTTAAGTTATTACAGTTATAGTGGCAACTGAGGGGGAGGAGCTGGCCTGCAAAGAGCTATAGAAATTGTTTAGAAAACACAGCATACCTAGAATAAGATAGATGAGAACCAACAAAGACAATCTTTTAACTGCGGGGGGGGGGCGGTCAGTATCCATAGTCTCCAAGCCAAATCCAATCCACCACCTGATTTTGCCTGGCTCATGAAATAAAATGTTTTACATTACTTTCAAAGGCTGAAAAAATCCAAAGATAAGCATTTCATAATTTGTAAAACTTATGATTCAAATTCAATATTCACAAATAAAATTTTATTGGAACTCTGCCATGGTCATCCAATTGCCTATTATGTATGGTTTTTTGTGGGACAATGGAAGAGCTGAGTAGTTATGACAGATATGTGACTCCCCACAAGACTGAAACTATTTATTATGTGGCCCTTTACAGGGTAATTCTCCAACCCCTAGTTTACAGGAGACAATCAAAAGATATCAAGGAGACTTAGATGTAAGGAAGTTCATTATCCCTTGCCTAGTTTTCAGACCCAAGCCAGTGTTCAGAAAGGAATCTCCTGCTAGATAGAAGCAGGCCCCCAGGAGGATGGACTGAACACCCCAAGAGTGAGTATATACAGACCTTCTCCAAATGGAACTACCATCATGAAATCCAGTAAACCAAAGAAAGAGGAGTAACCAGCTAGTTGGAAAAATGCTGGACAAAGAATCTGAGATCTGATATCCAGGGACATGAAGTGTCATCATGGCCCCCTTTTTTGAGGGAGATATATAGAAAAAGCCAAGTAATAGGTGGGCCTTTGCTCTAGGTTTTGCTCCTAGTGGCTCTAGGATAGAACCAGATTATTTTCTTAGCCTCTTATTTGGTTATTTTCTTAGTTCCTAGTTATACAATAGACATATTTGGTAGTTGGAAGAATTCCCACATAGTTTCATGGAGTAAGAGCTCTTGCAGAGGGAGAAACAAAATAAAAGCTTCTGAAAATGAGTAAGATGGTGAATTAAAGCAACACGTCATTCAGTGGCGAAAAGTGTACAGCAAAGATTAATGACAGCTTTAAGATCTAAAAGCTGTAGAGGTAGTGCAAACATAATTTCCCCTATTTAATTTATAAATCCATATGGTTCCAAGAGCATGACAGTGGACTCCATGAAAGTCAAACAAGTATTAGCTCTAATGGCAGGTGCTCTGCCCAAATTGATGATCTTGATAAGGCAGACTGAGATAGCCCAGAACTACATTAACTCTTCTGCTTTCTATTATCATAGATTCCTGGAGCTTCCTTATGTGGACATCCCATTATGATGCTTGTTCACTATATAGATAATATTCAATTGGATCAGATGAGCAAGAAGTGGTGGAAGACTTAATAAGATTCATTGTAGACAGAGGATAGAACATTAAATTTTATAAACTTTCAGGGTCCTGTCACATCAGTTAAGATATCAGAGGTACAAAGAACTAGAACTTTCCAGAATATGCCCATTATATTCAGGGACAAATTCTTTCATCTTGCTTATACTATGAGAAAGAAATACAGATTCTTGAGGCAGCAGACATTAAAATTTGCATACTATGTGGGTCTACTCAGAAAAGTATAATACAAAGCACAATCATTTGCAGAGATAGATATGTTAATTAGCTTCATGGCAGTGATCGTTTCACAATGCATATATATAAAACATCACGGTACACATGTTAAATTTATACACTTTTAATTGCTAATTATACTTCAATACAGCTGGAAGAAAGGAATTATTAATTGGTAAGAGTGAATGGCTACTAAGGGTAAAGAGAGCGAGGAAGAATACAGGAACTGCAGATATGGAAGAACTCACCACTCAGCTAAATACCCAGACTTTGAAGAGGGCGTGTCCAAGGTTGAAGTTTTCATCTCACTGGGAGGGTATGGCTGCAATCCAATGGATAGTACAGAAGTTCATCACTGAGATGTTTCTGGCTGAGATTGATTGTAAAATTTCTTGTGTACTGTCAAATAAACTTGCTGGATTACTGTAAAAAGGATGTTCTGAAACTCACTAGGAAATCAATAGAGCCTGAGGAATTCAACAGAATTTTCCGGTGAGACTCTACGTATAAATCAGATGCGCCCCCCAACACACTAATTCAACATCCTAGAAGCTAAGAGCAAGAAGTTCACCAAAACTGTGAACAAAACCTCCTGCTCCTAAAATGACCCTCCAGTCCTTCTGCCGGCAAAGTTTAACATCATAGTAGTTAGCCAGGGAGAAAAGCTCAGAACTTCCAACTCTAGAACTGCAAGCAGGGAAATAATGAATAGATTTGGAGCTGAGAGACAGTAATTTGTAACCAGTACGGACCACCCCTGTGACTATTTAGCTTCTGTTTGCCTCCTTCTATGCAAATTTGATATTCATGCTATGAAACAAATGTCTTTACTTTATAATATACAGCTATCCTTTGTGTAAGTGAAATTTACTATTTTTGCCATAATTAGGAGACACAAAGTCCCACAGTTTTGTATCTGATTATAGTAACTCCTCAAATTCAGAGGCCTGGAGGGTACTCTGTTATCTAAATATTAAACTGTAAAGTATATCTCAAACACTTTTACATACAATAGAAATGGGGGGAAGAGGGAGAAGAAACTAGCATAACAAAATAAGTACATAAATGTAAGAAGCAAAGAGGAAATGCACCACTAGTCCTTGTTTCTAGAAATGGTTCCAAGGCTGTGAGTTCCACCTTCCAGTATGCATTCAATATTTCCTTGGCCCACAACAGGAACCTCAGCTAGCTCATGCTTTTTTACATGGTGAACAAGTCCTATTATCTTCATTGCTTTTATTTGCTTCCTTTGGTTGCTCTAGTTTTTCATTACCATTACTATTGAGCATGGTCACAGTAAGAGGTACCCACACACACACCAAAAGAATCTACATACATTAATGTTTTTGCTCTCTGTTATGGGTTGTGTTTAGATGTCCCCCCAAAGACTCACGCTAGATCTAGAGTATGTGATTCTGGCTTTAAGGGTTTGTGATTACTAAATTAGTCCACTGATTGGTTAGGCATAGCTCTGAGCAAGGAAAATGGGAAGGCCCATCCTGGGTGTGTGTGCTAACCACTCTAAGGGCGTGTAGCCTGGATACACTTTAGGGGTCAGAAAGAGGACTGATGTGGCCTCTTGCTGCCTGCTTCTTCACTACTTCACTGCTTTACTGCCTTCCTGTCTTCTGTCTGCCATTAAATGTTCCTCCCCTGTGATGCCCCTCTGTCATGCTGCCCCGCCTTGGAGTTAGCCAGTTATGAACTGAAGTATCTATACTATAAACTGTGAGCTAAATAAACTTTTCATCTCTTAACCTATGGGTGTTGGGTATCTTGTCTCAGCAACAGGAATAATAACTAAAAGCCTAGTTTCGTTGCATAAAAGCCTAGTTTCTCTTTGTTGATCAGGATCAATCACTACAGGTAGTAGAGAACCCCTTTTCCTGACATTTTTACAGTGGTAAAAGCCTATGTGGCAGCCTCACCTAGATATATTGTTGTGCTCCCTTGTGGAATTATTCTTCCCTTGGGTGCTACGACCTCTAAAACAGAAGAGTACGAAAATGTAAAGAGGACAGACAAAAATGCAGCAAATGGGTTAGAAGGTATCTGAACAAAAGAAGTCACTCCCATATACACCCCTTGATTTATGGACCTGTCAATGTATTCTGGTTATGGGCAAGACAGCAATAGGAAATGGAATCTGACTCAAAGCACATACTAAACCCTACAAGACAGAACCCCACTTTTGAGAGTATTGTCTCTTTACTGGTGCTGTATTCTTTACGAAGTCATTTCACACACTCACTTCCAAGTGACAGAGTATGTGGTATACTAGTTAATTCCATGGGCATGTATTCATTTATTCACTCTTTCCTGTAAAGTGAATTCCTCGATTAGAAGAAATGCGATGTGGAATACCATGACAATAGACAATATAGTCTATGTACCCAGGAATAGTAGTTATGGTGGAGGCAACATGGGCAGATAAGGCATATATATATATATATATATATATATCTCCAAAATATATATCTATTCTAATGAGGACAAATCTTTGCTTCCTTTCCATGGACAGAGACTCAGTCACCACCTGGTATCTGGTTGGTTCCTCCATAGAATGGTGGTCAACCAGGGGTTTGACACTGATGTCTATTGTTTTCAAACTCAGCACCTAGGAGCAGCGCTATCCAAGCAGCTTTAGTAACAAAACAATCATACTGCTAAACCATGTGTAACTTCTATCTTTGCCACTTTGTTCATAGGCCCAATGAGCAATCATTTGGGTGGCTTGAGAATGAGGATGACTGAAATCTAGAGTGCGACTCCTCTCGTCTCCATGATTACTAAGATGCTTGTTTGCAATGGATGTATGTTGTGGGTATTCACATAAGGCATAAATGTCTTCAGCCTATGTCTTCTTTTTGTTTTGCTTTTTTTTGTTGTTTGTTTGTCTTTTGTTTTTTGTTTTTCTTCCAGTACCAGGAATCAAACTCACGACCTTGCACTTGCCAGGCAGGCACTTTGCTGCTGAGCTAAATCCCCAGCCCCAGCCTATGTCAATTCTGTGAAGCTTATCCACATTCTACATTATCACCAATCTTCTAACCCTATTCCTTTCCAAACCTGACCATCCAGCCAAAGTCTTTACATTTACCTATTAATCAGTTTTAATCCATACTTCTTATTCATCTTGTACTCCCAAGTAGAAAACCAGATGCTCTGTTTGAAGTTTCAACCAACAAGAGGATTTTCCTTGACCACTGTCCCTCTGGACCACTTGTTTATGGAGCTATAGAGTTACGACTGTCTACTTTCAAATGGCACAGTGTATTATAAGACCCACCTGTAATTTGGGTCTGCAGTTTATTTTTTATTCCTTGGTCTTTGGGTCATAAAGAACTTCCCATAAAATAATAGGTATGGATTGTGAGAGAATGGACAACACACCAGAATTCCTTATTGAAAGGGTAAGAGCCATCTGGTCATGACTTACCTATACTTTATCCAGTAGCCTGAGCTCTGTATCTTACACATCAGTCTACCTGATGATAATTGTATACCCAACTGTATGGATAGTCAGACACATCCAGTTCAGGATGAGAAGTTCAAGCTAAATGGTCACCTGATATCTCATAATTAGGTATCTGGTCTCTGCCAAGGCCTAATAGCAAACTAGAAGGCCTCTCAAAAAAGGATAAAAGCTGCCCCAAAAAAAGCATGAATTCGCTCCAAAATCTTAGTGCTGTGCTGTGTTATGTACTTTCCTGTCACAGACAAAATACTGCATTCCTAGATGACACAGAAACACCGATTTGGGTTAACTGTGTTGGTAAGAGTTCTGGGACTTTTCACTTAACCCTTCCTGCCATAATGGCTCTTGTGTGATGTCTCAAGATGTGGAGACTTTCACCTACTCTTCAGCATATCTTTTAAACTATACATTTAGGAAATAACTATGTAGTAAGCCTCTGGATGAGCTATCATACTATTATTAAGACTTGAAATAAGACCATATCTATTACTTGAAAACCATTAATACTTTACTCTGTGTCCACAGGAATTAGCATCAACTCAAAGCCAGGGTCTAGTAATCCCTGGCAGGTATGTGCATTTCCTTTTCCTCACAGTAACCCTAGCTCCTTGTAGAAGACTGAGAGGTAGATTTACAGTTTGTGCTTGTGACAATGTTACAAGGTCCTTTCTCAGGGGGACCCAGACTTCCCTTCAGTCTAGGGACTGGAACGCTGTGAATCGGTATCTATCTGGAAATGAGGCTGTAACTTCCCCCTGTGGTGACACAAGTCAGACTTTCTGCCACCTAAACCAGCCTAGAGGGTTATTTGGGTATACTGGTCAAGCAATATTCTAGTAGCTTGTCTGTAAATTTGTGTCTAGGAATGAAACAATCAATTAACCACTGCCAAAGGTCTCTGTAGGGTAAGGCATTCTCATTATCAATATATCCCAACGGAATTTTGTAGTAGCAAGGTGTGCCTACCTCTCCCTTAGGAATTATTTCCATTTGGTCTCTGCTACATTGTAAAACTCCCTACATTGAAATCCAAGACCACACTGAATAACCCACCTGTCAGCTGAGAATGATAGGAGCAAGGAGCAAGGAAAATCCTTCACAACTAGGAAAAGAGATCTTTCTGGGCTCCCTCTACTGGCAAAGCTTCGCTCATATGAGTTGGAGACAGAGAAACATTTACTAGACATAGCTCCAGTATCACAAGCGAGGTGACGAAGTGAAGATTTAAATCTGAGAAGCAATGAAGGGATGACTTGCAAACTTTGTTAGTCATCTTTCTATTACTGTAAAAAATACCTGAGATAATCAACTTATAAAAAGAAATAAATGGTTTCTTTTGGCCCATAGCTTTACAAGTTTCTGGCAATGATCAATTAGCCTCATTATTTTTGTGTCTGCGGTAAAGCTGCAGAGCAAAGCCATTCACTTCACAACCAGGAAATGAAAGAAAGGGAGAGATTGGAGTTTCACAGTTCTCTTCAAGGGCACATCCCAATGACCTAAACACTCCCAGTAGGACCCACTCCTTAAAGTTTTCACCATTTCCCAATAGTGATCAGAGCTGGGGACTAAGGCTTTAGTGTGTGGACTGTGGATGACACTTCATAACCAAACTATAACATTTATTGCTATTGCTTCAAATCTTTATTGATTAACATGGAAGGGTGCCTCCTCTGGATTGATCCTAGAGTAAGATCGGGATCCATAATGGCTCCAGGGTATGGTGCTCAAAGCCCTGATACCTGGACCATAATTTCTGATAGTGTTAGGATTTTAAAAATGTTTGGGTGATAAATGACACTGTACACAGTTATGATAAATGCCAATGGAAAATGGCATAATCAATACTAGAGTTGTGAACAAGGCTATGTCATTTGCAGCAGAGAACTTTACACCATTAGGAAAGCTTCTGTTGTCCCACTACTGGACTATGATAGAGACAGGGAACCTAACTGTGGGACATCGAGAGACCCTGTGAACAGAATCGCCCATAATGAGCTAGGTTCCTTCATTCTCATCACGTCACAGGTTCAGAGGACTCATGAGATAGGTCATCACAAGAGGGATGTAGTACATAAAGGATCCAGCATGAACAGCCAAGAGGGCATAAGTAAGAGTCACAAGCTGGTGACCCCAATTCCCACAATGTCTATGTGTGCTGCATGAGGGCTTCTCACTGTATTTTCACCTATGGCCACACTACAGGAAGGTCCCATGTGGCCAGTTAGCAGAGGAGACATAATTTGAACATTGTCCTGTGTAGACATATATCAGAATATCATATGGTATGCCCAAAACTACATACAGTTTTAAAGCAGTAGTCAAAACAAAGGGCCACTATGTTTTCATAAATGGTTCAGCTTACCCCAATACATAACAAGTTAAAACTGATATGAACTGAATAGTTGCAAAATATGTTAAGCAAAAGGGTCAGAATTTTAAAAGTTTTGATAAATCTATTATAATAATGAGAAATATCCATAGTAATTGGTAGCACAAACATAAAAAAACAGGATATAGAATATTTAAATGACAGCAAGTCCCAATCAGTTACAGACAGATTAGTATGCTACCAAAAAACTCCCTGTTAGAATTCCAAATGTTCCAAAAATATGAAATTTCTACATAGTCAAAATTTCAAAAGCACTTTAAAAGAATTAATGGCACATCAGAAATTATAATAGAAATTATAAAATATTAAAAACTAAATGCCAGTTGAAATAAGACAAGCTAAAACTTATGGGATGCCATGAGATCATTTATAGGAAAATACATAACTAACCTTAAAGTGAATGAATTAATTATCCAGTTTAATTAGGAAACTGTAGCTAATTTGGGAAGCCCCCAGGAATTCAAAGTTAACATTAGAACTTTGATTAATTTAGTTAATTACAGTAACCAATTAAAAGATAAACATCATATGACGCATCTTAATAAATGCAGGAAATAATTGGATAAAATTCAAGGCCCATTTATATTAAACACTCAGCCCACAGGAGCAAGAGGAACTTTCTTAGCCTGATAATGACTATCAAAGGTACAAGCAAAACAAAACACAAAACAAAACAAAACCTTCACTGCAAAGAGTATTAAATAATGATGAAATGTTAAAGTATTCCATTTCAAATGAGATCTTGAGCTAGGTGTGTTGGCACATGCCTATAATCCCAGCATTTGGGAGGTTGAGGCAGGAGGATCGTTGTGAGTTTGAGGCCAACCTGGACTACAAAGTGAGATCAAGCCCAGCCTGAACTGTAAAATGAGACCCTGTCTCAAGAAAAAAGAGACCAAAAAAAAAAAAAAAAAATCAAATGAGATCTTCAATATCATCATTTCTATTGTCTGTGATACTGGATTCTACCCCGGGTATGAAAGTGATTGTCCTGAATTTGTCCTGCTATAGCAAAATGCCTGAAATTTATTTTTCACAGCTGGGAAGTTTAAGCCCACAGCGCCAACAGGTTTGATGTCTCAGCTTTCATAATGCCTTGAACACTGCATCCTCCAAACAGGAAGACAGCTGTGTCCTCACAGAGCAGAAGAGACTCAAGGGCGAAAAAGGGCCTGAGCTCATTCCCTCCATCCCTGGTGATCCGTTCAGGACAGTGGAGCCCTCATAACTGAATCACTTCCCGAAAGGTCCAGCTCTTCTTTTCCACCACAAGGGGAGATTACATTTTAACATGAATTTTGGAGAAGACACATTCACACCACCTACTGCTCCAAAAAAAAGTCTTACAAGGTATGAAGATTAAAAAGGAAAGAAAAACAATTGTTACTTTGAGGGAACATTATTATATACAGAGAAAACCTAGAATAATCTACCAATAAATAATCTTAATTAGCTAGGGAGCAAAGAATTTTATTCCAATTCTGGAATCTTCTTTCTTACTCCATCAGCTAAAAACAAACAAGCCTAGAAAAGGAAAATTTCAGTTATGGTAATTCAACCAAAGATGTTCACATAATGTTGATGGTTTGAAAAAGTCCATACCCCTACCCATCCTGACAGGAAGTTACGAAAAGGAGGGGAAGTGATAGTTTTGAATCCCTGAGAAGGTAACTTTTGTTCAATAAAATTTGATTCACCTTCCACTGGCCATTTTCCTGGCATGGAGACAGGAGTTGGGCCAAGGTGGGACCAAGGGCATGAAGGCTTTTGTAGGTGGGGTAGAACCTGGTACATTTGAACTTAGAAATGTGTTCTTTCCTGCTTTTGTGCCTGTGGAGCTCTTTGCTGTAGAGCCTTTGTGAGGCAGAATTCTGGAGGAAATGATGCCTTTGGAATAGCTATGATTTTAGGATTACATAGGAGCCACAGAGGTCAAAAGAAAATAAAACTTTGTTTAAATGATGTCAAGGCTTGGATTTAACCCACTAAATCCAGAGATTTCAAAGTGCTTAAACAGCTTTGTGTGTAAAGAGCTATCCATTTAGCTCGGTGTAAATTCTTATGCAGAGCGACACCACATTTTTTGTAGGCAACCGTGATTTATAATAATTTTTTTCCAAAGGATAAGAACAGATTATAAACAGCACAACAACAAGAACTTGAGGAGGGAAAATGCATTATTTAGCTTTTTGTTGTTATTGTTCTAATGTCCCTCAGTCAATTCTAAATCAGTATTTTTGTTTGCATCACTATGGAACGCTAGATCTGAAAGAAAGGAGTCGATACTTAAGAAGTCCAACCTGCAACATTCAGCCCAAAGTCTCTATTTATCAACTGGGAAAACTGATTACAAAGCAGATGATCTAAATGAGCGAAATGGACAGGCTGCTTCTGCAGCAAAGTGAAAATGTACTTCTCACCTAGAGGGAACAGTAGCTCCCAGCATCCCAGCTCCCGGTAGCTGCCTGCTTTTGCAATTAGCAATTACAGCCCTAGGGAGGCCACACCTTAGCATTTGTTCTTTAGAAACCAGAAAGTTAGGTTTGTGTGAAATAGTTTTACTTTCAATCGCTAGCTCCTTTTTTATACCAAACTACACAGTTTATGACAAAGACATCCCCCAGCTATTTGTGAAACCTGGCAGGTAAGGGGCCATGGTAGTGTTTTAGGATACAATGATTGCCCCAGTTAGGGGTGGCACTGACCTCTCAGATTCCAGGCCAGTGCTCCTTTAGCCCTGGATTGACTTTCTGGAACATACCATATTTTTAAGCCTTTATTATTTCCTTTATTGTATTTTCTAAGTGAGATATGGCTTGCTTAAGCATACGTATTAAAATGGAAAATCCAGAGATGAACTGGAAAGGAGCTCGTTGAAGAAAAGAAAGGGAGTGATCCTGCATTGAATTACAATTAGCATAGAAGTGTCTGACTTAATTTTCCATGTATTTAGAAACATAGAGCGTATATTTCCAGAGTATGTTTTGTATTTACAGCATGTCTGTCTAGTTACACGGCTGCAATATAATTGTTTTCCTGCTGAGAATTATAGCAGTGAAGTTACTCTGGGTCCTATTACAGCTAATTATAATGTTGCTCTGGAATTTAAGAGCTCCCCTGCAAAGCTGCCTCCACTTTAGCGGTGCACAATGGACCTTGAGAGCAGTCTGATTTTACATGGGCTTGTTGCTCTCAAGTTCCCGCTAGAAATGTGACATTTGGATGTGTAGGGGTATAAATGACCAGAAATGAGCCCAAGCTGATTGGAATAAGTCTGGCTTCCAGTTTTATGAAAATGGAAATCACTGTGTGAAAGAAAAAGTTATATATCTACACACACACACACACTCACACACACACACACATATACAGATACACATACATTTGTTTTCTTTTTCAAAACTATGTCCAGGAAGCTTATACACACACAGCTTCTCCAGGGCCTGGGCTCTAGGAAGGATGGAAGGCTGTGGACTGCATATACATTTGCTGTTAAGATTATCTTAATCTAGCAGGAGTGTATAAACTTGCCATCATGAATATAAGAATATTTCTCTGAATAATTGATAACTTCCCATCGGGCTCAGAGTAGAAGATTCAGGCTCTTTCTAACAATGTCATTCTCTACCCCTGGCATGTTAACAAATCATCTCACTTATTTAAACTTCATTTTTCTCCTCTGTGACATGGGGAAACTAATGGCTGGCCTGTGTTCATTCCAATGTTGCTGCAAGGGTGAAATTAGACAGTGAGATCCAATTAGGTTGAGGGCACGTGCTTCTTTCGGCTACTAGTCCCAGAGGAATGGCAAGGCTGCATGGCGTTTTGAAGAGTAAGGGATGAGAAATGAGACACTTAGCAGGTTTGGGCAGACCTTCCCTGTAAAAGGAGACTGACAGCTCAGTCTACTCGCCGGACTGGCTGCAAGGCTTAGATGAGATGATACATGGGAAGTACTTAGTTCCCTATCTGCTTGACAGAATGACCTCACATCTTATGTCTTCTGCATTTATATTTTAATGAATTATTGAATGATTTTTTATTGTATTACCAAAGTGTTATTTGCATGTACAGGACATTGAGTAAGATTGGCAGTTCTATTTTTATGGTTGTGATCATTGATTTTTGCCACAAACCAAAAGATTTTTGTTCAAAACAGTCAAGCAGTGTGCAGAAAGCTTCATGGGTTTTAGAAACAAAGGCAAGAGGCTAAATTCAGAACTTTTGATCTTAAAAGCGTCTGCTTCACTCTCTTCCCCAGGGCACATCAGAAGATGAATCAAGGGATAAAGAAACTGGGAAGTTTTACCTTGAATAATCCTTTATGACAAAGAGGGCTATCTCTCTTCTCATTTTTCTAATCCATGCCTTTTATAAAATTTATTTTTTTAAATATGTATCAAAGTAGTATCCTATATGGTGTAGAAAGTAAAGAAAACTACAAAGTTTAAACTTGGACAAAAGCTGTCACCTCTTCCATGACTGGCCTCCCCCAATTCCCTGCAGGTGGCCACCTTCAAAGCTCTTAGATGTTTCTTCCATTGTTTACTTTTCTTTCTTGCTAATAACATGCTTACACTGCTACTTCTTGAGGTATTTCTCATTTCCAGTATCACTCATTGATTTCCTACAAGGGAAGATGATTTGCTAGTAGCTCTGTTATTCCCTCTTTCTTCCCCCACCAATTTCTCCTTCTTTCATATTCCTAGTAGTATCAGGCTACTCAGTAGTAGTATTCAAATCACAGTGACCCTGGTTATTTGTTAATAGATGCACTACCTAGTATTTTATAGTTATAATTCATTTCTGATTAAAAAGTTGTTTCCAAGAGTTCATAATTGCCTTTGACTTATCTACTTAGATCTCCACAGATGTATTTCTCATACTGATCTGAAAACTTTGGATTCTCAATTGGACATCAGGAAAGTGGTCCAACTCCTTTTTATTTTTTCTTTGTTGGAAGCATTCCTCCTAAAATTCTCTGCCTCTGATCCACTACATAGGTGCTACCATGAGATTTACTTCTCATGGGAATTCTCCATGAACCTCCTACTTCATTTCCTTTGCCTATCTTTTAAAAGATATTTATTCTGTCATATTTCAGTAGCTTTCTGACAAAAGTATGGCATAAAAGAAAAATTTTCAGGACTTGATTCATGAGCGACATTAATAGTTTACTTTTGCAACAATAGTCTCTTTGGCTACACAGTATAATTCAGATTGCTAACTACTTTTGCTCAGAATTATAAAAGTACTAGCCACTGTCATCTAGCTTCTGTCTAGGAACAGCCTCAAATGAGACCTAGCTTCTCTTTGGAAGTTGTGTAAATCTCTCTTGTTCTCTCTTTAACTAAAGTGGAAACATATAAGGTGTTAACTCAGGAATATTATTATTCCTGGTACTCAGGGACCCTTCCAATCTGGAGTGTTATGTATGCTTCCTTTCTGAAAAGCTATTCTGTATTTTTCTAATTTATTTCTCTCAATTTGTCTGTTCTCCTATTCCAAGCTCCTTGACAGCAGATGCTAGGCCATACTCTGTGGATACTTTGGATCATGAATGTGCTCAAAGGTCCCTGTGTTAAAGATTTGCTCCCTAAGGTAATGGTAGAACCCTTGAGAGATGAGACCTGCTGGGAAATTGTTAAGTCATTGGGGAGCTGGTGGACTCCAGCTCTCTCCTTACTCTCTTTACTCCCTATTTACAGTGCAGGCTGTTTTGCTCCACCATATGCTCCTACCATGATATGTTGCCTTGCCACAGGCCCAAAGCAATAAGGCCAACTACGGACTAGAACCTCCAAAACAAAACTTTTCTCTTTATAAGTTGATTATCTCACATTCTTTGTTGTAGTTAAAGAAAGCTAACTAACACTCTCATATAATTTCTCCAACTTATAACTTTTTATTGTACTGTAAGGTTTTTGTTCCATTTTATAGTAAATCACAATTTTATCTTCAAATTCTTCTACTAAAATAATGACTTACACTATCTTGTTTTTAATTTCACAAAGTTCTTTCTTTCAATTTTTAACACTCTTATTTTTTGTTTTTTTTTTTTTTTGTAATTCCTTCTTTTAGATAAGAATGTTAGTTATTGTATCAGTCAATGTTTTACTAGAGAAATGGATATAATACAAGATATACAAATGCATATGAAATTGCAAGATCAGCTCATGATGATCAGCTGCAGAGTCGGATGAGGCAACAGGAGCTCAGAGTTGGATGAGGGTGTTTGTACACTAGAGACTGAGGGTTTAGTCCAAGGTCTGGAGTTCACTGCAATGTCGCTTTGCAAGTCCCTATCAGGAGGCCAATGGGTCTGTGGTCTGCAACAGAAGGCTGAAGAGTCTACACCAGGAAGCTGAAGAGTGTACTCTGGAAGGCTAAAGGATCACAGGCAGAAGCTGAAGAGTCTGCTGTAGAAGCCAGGAGATGATGTCCAAGCTGAAGGCAAAAACTGAAGCTACTGCCAAGAACAGAAGCAGATCTGTCCTTCCTCATTTTCCTTTTATACTGTCAAGGCAAGGAGCTTCCTCAGGGCAGGTCCTCTACAACCTAGAGTGTAGAAGTGTAGAATTGCTGAACTGACTTAGTTAAGCTTCTTAACTTTTCAGGTTGACATAATCAGTCAACCACTACAGTTATGCTTGAGCTTACTTAAGTTTAATTTTGTTTCCTGGTATGTCTTTGTTTTCTCTTACACTCTCTTTTTTCTGTCCTTTCATGTTTTCCTGCCTGGTTCACCTTGTTTGTTCAACCATATTTAGGAGGTAGGCATTTAAAAGATAGAAAATATTGTGTGATTGAATGGGTATTATAGGGTCAATAAACAAGAGCTTAAAATTTCCTTGGGGACCTCTTGATGTCACCAGCACTTTGATTTTTCATGGACAAGTTTTCCCAAGAGAAAGCCTCAGTGTCTTGCTTGGGTTGTATAACTCTGATGCCAGCATTCTGGAAATATAATGGTAAGAGACAGATAGAAAAATCGAAAGATCTTCACTAGGCAGACATTCTGTTTTGTCCTGGTTGTGTCTGATACCTAATAGAAAGAGAACTTCTCTGTTTTATCTCTCCAGAAGTTAAAACTTTTTCCCTTCCCAGTGAAGATGAATGATTTTGTAATTCACTAAAATTGTCCCTTCATTAGACTTTCCATCAATAGCCTGTTTTTAGCCCCACTCTCATCATAACTTTGACAGAAACGTGGTATTGCCATTTCCATGGTCTTCCTAGAATTCTTCAATTTGTATCATATGCCTTCTACCCCAACCTTCATGGCAAGGGTTGTAAATTACACTGTTAAGTCCGTTACCACTAATTTATTTAATTTCTGATTTCCAAACTATAGTTCAGGTCCGCTGAATCTCCTCACCCATTTTGATTGTTCTTAGGGATTTAAATTTTGTTTATACACTGCATTGGTTCCAGTTCTTTGATAAGCCAATGACAGTATGGAATTAGATTTGTAAGAGATTGGAGGAAACACCTGTAAAGGAAGAGGGATAAAGATGGATAGGCTATGTGAACCTTTAGGCCGTGATGGAGTCCCTACACCTGTGAAAGGAGAGGGGGAATGAAGGAGACTGGGTGAAACAGTATTAGATCATGCTGCAGTTCTAACGAAGCCTTGGCCAGGCCAATGGGGAGTACCCAGATGAAGGCAGCTTATTAGTGAAGTCTTACATCAGAAATGAATGACCTGGCTATAGTTCTTCTCCATAGCTGGTCATTTCCTGTAGTAGCAGCCTGGTCTCAGGGTGAGGGATACAGCAGGGGACCTGAAAATACAGTGACTAGGGTCCATCAGCCAATTACACTCTTCACCTGAACTCTTCCCAAAACAAGATTTGAGGGATGCACTGCTACTATCTTTATATCCAGGCATGGTTTTATTCATTTACTTTATTTAGTCATTTGCCTGTGAGTTCTTTGAAAGAACATATATAAATCTCCATGTTCAGTCTATCATATAGCACTGAAAGTCACTCACTCATTTTTCCAAAAAGCTGCTGAAACTGGCCAAGCACACATGCCACAGCAGAACTCACGACATGACTGAAGGAACATTACCATTGCCACCTCCAGCTGAGAGGATGGGTTCTCCAAGCAGCTGCCCAGAACTGAGGGAAAAGAAACCATGTAAAATGGGAAGTCAGTTTTCTTTTACCAGAAAACAAATTGTTATATTATTGGCCCTTTCCATTTTTTAGCCATTTCAGTAGGAGAAGACAAAGAGGATAGGAGACTATATGGCATCTAAAGTTTTACTTTTATGACCAAGCTTGATTATTCAGAGCCTAGATTGCTGTGTCATTTCTGAAAAAAAGTTAGACATCAATAAACATGAAATGTTTGTGTTCATTTTAATTTTATAAATACAATACACAAAAAGAATATGTGATGGTATTTTCTTGACCCTTCTATCCTTCTCTTCAGCAGCCAAAGTGTCACCATGTGTAGTAAGTACAGAAAAACCTCTCAGATTCCTTTTTTACTGTGTGTGCCTAGGGTATATATATATATATGTATGCGTCTATGCATCTCTATAAACAAATGGGGAGATACTATTTTTCTGATTTTTTAAAAACATCTGTGTCATTTACTGTAAGTAGTTTTCTTTTGTAACACAAGAACATATAGAAATATTAATAAGTCACTCCATATAGATTTCCTTCATTATTTCATTTTCTGTAAAATATTCCTCCATTTGTATTTCATAATATAGATTTTTAACTACATAATTTTCCTAATGGAAGCACTTAGCTTGTTTTTTTGCCACAAAAAGGTGCATGCACTGTCTTTTCTTCATTTCTTGTAGAATTCAGTTGTGAAACAATCAGGACATGGACTTTTCTTTGTTGGTAAGTATTTTATTATGATTTCAATTTTGTTGACTGATATTAGGTTATTCAGGATTCTTACATCTGCTTTATCCAGCCTTGGTAATACATATGTATCTAGGAATCTGTTCATTTCCTCTGTGTTTTCTGTCCTATGAGAGTAAAAATTTTCAAAGTAGGTATTGATGATCTTTTGAATTTCTATAGGACCTGTATAGTTTCATCCTTTTCATTCTTTATTGCATGAATTTCAGTTTTTCTTTCCTTTCTTGAGAAGGTTGACTACTAGTTTATCAATTTTATTTATTCTTTCTTTCTTTTTTTGTCTTTTTGAGACAGGGTCTCACTATGCAGTTCAGGTTGGTCTTGAGCTCACTTTGTAGCTCAGGCTGGTCTCAAACTCGCAATGATCCTCCTGCCTCAGCCTTCCGAGTGCTGGGATTATACTTGTATGCTACCACGCCCTGCGAATTTTATTTATTCTTTCAAAGAACCAACTCTTCAATTCATTAACTCTTTATGTGGTTTTCTTAGTCTCTATTACATTAATTTCTGCTCTAATCTTTATAATTTCCTCCCTTCTTTGGACTTTGGGCTTGACTTGCTCTTCTTTTTCTAAAAGCTGGAGATGCAGCCTAAGGCTGTTTATTTGTGCTGCTCTTGTTTTCCTGATGTGAGACTTCACCTCTATAAATTTCACTCTGAGGACTGCTTTCATTATATCCCGTAGATTCTCATAGGTTGTATCTGCATTTTGTTTGATTGTAAATACTGTTTAATTTTTCTTTAATTTCATCTGTGACCCATTGGTCGTTCAGGATGGTACTATTTAATTTCCATGTGTTTATGGAGTTTTTGCAATTTTTTTGTCAATAATTTCAAGTTTCATTGCACTATGGTCCAATAATATGCATGGGATAATTTCAATTCCTTTGCATTTATTTAAGCATGTTCTATGTGCTAGTATATGGTCTACTTTAGAGAATGTCCCATGTGCACCTGAGAAGAATGTATATTCTGATGTTGTTGGGTGGAACACTGTGTAAAGGTCTACTAAGTCCATTTGTTCACAAGTTTGGTTTCATTCTGTTATTTCTTTGCTGGTTTTTGTCTAGTTGATCTATCTCTTTGTGACAATGGTGTGTTAAAGTCCCCTGTTATGATTGTGTTACTACTTATTTGATTTTTCACATCCGTTAAAATTTGTCTTATACATTTGGGTACTCCTGTATTTCATGCATTGATATTTATGGTTGTTATATCTTCCTTTTGAGGTTTTCCCCTAACCAGTATGAAGTGACTTTCTTTATTTCTTTTGATCATTCTCAGTTTAAAGTTAAGTTGTCTTCAAACAGAATAGCTACCCCTGCTTTTTTTGAGTTCCTATCACTTTGAGTATTGTTTTTCATCCTTTGGCTTCAGTGTATGAATTTCCTTTTGAGTTAAATGTGTTTCTTGTACACAACATATTGTTGGATTTTGTTTCTTGATCCACTCAGCTGGTCTGCTTCTTTTGATTGATGAAATGAGACCATTTACATTAATGGTTATTACTGATACGTATTGGCTTATCATGTTATTTTCCTGCTGTTGATTCCCTGCTTTCCCCTTCTGTTTATGTTTTTTGTTTTTGTTTTTGTTTTTGTTTTTGTTTTGTTTTGGTCTTTTTTCTGGTACTGGGAATCAAACTCATGACCTTGCACTTGCCAGACAGGCACTGTGCTGCTGAGCTAAACCCCCAGCCCCTACCCTTCTGTTTAATTGCTAACTCTGCTTGGTGGTTCCTGTCTACTGTTCTTCTTGGAATTATGGTCTTATTTTTATCTCTTTCTAGAATATCTTTCTACAATCTTTGTAGGGTTAGTTTGGTGGTCATGAATTTCTTCAGTTGTTCTTTGTCATGGAAGTATCATATTTCTCCATTAATTTTGAGAGATAGTTTTGCAGGGTACATCAATCTGGGTTGGAAGTTATTTTCTTTTAGGACCTGAAATACTTGACTCCAAACTCTTCTTGACTTGATAGTTCATGTTGAGAAATCTGCTGTGATTTTGATGAGCTTTCCTTCATAGGTGATGTTTCTTTTCTTTAACAGCTATTAATATTTTGTTCTTTCCTGAATTTGTAGGATCTTGATTTTTATGTATCTGGGTGTAGATTTATTTTGGTTATGACTAGCTAGAGCTCTATATGCCTCACTTATTTGTATGTCAAATTCCTTTCCCATGCTTGGGAAATTTTCTGCTATTACTTCTGCCAATAGTCTTTTTATGACATTTGTGTTGACTCCTGCTGTTTTGTTGACACTTATCAGTCTTATATTGTTTTTCTTCTAATCATCTTGCAGCTGTTGAATTGCTATTTCCTGATTCCTTGTTATTTTTAAAAGATCTTTCACGATCACTAACTATAATGCTGTCTTCAAGGTCTAAAAGTCTATCTTCAGTTTAATTCAAGCAGTTTTGCCAGGTTTCAATGAAATTTTTAATTTCCTGATATCTTTTTTAATCTGTTTCATGAATTCTAACTCTTCTATGATGTTCATTCAATGCTTCCATCATTTTTCTACACTCTATTTTTTATCTATGTCTTCTTTACATGTGCTAGGCAATTCTTTAATTATTGTTGTCATTTTTTTTTTTACCTGAGAGGTTAGTTCTGATTTGATTTCTTCTATGGCCTGATGGAGTTGTTTCTTTACTTCAGTTACTATCATTTCAAAAATTTCAGGTGTATGACTTCCATGTTCTTCTATGTCAATGTCTCCTGGACTTGTTCTGGATAGGCTGGAGGTCTGAGACTGCATTTTGCTCCTTCATTTTGACATTCTCTATTTCAAAAGAAATTCTTTTTAATTTTGTTTTTTGTGGTGATCCTTGAGAGTGTTGTTAGCTATATTACTAATATCAAGGCCTCTCTAGCAGTAGTCCATACTTCAGGGATATCTTCTATGTGTAGGAGATTCTTGGTTTGGGTCTGTCCCAATACCTTACCTTCCCAATTAATTGTGAGTGGGGTGTTGATTTCTGTTTGGCTCAGGCTTCAGTCATTGTCTGTTTGGCTCAGTAGGGCTGCAGTGAGGTTATTACCCCAAAGCTTCCCAATATTGCTACATAAGGAGAACAACTGATTACAACATATATAACATGCTAGCTACAGTATTATAGTTAGCATTAAGCACAATTTAGAAACTGACCATCTGTGGTAACTACTGATTTTTTACTTTAGACCATATGCACAGTCTATAGTTATATAACAGAACCAATGTTAAATCATGAGTTTGTATGCAAAGTGTTTCCCTTTATTAGAGTGGATTTACCCTGGGTTGCTCTGGACAAGATGGCTTCCATGTCCCAGCCTCATTCTGCACTGGTTGCCTGACCATCAGTGTAGGGGTATGGGCCGGGTACCAGGGTTCCTCTATCCAAAGGTTCCCAAGGCTCACTCTCACTTCCACAATGGTGGGGAGTCAGGAGACAGAGTTTCCCCCTCTGAGCATCTCACCAAGGTTCCCAAGGATCACTGGGGCTCAGTGTCACTCTTGTGATGGTGAGGGGTCATGGTGAGGATTTTGTCTCTTCCCAAGCAGCTCTCTGAAGCTCCTGAGGTTCCCCAGGGTTCAGCCCAGCTCCCACAACTGGGAGGGGGCAAGATGCAAAGTTTTCTTCTCCTGACCAGCTCACTGAGGTTCCCAAGGTTTACCAGGGCTCAGCATAAGTGCCACAATGATGCACAGCTTTGAATATGACTCTTTGCACATTATCTATCAATGTTTTTCTGTGATAAACCACAAGAAGTAAAATTTCTGGTTTTAATGAGTTCATTCAAAACTCTAAGATATTTTTCAATTAAGTGCCACCTCCAGCCCCCAAAAAGATGCACCAATTTGCACTGGATAAAACCATTTTATCTTCATTACCAAAATTATCAAAGCTTTATTAATCATCTTATAGAAAATATAGTACCTCTACTGTTTTATTTTATTTATGTTTTTGTGATAAGAATACTTAATATGAGATCTACCCTCTTAACAAAATTTTTAGTATACATTATTGTTGTCTATTGATTCCATGTTGGACAGATATCTAGATATCTTAGCATCTTGTTTGACTGCAATTTTGTATCTATTGCTTAGTAACTTCATATATTTCCTTTTCCCCAGACCTTGGTAATTAGTATTCTATATTTTGAATCTCCGAATTTGACTATTTTGGATACCTCATGTAGTTGGATTCTGAAAAGTTTGTCTTTCTATAACTGGCTTACTTCACTTGCCATGTCTTTAATGTTTACCAAAATTCTTTCATATTGCATAATTTCCTTTCTTGTAAAACAAAGGCTTAATAGTACGAGTGTACCAGTTCTTTAATCTATTCATATTTTAATGTATATTTAGATTGTTTTTAAATCTTGGCAATTAGGAATAGTGCTGTGATGAATACAGGAGTGCCAACTGTGTGTGTATAAACCCAGAAGTGGGAGATTGTATTGTTAGTTCAATTTTAAAATTTTTAAGGAACCTCCCTCCATTCTGTTTTTCCTGTTGACTACACTATTTTATATTCCCAATAGCAGTATGGAAGGGTTCTAGTGTCTCCACATCCTCAACAACACTTGTTGTCTTCTATTTTTTATAAGAATTGCCCTTACAGGTGCTTTTGATTTGTATTTCCTTGATGAATGGAGACATTCCATATTTTTCATTACATCTGTTAGTCATTTACATGTCTTTTTTGGAGCAATGTCTGTTCAAAATCTTAGTCCATTTTTAAATTCAGTTGTTCTTTTACTACTAACCTGCAAGAGTTCCTTAGATGTTTGGGAGATTAACTGCTGATCAGATGTATGGTTTGCTAATACAAATACTTTCTCCCAGTCTATAGTTTCCCTTTCCCTTCTGTTGATTGTTTTGTTTGCTATGCAAATGCTTTTCAGCTAGATATTCTTATTTGTATTTTTATGGTTGTGTTGCCTGTTCTTTTGGTGTCACATCCAAGAAAGCATTGCTAAGGCCAGTGTCACAGAGCTTCCTTGCTGTTTCTTCAAGGAGTTTATTTTAGGTCCTACATTTAAGTACTCATCCATTTTGAGTTGATTATTATATAGGGTCTAAGATATAAGTCTAATTTCCTTCTGAATGGAGATACACAGTTTCCCCAACATTATATTTGAAGAAATTATCTGCATTGTGCATTCTTATTTAAGATCAATTGACTCTATATATTTGGATTTATTTCTTGGATATCTCTTCTTTTCCATTGGTATATATGTCAGTATACTTGTACCAGACTGTTTTGATTAGTATAGCTTTGCATATCTATGTTTAACATGACATTATCACATGGCATGTTAAATACACATTGGGAGAATGTATGAATGAATGAATGAATACATAAATACATGAAAAATGAATACCAAACTTATAATACACTATTCTGTAATGATAGACTATATTGTCTCTGTCATCTCAGCAGATATTAAAATTTCTAGTAATATCACTGGATTCACAGACTAAAACTTTTATTTTCGGGCCAGGGATTTAGCTCAGCAGCACAGTGCCTGCCTGGCAAATGCGAGGTCATGAGTTCAATTCCCAGTACTGGGAAAAAAAAAAACCCTTTTATTTTCATTATTGTTATAAAATGGGGAGAAGTAGTGATTATATAACAGAAAACTGAATGTACCAGGACAAGGAGACTTTGTAGTTAGAACACATGGGTTCAAATCCCAGATCTTCCAGCAATAATGATATGAACTGAGGCATGTAGACATTTTTTTCCATGTCAATTTGCACATCTGTACTGGTGAGAGTGAACTCCAAGATCAAAGGAAAGAAAGTATCTGTAAAAAAGATATAAACTATAACACATTTCCAAATGTTAGATTTTTTTACCCCTAAGGTATATTTATAGATTACATATTATAAAAATTGGGTTCTGAAACATTTTTTTCTGCCTTATTAAACTGAATCTATCTTTACCCCCACTCTGATTTTTTGTCCCCCATATTGGCATGTTCTAGACCCAAAGGAGCTGAATTGTAACACAGTACCCTACATCTTTCCAACATAAAATGTCAATGAGTTTTCCAGATTAAAGCATTAAAAATGTATGAGTAACTACTGTCATGCAAAGAAGCTAATAATACTCACTTTATGAACGAGGCTGTTCACTTCAATAGCAACATGCATTATCATCAGTAAAACTGATTCTAATATCTCCTATTTGTAGAAACAACAGGAAACAAGCATCTTAATATCAATCTCAATTTTTATATGCTAAAGTACAACTGTGTTTATTCTACCATATTGCTCTAGGTTTTTAAAGGATGTGAAACATACAGCAGCAACTGTAAGCTAATTTATTATGTGGAAGTTACAGTTATACTTTTTTTTAAATTTCCAGCTAATGTTTGGTAGCAAAGGAAGGCGTTTGCTCTATGAAACTTTCAGATGGTTTAACCCACATTTTTTTGCCTTATCTCTCCCCATCCTGCCAATTTAAGAGTCATATTCTATCATTTTGTCAGTCCCTTGCTAGTGTGAAGCACATCTGTTACAAGATGCTAACTTCAACCCAGAGCTGGCCAAACACAGGACTGCTCTTGGCTATAGATTTAAACCCCAAGAAGTAGTCATCAATTCCACATTATGCAGTGCTTTACAACAATGATAATCACTTACATTTTTCATAGCACTTAATATATATTCATAGTGGTTCACATCTCAGTTTTGTAATCACACGGCATGGGCTTGAAAAATGATTCTTCTTTGGACAAGATACCAAATCTCTTTGTGCCTACTTCCTCACCTGGAAAACTGGGCAGGTAACTTTTCCCACCATATGTGGCTTAAGGAAGTGCTAGGTGAGATAACAGTAAAATGGACTGAGTATTTTGCCTGGAAGGTAGGGGGGCATCGAT
The DNA here is from genome assembly GCF_000276665.1 of Chinchilla lanigera. NCBI lineage: Eukaryota > Metazoa > Chordata > Mammalia > Rodentia > Chinchillidae > Chinchilla > Chinchilla lanigera. The sequence goes on along the minus strand of NW_004955408.1, from coordinate 9,866,448 downwards.
TTGCACTGGTGATGGTTGCTTCTACTATTACTGCTATTTCACCCACCCTTAAAAAAATGGGAATTTCCCCCAATTTTCAAGAAAGAAAACAGACTCTAAATATCTAAACGACCTGCCAGCATTTTACTGCTGACAGAAGAAATCAACAGACACAAAACTAGATTTGTTCATGTTAAGATTTGTGCTCTTCCCATTCAAATATGCCAGGTTTTGGAGAAAGAACAAAAGTGAAACAGTAGTGAAGGAAAAAGGGATCAGATTGGATTGAGAGCCATCATTTTGTCCAGTGACCTCTTCACTCAAATTTTTACTTGAATCTCTGGACTCTTTACTGTAAGAATTGCACTACAAATGTCAGGCCAAGCAGAACAAATCCAAGTCCCAGCACTTATGGAAGACACCTTCCCAGAGCAAAGGGCATAACCAGCTAATGATACGAACCCACAAAACACATGGCAACTTCCACAGTGATAACTTCTGTGAAGAACATTAAACTGTATAATATGACCTGAAGCTGAGATCTGAATATCAGAAAGAAGAGGCAGTGGTATCAGAGGTAAGAGAACAGGTCTGGGTCTAAATCCTGGCACTCTCATTTTCCATCTGTGTGATCTTGGGCTTAAACTTAACCTGTGCCTTACCCACTGTGTCTCATTTTCTTCAGAGGACTGTTTGAGGACTGAATACATTAATATATGTGAAGAGCTTAAAATAGCACCCTGCATATAATAAGTGCTCCATAAATGACTGCCAGATCAAACAAGACAAACCTGGGAAGGTCTGAAATAAGAGCAAAGACTGTAAGTAGAGGCCAAGTTTGGGACATGTACAAAACGGAAAGGAAGTCAACATGTTAAAGAGTGTAAGCACCAAGGAAGGGGTGGTTAATGCAGTTTATAAAACATCCATAGGGAAGATTAATAGTAGTTCACTTACATGGAATTCGGGGGCTGGATAAATTATATTTGAATATCCTTTAGTTTCAAGACCAGTTGACAATAACATAACTTGCCTTCTAAGAATAAAATTATAGGAGCTTAGAACTGTGTTTGTTCCCACTGAGCAAGGGTCACCAACCACCTCCTTATGTCCTCTGTGACCAGATTTGGAATAGGCTAAAGGGCACCAGGAGCAGCGTCTCTGTTTTTTTTAGCAATGTGCCGATTCAGGGAATTGCAAGTTTGGCCTCAGGCAAAGCAAACGTGGGAGCAATCTGTCCAGAATCTATGGAAATCAACCCTACACTATGCCAAGACCAGAATGGCTTACAGACTCCAGAACGTCCAAGAAGCTGTACTCACATGCTGCTGCCGCGGTGACTATTCCTGGCATGTGCAGGGTATAGCAAAAAGCAAGCTGGACTTTTTACATGTGGTGCAGTGGTCCCAGAGACCACAGAAAAGCTGGGAGTCCTGAAAGACAAGGTTTGCCTTGATGTCACTTCCAACACACTACGCGGCTTGAAGCCCACATTCAGAGCAGGAGGAAACCATTCTAAGAAAACCAAAAGAATTTATGCCCATCTTTCATTTGCCACAGTAGCTAACACTAGGAATGATAAGAAATTTGAAGTGTGATCAATTGGACCACAGAGATGTTATCTCCATAACATGACTATCCTCCAAACTCTTGCTTCTTCTTCCCTGTTTACAGCTCCTTGATTAAGACTCACCCAATATTCATCTTGCTATCTGACATGAAAAATTGTAATAATATTTTTCACAATATGCTGACTGCATCATTCATTCAAGGATGTCCAAGTCCTCTGCAAACAAAAGTTCAGCCTCTGTACTGGAGGTTGCTCCACTATCTTCTCTACATAAAGAAGCATTGAGCCCAAGAGAGAGTTTGGCGAGGTTACAGGGGTTGGTGGTAGAGTTGAGCAGGAATCTACAGCATCACTCCTCCCTGCCTGTGCCAGAATCAGCATTCCAGGGGCAGCTCTGCTTGCCCATTTTCTTGAGACTCACTCCCACCTGACTCCTCAACATCATTGCTGACCTGGCTTCAATAGCATCCCTGAAAACAAACATCCCCCCAGCCAGATGGAGACCATCAAGAGACCAGAAGGAGCCACACGTTCCTCATGTCACACTCAGTATCTTCTCCGATTACTCAGAAAGTCATGCACCATTAAACAGAGGCGATGAGCAAAGGGAGGTACTGGGCTGTGTTTTCATTCTTCACTGGACATAGTCCATTTGCTTTGCTGTCAAACAGCAAGAAATCCCAGAGAAAAGGAAGGAAAAAAGAATATGTCAGGGAGAAGGGGAGGGAGGGAGAGAGGCTAAATGATATGCCACACTCAGAATGTATCATTTAGCTTTTGGCACACTATTGACTCCTGCCTGATCTTTGTCAAACCTTGTAAAGCAAGTGTGATGCCAGCTGCTAACACTGGCTAGAGTCATTTAACTTATTAGATAAACTGGAATGAGATCAGGTGCACTGCCTTTTGTCAGTGAGGCTTCTCCTTTCTGCTGGACTTGCTCCTGCCTCTCAGATTCTCAGGTCTACAACATCCGTGGTCATGTAAAAAGTGACCTTTCTATACCTATTCCCAACTCCAGCCAGGGTACCCTGTTTGTGTCAATTTTACTTTGGAACCAGATCCCAATGTGAGATGAGCATGTATTTTCTCACAACTGAAAAAAAAGGAACACCTGCAGTTAAAGCACATGTGTTCCACTAACAAGAGTCTTTCAATGTCCCTAGAAGTGCTCTGAATCCCGTTTCTGCCTGTAAGGCAAAAGGCCCATCTTTCCCTGGTGCTCTTGGAAGTCCTGGACTGGAGGGACAGAAGCAAAGGCTCATAGTGTGGAGCTCTGTCAGTACACAATGCTTCATAGAAGTGGATTCCTTGTGTGAAAATCTTGACATGCATACACCACAAACTAGATGCCAGTGACACAATTCATATTTGATTGCACAAATATATTAGCCTCTGTTTATCTTGTGCTGCTCTGCTCTCAAAATTGTAGCAAGTTGGAAACTGCTACAATTCTTCAGCAAGAGAGGCAACAGGGAGAGACTGCATTCAGCCGGGATCTCCTGTCACTGTTTTGAGACCACACAGCAGTCCTCATTTCCTCCATCAATGCCCCACTTCCTACTCTGATAGTTCCTTGTTCTATGTTTCTCTCTCATCTTGGAAGAGAAGAAAGCCAGCCCCTGTAACTCAGGTGCGACCTCGGAGATGGATTCATTCCTGGATAAGAGTCGGCCCTGGGAGGCTGGAAGAGCTTGTTCATGGGCCTAGCCAGCTGTTATTGTCACAAAGGAAGATGTGTTCCCCCTGTGCCCTCATGGTACTAGAGCTCATCATCTGGAAATAAAATGAAGACCTGCTCACACTTTAACATTATTAAAAAATTCTGGGAAACAGCTAGCTCATCTGGCATTACAAGTTGCAAGAAGGTATAAGAAATCAAACTATATAAGGCATCATCACTCTCTTTAAGGGTCTACAGACCAGTTAAGGAAGTTAAATGATTTTTATTATGATAATAATTAGTATGTATTAGGTCCTTTATCAGGCACTGATAAGGAATTTTCATACAATACCTTATTTAATTCTTTCAGCAATGGTGGTTTGTGACTTGTCCTCCTTTAGAGACCAGGAAAAGATGTCTAAGTTTAAGTGGATACATCTGAGAATGAAATCTTGGCTATATTATTCCAAAACTTGAGCACAGATCACAATAGATATAATGACAAGAGGTGCAATGTGAGATCCACACATTTCAGAGAAAGTTTCGCTGGGGCAGAGTCAGGAGCTTAAGGAAATGCACAAATGGGGCCTTAGATTTGAAAAATTAAGGAAGTGTTAGGCCAGATTTGATAAACCTTGGTTTATGGTCACATTGGCCCAAATACTGCCTTGGTGCTGGAGCTGTCCTATGCATGGTAGGGTATGGACAACTTCCCTGGCTTCTGTCCACTGAATGCCCAGTTTTGACAATCAAAAAGTCTGAAGACATCATCAAATGCACCTTGGAGACAAAATTACCCCTGAGTGAAACAATTCCCATAGAGGAGGTCAGAGAACCTTCAAGGAAGTGAAGGAAAAAAGGCCGTGCAGAACCTGGAGATCAGCTTGACCTCAGCACAGTGTCAAAGAGAGCAGTTGGCAAAAGACTGGATTGGAGGTGGGAGCCGGACTGCAGGAGCTATGAATGCCAGGTGAGCTGGGAGCTGGTGCAGTTTTTGGAAGTAAGGGTAACGCATGCCCCTAGTAAGTATCATGCCCCATGGCCTCCATGAGCATCCCAAGCACACACTGGCTGCAGAGCTATTGAATCTGCTCTTTGCTTCCCCCCAGGTCATGCTGCGACAGTCTCCTGCTGAGCCTTTTCTACTGCCTTCATGTTTATGTTCAATCATGACTTTAGGAGGGAAGCCAACCCTCTCCCCAGCTCTCCATCCCCTTATCCGGCCTAATTTCCCTCATACATCTGCTTTTCCTGGATAGCATACCCATCACATCATTTATTGATATGTTTATCACTTTATTGTCCATCTGCCCCTATTAGGATGTCAGTAAAATGAGGTCAGTTCGTATGCTGCCATATCCCCAGTATCAGAGACATTGCCTAATGCACAGCGCACACTTCAGAAATATTTGTTGGATTAATGCATGATTTGCAAGGGAGCTGTTCTGGAAGTGTATCCCTAGACTCCAACTGTTCCCATGTGTAGGTGGCAAGAGGAAGGTCTTTATAAGACCAGGGATTCTCCAAACATGGTCTGGGTTCTGTCTGAATGAGAATTAACTAGGTCGAGGCATGAATTTAGCAATGTAGACTATTAAACCCTGGTGTACAGCCAACAAATTACAGTACCTGGATGCTGGGATCCAGACACTACATTTTTAAAAGATTTTTATTTTTCTTAGTATATGCTTGTAATACATAATGATTGATTCATTGTGTGGAGTTGGTACATGTATATAACATATCTTAATTTTTTATGTCCCTTTCTACTCTCTTCTCGCCCCCCTCTTCATCTCTTGATCCCCTTCTCATGTATAGAAGACCTATCTCCCTGTTTCCTACTAGCCATCTTCTATTTTGTTCTCTCATGCATTTATAATTTGGATTTTTCATATAAGAGAAACCATGTGCCCTTTAAGCTTGTGTGTCTGGCGTTACATTTTAATACGTTCCAAACTTTATAAGTCACCCGGTAACTCTAGTGGCATTGCTAGATGATTTTGAGTGGCACAGCTAGAGATGATTTTTGTCCTTGCTTTTTCCGATTAACCTCACTTCTGAGGGCAAAATTCAGATTCTCGGGCATTAATAAACATGGGATTACAATACAGAACATATTGAGCCTCCATACGATGCCTATCAAAATAGAAATGTCACAGTATATTGATACAGATCTTAAATTCGCATAGCCCTTTTCAAAATACACAGCATTTCAAATTCACTACTCTATCTGATTTTTACAGTCTTCCAGAAAGACAGGGTGGTCATAATTTTTTCCATTTTGTCAGATGAGGTAGGTCAGACTCCAAGGTGAAATTGTGCCTTCGCCACATCTGCGTGAGGAGTACTCACCCCTGAGCTCTTTCTACTCCAACACTCAGCAGAGCTATTATAATAACTGAATGAATTTTACTAATGCCTTCTAGGTTATTAAACACCTTCCCCAAACCTTGTGAAATACATAGAGCCGGGCAGTGTTATCTACACTTTCAAATGAGCAAATGAAAGGGTAGTGTATAGTACCATGGTTAAATTCTAAAGCTTTGGACTAAATGTCCTAATTCTATTAATTGCTCCATGATTATAAATAAGTTATCTGTGTGAGTTTCAATTTCCCAATCTGCAAAATAGAGGTGATGATAGTAACTATTTGGGCAGGGCTCATGAGCACTTAGGTGTCATAATCCATGCAAATGTATATGGCCTGCCGGTGGAGGTACAAACTCAACAAATGCCAACTATTATTAGCCGCTTTTCTCTGATGTTCATAAAAGGAGGGATGTCACATTATAATCCTGATTCTTAGCTGGTGGATGTCATAGTAGACATTCAACACATATTCATTCCATCGTATAATAAAGGAATGTATCTCTACCATTCGTTAAATGACTCTCCCCGGTTAAAACAATAGAGGAATGGATAAGAGAGGTCAAAATGAGTATATAATTGGTAAAATAGTGAAGATTCAACCTCTAGTCTTCCAGTAAGTCTGATATTTCCAGTGCTATCCTGATCTTGCAGCCTTTCCAACTACATAGTGACAAGAGGGTGCAGATTATCTCACAGGTGTGCAAGCCCTCTTTGAGAAAGGTCTACATTCTATAATGCAGAATTATAAATTTCTGACACTGAGCAAATGCACAGGAACCAGCCAGCCAGTCTCAGCTTTGTCCTTAGAAAGCCTTCCTCCTTAATACCCTGGTTCTGAGCTGTACACATAAGTATTAGAATTCTTCTGAGACAATAGCAAGGCCACTCAGACATTCCCTTCTCATTTAAAGATGCAGTCTCTCTCTGCACGTCTCTCTAGTTCAGGAGTGGATTTGGAAATTGAACAGCTAGCATGTCCTGGTCAAAGCACAAAAGGAGAATGTTTGTGTCATTGTGATTGTGCTGTCACATGAAGTTAGTAAATCCCCAACTTCTTCTCCTAACTTTTCAATCACTACCACTATCTCTTCCACCTCCCACATCTCCTAATGGAAAATATACATGCTTTCATGAATCTAACACCTTTTCAATCACTTCTGATACTAAAGTGCAGTTCTCTAAACTCAAGTGCATGCTTTCTATAAAATCTACAATGGACAATAACCACTAATCAAAGTCAAGTCTTTGATAATTCAAGGCCTAATGTCTATGTAGTGATGCTGAACCATGCAACAAAGATTATAATATTCCTAATTCAATTTAGATGTGGTCATTATTATTTAGATGAAAACAAGAATATTAGAGCATCAATGTTTAGAATGCAAGAGACTTGTACATTAAAACAATAACAAAAAAATCTTGTTTATGAACTGAAATCCTCAATTTTTTTAGAGTGAAGATAGTTAACATTTATTTATTTACTATGTTTTTGGATTACTGCTTTTCTTAATATTAAAACCAATATGGACCTTAGAAATCACTTGATTCAATGCCTTAGTTTACAAGGTTTTTTTTTTCCTTTTTGTATAATTGTAAAAATTCAGGCCAGAAAAGACAAGAGACTATCCACTGCTGTGTGTCTTTCTTCTCTATAGCTTCATCTTTATAACCTGCTCATCAGAGAGATGTGTTTCTAAACAAACCCTAACACACACACCAGGAAGCTCTATCTAATACAATTCTGAAGTGCAAACAGGCAGGGCTATTAGAGTTGATTAGAAGATAACAGGACGGCCCAGAAGTTGACCCTCCTGCTGTCTCCTGGAGAAATGCTATAGCCTTGGGAGACTGCAGGTGGAGGGGAATTTGCCAGCTCAGAGAGAATGGGAGAAACAGGGAAAGGAGTCAGATGGCAAAGATTAAAGGCACATGATAAAGCTCTTCTATTAACTTAAGTGACTGGACACGCTCAGTCAGGGATCCTAGCTCTATCAGTTATAGATTATCAGAGACATCAAGCATTTATCTATAAAGCTGTGCTGGGCTTGCAGTGCCAATCTCAGGAAGATAAGAATGGAAATTTGAAATGGTTTTAAACCCTGGCTTCTGTGGCTGTGAGATACTAGCAGAAGAGTTCAGAAGACTGTCAGGGTTGAACACACACACACACACAGACACAGGCACACACACACACACACACACACACACACACACACACACACACATGAGTAGCAACAGTAATTCCTAATAGCTTTTGGAAACCATAGTCAGAGTAAAATGCACCACAGGACCTCTCAGAAGGCTTTCTCTTAATCTATTGTGTTGAACCTTCTCCAAGGTTAACCAGTGAGGGAACAGAAGGAGCAGAGATTCTAGACGGAGCTAAATTAGCTACACTGGGGCATCACAGGACAGTGACCTCTGTTTGTTGAGGGCATTGGTGAGCAATCTATGCTGCTCTAGCCCTGGGATGCACTTTCGGCATAAAATATGACAAAGCTACCTCCGTATCGCTGTTTCTAAAATGTCCTGAGATTAACATTTTACTAATTAAAATACAAGGCTAATGTTTTCATTGGCAGTCTTCTCTTCAATAAATTAGACAGTAGGGTACAACAGTGGAAATAGCAACAGAAAAGCAACTGAATTTCCCTGAGCCTTTGTCATGTGGGACATCCTATGCTAAGGGCCTTGCAGATGCTATGCACTTAATTTTCGTGCAAATGTGCTGTTCTTAGTCCCACTTTGTAGAGTGGAAAGCTAAAACTAAGATTTAACTCTAAATCCACCCTGTTTATTTGCAGTAGAGCCAGATTGTGTACGGGAGAAGTCTGTCTCCAGTACTCCTGAGACTTGGGAAAATTTTTATTTTTTAAAGAATTAATCTGCAGTAAAATTGACATTTTAGTGCACAGCTCTAGAAATTTTAATATTTGTATAATGTCTTGTAACTACTACAAGACAGTTCCATCACCCTGTAAATTTCTTTATACAATGCCTTTGTGGCAACATCTTATCCCTAATCCCCAGAAACTGGTAATGGGTGCTGCACTATAGTTCTTTCTCCTAAAAACATCACGGAAACAAAATCCTACCGCATGGAAGCTTTGAGACAGCTTCTTACACCCAGCATTATGCCTGTGAGAATCATCCAAACTGTTGCATTTGTCAATGGCTTTTTCTTTTATTGCTGAATTGCTGAATTCCAAGATATGGGATATACCATACATAGTTTTCCACTCACTCACCAAAGAGCTTTGAGGTTTTCCCAGTATGGGGCAATTATGAATGAAAACACCATAGACATTCTTGGACACGTTTTTATGTGAACAAGTTTTTGTTTCTCTAAAATAAATAGAAATGGAACTGATCAGTCATACATTTAACTTTACAAGAAACTATCATACTGTTTCTCTAAAGTAGTTGATCACCTTTCATTTCCAAAAGGAATATGGGAAACTTCCAGTTGCTCTACATCCTTGTCAGCATTTGACACTATCAAAATTTGTATTTCAGTCATTCTAATACATATGTAATTTACCTGCTGAAGTTTAGTTTGGATATTCTCAATAAATAGGTTAAAAATCCTATATATTTATTCACCATTTGGATACTCTCTTTGGTAAAGTTTGTCTTTTGCCTCTTTCCTCCCTTCTTTCCTTCCTTCCTTCCCATTCATTCTGAGAATTCTTTGCATAATTTTGATATAAATCTTTAGTCAGATACATAATTTGCAAACATTTTCCTCCTAATCTGTAGCTTGTTTTTCTCATTTTCCTAAGTGCTTTTCCAGTAGTTTTTTTTTTTAATGGACCATATTTGTGTTGTCAGATCTAAAGATTCTATGATTAAATCTAGTTACTAATGAGTTTTTTCTGTGTTTTCTTATAAAAGATTTCTTAGCTTATATTTCACATTTAGGATTGGTGTTTGACACGGACTTCATTATTACATAATGAATAAAGTTTAGGGCAAGGTTTGTTTCTTCTTAAAAAGGTTTCTCTTTCTCCACTTAATTGCTTTGGCACCTTGATAAAAACTTAATTGGCGCAGCTAGGGAGTTGGAGGATGTGTAGTGAAGGTTAATGGATACAAGGTTTCTTTGGAGGTGATGAAAAACTTTTTAAGTTAGAGCACAGTGATAGTTGGATGGCTGTAAACATTCACAAAACTACCACATTTTGTAGTTCCTGCTACAGGTAGGCATTCTTGAAATAAGGAACTAAAACATGAGACAAGATCAAAATCTTTAATTAGAAGTTTATACTTTGGCATGGGAGACAAATAACTATATAAGTCATTTCCGTGGACTGCAGTAAGTATCAAGCACACATTGGAATAAATGACAGTAATATGCCTGGTAGTAATGAATGACACAATCCATATGAACATATGTAAATTTCTTTGCTTCTTCTAATGAGTTTTGGCTTGAAGTACATCTTGTCTGAAAATAGGACAGCTACTTCTGCTTGTTTGGGGACTTCTATTGCATGAAAAACATTTTGTTGCCTTGATTTTTAGTGTATGAACTTCATTTTGGATTAAATATGTTTCTTGTATACAACATATGCTTAGATTTTGTTTTTGGGTCCAATTTGTCAGTCTGTGTCCTTTCATGGGATGTTGAGACCATCCACAATGAGTTATTACTGAAAGTTATTGACTTATTACTGTTATTGTATTATTTTCCTATTACTGATTCCTTTTTTTCCCTTCTGCTTAACTGTTCACCTTGTGTGGTGTATTTGTTCTATTAGACATTTTAATATTGTTGGCTTCTTTGTCTCTTTTGATGATATCAATGAGAATATTTTGGCATGATAGTTTGGTTGTCATGAATTTTCTCAGGTGCTTTTTTGTCGTGAAAATATTATATATCTCCCGCAATTATGAGAGACATTTTTTCTGTTTTATCAGTGTGGACTGGAAGTTGTTTTCCTTTAGGGCTTCAAACACTTCATTTGGAGTTCTTCTGGTCAATAAGGTCTGTGTTGAGAAGCCTGTTGTAATTCTAATGGGTTTATCTTTATAAGTGATTTGTTGCTTTTCCCTAAGAGCTGTTAAGATTCCGTCCTCATGTTGGACTTCTGAAATTTTGAGTATGCTATGTCATGAAGTTATTTTCTAATCATGGATATCTGGGGTTCTGTAGGTCTTGCTTATCTCTATGTTAAATTCTTCCCCCATATTTGGAAAGTTTTCTGCTATTATTTCTGTAAACAGATTTTATGCCATTTGTGCTGTCTTTTGATTTTTCACTAATCCCAATTAACCTTAGAGTAGTCTTGTTTGTGCCATCTAGCAGACATCAGATCCATTTTTCATATTCTTTTGTTGATTTCAGGTATCTCTGAATAACTGATCATCAACACCCGTGCAGTCTTTTAGTTCTGACACTCCGTCCTCCTACTGGTCACTTCTGTTGCCCATACCTTCAAAAGAACTTTTAATCTCCCAGATTTTTAATCAGTACCTTTTAAAGGACTCTAACTCTTTCCTAAACTAGTCATTCATGCTTTGTCTTATTTTGTTTAGCTCAGTTAGCTTTTTACTAGTGTCTTTTATAACCCCACTAATCATCCAGTTTATTAAAATAGCATAACATTAAGGGAAGTATATCAGACACACGTTTAAATATTTCATGATTTCTCTTATATGAAAGCTTAATATATGAACAAAGTGTGAAATAAAAGACAGATAATAGGAAAAAAGGAGAGAAAAATGTCCATTATCTGTTTAGTTATGTCATTTTAGAGCACCCTGAGCACATTATTGATATGGTTTGTTTTGTTTTGTTTTGTTTTGTATTGTTTTGTTTTGTTTCCTTCTTTACCATTTGTGTAATTTAGTCATATGGCTTTCAATTCCCTCCCCATATATTGAGGGAGGTAGGAGATTTTGTAGGCATTTTGCATTTTTTTACCATGTATTCTCACTTTCATTTGCCAAAGTTTACAGGTCAATTATAGTGGAAAGATTTTTTTTTACTAATGTGGAGATCTCTTTAGTCAATGGCTGCTTTTCAGCAATGCACTCTGGGCCTAGCTAACCATCAGTCTTTTCCTTTGATTCAAGATCCGACCATCTCCATTAATCTGGCTGGGGAGAGTACCGTGTAACTGGCCCATCACCCAGTTCTGTGGAAATGAACCACAGTATTATTGATGACACCATGAAGAACCAGTAGTGGCACACCAGAAAACAGCCAATAAATAGGAACTATGCCACCCTGGCAACCATAACAAAATCAGCAACAAAAATAGAGTCAAAGACCAAATGGAGATTGACATACCATAAGTGCTAATAAAAGTTACCACTTTACCACCCTTAATCATAGACCAGAGACCTATAATTATAATATAGACATAAAGATAAGGCATATATTGACATACAGTAGATATCTACTAAGTGCAAAAACTATACCACCAATAAAAATAGCATTCAATAACAATAGCATAGAGTTAACTATATATCTAAATATCAATAAAGTTTAATTGTAATAGTAGTGAAGATGCCAGGGGTGGGAAATGAAAACCTAAAAAAGTAAATTTGAAAAGTAAGGAAAATGAACATGAGAAGGAGGAAAGGTGAGTTAAAGTCTCCTGTGGAAAAAAAAGTGAAAGGAAATTAATAGAATTAGGTGAAAGTAGTAAAAAGGAAGAAGAACTAAAAAAAAAAAAAACATAAAATAAAATGGAAAGAAGCCTCCCATCTCCCCCCTAATAAAAGAAAGGAAAAAATGAGACCAGAAAAATTCCTCCATCTTTTTGAATGAGTGGTTTCTTTCCACAGTCTGCAGTATTGGAGGGAGTCACTGCTAAGACCTATTTTACTTCCACACTCATGTTTCTGTGTGTAAGTGCTGAATCCTGTCCCAGACTTTCCTGTTCAACATAATCAGTCAAAGGTGCCTCCTCTAAGACTGCAGTCACTGCAGCATCTCCCCGTTTCTGTGTCCCTCTGTGTGCAAGCCATGGCTTTCCCCACTTAGTCATGTGGCATGTGGTTTTATGCAGTGTCCTCCCTGCTCCGGAGCCCCTCTGTCCACGTACCCCAGGCTGTAGCACCATGCAAACCAACGTGTATGACTGATCAGATTGTCAGGCAGGGAAAACAAATAGACCACTGAGCGCTGTGCTGTGTGTAGACAGCAGGGTAAAGGCTCTGCTGTCCTCCGAACCTAATGCCAGCACTTTCAGACTCAAGCCCCTCTGAAAGCCACACATGAAACCCGGCTTCTCCCTTTGGAGGGCCAGACCCCCGTGTCCTTCCTGGCTGGAGCTTAAACTTCTAAAGGGGTCTACATCAAGCGCATAACCTCTGTAAGTCTGACTCCTGTGGCCATCCCCCACCCAGTCTGTGTGGCAGGGAGACATCAGAAACCCTGAATGCAGCTATTCAGCTCAGTCTTAAACAATCAAGCCCTTCCCCAAGTGGCCTCTGATTAAACACTCTCCAATATGGCAGCTGTTGCACTGGATTTCTTCCCCAACTATAGACTGCCATGTGAAAGGAGTCACTTTCAGAGTAAAACCCCACATTATTTTTGCAATTTATAAAAGCCATGGACTTCTGGGGTGCGGGGACCATCTCCAGCGACATGAGGTAAGCCCAAAGAGGGCCAGCAGCTCCAGGGAGAGACAACAAACTGGGCCATTAGTGCCAGCCCCAAGACAAGCCAATGGTTTGCTCTTTTTCTGCATTGTCTCCATTTCTCTGGCTTCACTGAAGTTTCTACAGTGTAGTTTCCCGTCAGCTCCCCGCTCCCCAGTTCCCAAAGAGCTACTTCTTTTTTTTCTTCACCAAGTTGTTGTTTTCCAAGGGTCTTGATTTCAGGTCCCAGAGAGGCTGTATTTTGCTACTGTTCTCTACTCCATCCTTTTAATCTTCCACCCTGAGGATCTCTTCATGTACCATTGGCCACTTGTATATCTTCCTTTGGAGAAAAGTTTATTAACATCCTTTGCTCATTTTTAAATTGGATTATCTGTCTTTTAAGAAAAAGAACTGCAACATAGTTCCTTATATATTTTGGATACAAGGCCCATATCAGATAAATGATCTACAAATATTTTCTCCCAGTTTTTGGGTGGTTCTTTCAGTTCCTTGAAACTTTTTTTTTTTTTTTTTTTTTTTTTTTTTTTTCATACAGGGTCTCACTATGCACCTCAGGCTGGTCTAGAACTCATTTTGTAGCCCAGGCTGGCCTCGAACTCACAACAATCCTCCTGCCTCAGCCTCTTAATTGCTGGTATTACAGGTGTGTACTACCATGCCCAGCTCTGAAATTTCCTTTACTGTATGAAAGCTTTTAATTTTTGTAAAGCCCATTTTATCCATGTTTTCCTTTGTTGCAAGTTTTTGGTGTCATATGTAAGAAAACATTGCCAAAACCAATGTCAGATTTTACCAGTATGTTTTCTTGTAAGGTTGTTCTAGTTTTAGCTCCTATACTTAGGCTTCCATACATTTTTTTAAAATTTTTGTATATAGTATGGGGTAGGGGTTGAACTGTATTCTTTTTTATATGAATCTTCTGTACTACTTGATAAAAAGACTGTTTCCCCCCACCTAACTGTCCTAACATCTTGTTGAAGATCAATTGACTACAAAATGTGAGAGTTTATTTTTGGATTTTCAATTCCGTTTCATTGATTTATGTGTCTACAATAATCTATTTCTCACTCTGCTGAGTATTCTTAAAAGTATAAAGAAACGGGTTAGCTCATGCCACGTCCACGTCCCATGTCCTAATTCTTCCAGTTGCACCTCAAATGAAACCCAAATCCCGCATGCTCCTACCTAATCTCGCCCCTGTCAATCTCTCTGTCCTTCACTCTGTATCTGTTTCCATACTTCCTGAGATCTGGCCATACAAATCTCCCACCTCTTCCTTAAAGCCTTGTACCAGGCTGTTCGTCTGCCTGTGTGCCACTTTCACAGGCTTTATCCATGTTATCTCTTCCCAGAACTCAGGCTTCAGTCCAAATACTTCAGCGAGGTCTCACAACATGCTCTATCTCTTCGTAGAAATTATTGCTCCCTGAAATTATTTTACTTACTTGTTTGTTAATTTATTTACTATATGTCTCCCCAGTATAATGTAAATCCCATAAGATCAAGGATCTTATTTAACATTTCCAACACAGGTGCCCATAAATGTTCTTGCTAAATATGCACTGTATATGAAAGCATGAATGAATGGAGGAGGATGAATGAGAAGTCATCCTTGTGTAGCCAGCACTAGAAATGAGGTTAAAGAAAATGTAAAGGAGACTCATTACTCTATGTGTATTAATTATACCCTAAATGGGATCATTTTCCAAATCATATAAGAACAAGGTCTATAATTCATCAAATGCAAAATCAACAGAAGTTAATGATTATTTTATTTAATAGCACATTTAAAAGCATGCATTACCAAACTGGAAGTTCATAGCTAGCTACATCCCCTCTGATTTAGAAAATAAAAATAATAAAGTAGTATTTCCTCTTTGCATCCCTGGCTGTAGTGTTTCAGCTGAGTATTTGTGAATCAAGTCAAATGTATTCTGGGCTGAATCATGGTGCCAACTTCAAGGCATTCCTTGGTAGCAAGACCAGCTGCCACACAAGGAAAATACAGCCCACTTCCAATTGGCACAGATCAGAGCTTCCCAGCTAGACACTCCCACACTACTAGCTGAGTCCTGGTAGAGATTTCAATACTTTTTCTACAATCCCACTTACCTCACCTTTGTTGATAAATGATAAGGTTATTGCCCTTTTGCCTTAGTTCCTCTCAGGAATTGTACACGGTATGTTTCTGCTGTTTGTCATGTTTCACCATTGATAGGAAGACAGTGGCTGCAATGGTAGGGAAGGGCGTGGGCTGTGGAGCCTCAGAATTAGATATCCTGGCTCTGTTATGTACCAAATGTGTGACCTTGGGCAAAAAGTATTAAACCTTTTTCTAGTTCAGATTCCCTATGTATAAAATGAGGAGGGGAATATGACTCCTTCCTAACCAAGTCCTTGGGAGAAATTATTCACATACTCATTCAGCTCATATTTATAGGGTATCTATTCTAAAAATAATGATTGCTGTTTACTGAAAGCATACTATTGATCAAGCATTGTTCTTTCATTCTGAAGCCACTTCCAGAGCTAAGCTCTGTTATGATCATGCCTATTTTAATGAAGACATAACAAATTTCCAGAGATAAGAGATAACTGCCCAAATTCATATGATTAAAGCAGCAGAGGCAGACATAGATTAGCTGAACCTAGTCTTTATTCTTAAAGAATTCTGTCCATGAGGGCTGAGATTTTTGCATGTTCTATACATTGTTAATCCCTTTGTACCAAGGATTGGTATCCAGTGTCTGTCAGTCAGTTTGCTCTTGCATAAGCAGATGCTTCATATAGCTATGCTGAAGCAAATCAGGATATTCTGTACTGCAACACACCAGCCACTATGCTAGACATTGAGAATAAACTAACACATAATAAACACACAGTCCCCACCCTCTTACAGTTTATAGTCTAGTTAGGATTAAATAGGATCATGGCAATAAATCATTGGTACAAGCCTAAGCACAAATATATTTTTACACTACCAGTGCTATAATTTTTATGAGACATTATTCTTTTTTCACTCAATTCAAACTCAAATGACTATATTCTGAGTACACAATGATATAATCATTGCTTTACAATTCATAATATTTAGCCTTCAACTTCAGGAGTTGTTATAGTTTCACTCATTTTAAACATATTCTCTGGGCTAAAGAATACCGGTTGTTATGGTTTAGGGCTTATTTTTGCAAGGGGGAAGGATGTAATACAGGACACATATTTTATAAAATATTTATAATAGTCACCCAAAGAATGATATTCAAAAGAGTGTAGGAAATCTAAGATGAAAGAAACTAGCCCAGGGCCTGGATACCGCGGAAATGTCCTGCTAGAATCCAGCTGTAGACCTAGAGCTCATAACAATGCCTCCCAGGAATCCAGCTGGAGGCCTAGCGCCCATAACAACAGCTCATGCAGGCCTGTTTCATGGATCTGCACTGTAAAGGCCCAAAAGTCAGTGGTGGAATCTAGGAAGTCTGTGCCAGCAGGATGAAGGACCTGTGCTAGGAGGCTGAGGGATCTGTGCTGGAGTCAGGAAGTGACATTCAGAAGAACCAGAGCTTCCCCAAAAGTTACCGCAGCCATCCTCAGCAACAGGGAGGTCCCAAGATCCTCCGATAAACAAGATGGCTGAGTTCCCATCAGGGAAGCCAATCTTCTCCAGGAGAGTGGCAGTGCACCGTCTTCCCCTCTGGAGGCAGGAAGAGATGCTCAAAGTGAGGACCAGAGCTCCCCCAAAGTGAACCAAAGCCATTCTCAGTGCCAACGAGGTCCAGAGCTCCTAGGTGGATGAAAACAGCCAAGTTCATCAGGAAAGCCAGCATGATGAGCTCCTCCCAAACAACCAATAGCTCCTTACAGCTTCTACCAGCTGCCAACAGCTTCCTTCTCCTTCTCCAGTTCTGCCTTTTATGCTGCTGGCAACAATCCTCAGGTGGGCCTCCCACACCCAGCACCACACTTATTCAGTTCAGCTGGGGGTTATAAATTGACCACCAGTTGTCAATCCACTACATCGGTTTTATAAAATCCAGAGAAATCTGTCAGAGAACTTGGCTTTATTTTCTTGCATTCCTTTGCTTCCATGATACTTTTAGCTCCGGCTGCAGGACAAGAATAAATGGTACAACTTGGTATCCAGCAGCGTGACACTTGAGTCTGGCACCTTTTCAGGAAACCCAAGCAGATTTCACCCATGCATACTCACTTTATTCCTACACTACAAGGCAATACATCAATAAGAGATGCATACAGAAATGAAAAGAAGTATTAGATTGAGTGGCATCAAGCATAAGTGACCTAGAATAAAAAACAGATAGCCAGGGCTCTGGAGCCGTTAAGTTCTTTTCAGTATCTCTCGCTCCCTTTCCCAAGCTATCATGCATCCAAAGGCTGGCCTGGAGAAGAAAGTTGAGACCTTCCCTGGGAGGAACCAAAGAGCAAAAGCAGGAATTTGGATAGAAAAGTAAACTTTTCTAGTAATTTGAGATCACAAAGTGATGCAATGTGTAACCCCGTTAACAGACACTGGGTCATGTCACTGGGGTGTTCTTCTAAGGTGGGAGTGCTTGGTGATTTGTCTGGACTTTCCAGACGTGGGATTCTACTATTCCTTTTATGTCTTGGATATTTTTGGTTATTTTTCTCAAGAAGTTACCATTCTCATGATTTTCTTCATCTTTCTATCTAGAAGCATGGGTTATTGACTGTTGTACCTCTTTGCCCTTCTTTTACATCCTACATCAAAGCATTCCCATCTATATATGTTTTCTCAAGTCTCACTAGAGAAATTTCAAAATAACATGAGCCATGGTGTCTTGGTTACTTTTCTCTTGTTGTTGAGACAAAATACCCAATGTCTAAAATTAAGAAAGGAAAGGTTTATTTAGCTCACAGTTTTGTGGAGGTTTCAGTCTATAATCAGCGTGCTCCAAGGCAGGGTGGCAGGGTACAGGAGAACATTTCAAGGCAGCAGAAGACAGCAAAAGCAGCAACAGCAAAGCCAGGGTTGGGGGAGAGGGCAAGTCTCTTTTCCTCCCTTCTATGGTAAGCAGGCTACCGCCACCCAAGGGGTAAGTAGCACTCATATCATCTCCACGCCCTCCTCTCACTCAGGCTCAAGATGAATACAAAGTAAGTACCCTGGCTCCCTGCTGAGTCACTTAGTTGACCTTCTAAACTTCTCAAATTGACACAAGGAACAACATCCCAGAAGGGGAAGGGCATGTCCTTTTCACCCCAGGATGCAGAACTGTTGAGTCCTTTAGCCAAGCCTCTAGCCTCCTCAAGTTGACACAACGTATCAACTGTAACACATGGTTAACTGTTCTGCAGGTCCTTTCTCTGTAGGCAATATTTGTATTCTGAACAGGTTTTAGCAGCTAAGGGGAGGCATTGGAAGTTTTTGTTAATGGCGAGAGAAGCAGAGCATTATGAAAGAGAGGTTGGGGCCCCACTGACTTAACAGTTGTGCTGCGGTCCAGGACGGCTTGGCTCAGAGGTTGAGAATAAACAGGCTCCCAGCCCATGTTATGCAAAGAGAAAGATAATGAAAATATCTGGAGCTTTTTTACAGGTACTTAGTCAAACTATTTTCTGCCTAACTAGTTTTTGTGGACTTTAATTAAGCACTGTGCAGAGTTTCCTGATACTGATACTGCAAACCAGACTTCATGCCAAATTAAGTAATCAAATATTGTTACGTTTAAATTTGCAACAGATTTTATAACAACTCGAGGAGACTCTTACTGTTATGACTCTTCCATATCAAGGATAAGATACCTAAAGCAGGGCCGGGGATGTAGCTCAGTGGCACAGTGCCTGCCTGGCAAGCACAAGGTCCTCAGTTTGATTCCCAGCACCAAAAGAATATAAATAAATAAATAAATTTTAAAAAGATACCTAAAGCAGATTGAAGCTAAGGAACTTGGTAAAAGTCACTTGAGCAGAGGCAGAATTAAAAGCCCAGAAGTCTGCCCCCAAAGTTTAACCTACTGACATATGTTCACAGTATACAGAATCCTAAGGTAGTTCCTAAGTAGCCCAACTCCTGGGGGAACACACACTTCCTCTTAGTTGTTCAGTCAAAACCTCAGTTAGGCACGGCTTTGAAGGGATTTTGCACAGTTAAAATTAAGTTCCCAAATCAGCTGACCTTGTTAGAGGGGGATCATCCCATTCCTTTAGAGATCTCACCCAGTCCTTCAAAAGCAGAGTTTTCTTCAGCATTCATGAAATCTGGTTTACTGGGAAAAAGCAGATATGCGTGTTGTCAACTACCTTTGGGCCACCTGCAAAGGAAAGGTGGCCACTTCCAGCAGCTAAGAGTTGTCCCTGGCTGACAGCCTGAAAGAAAAAGGGACGGCAGGGGTGACGGGGGTCCCCACCCTAGTCATCGAAAATGAACTCCATAAACAACCTGAATGAGTGTGAATGAGAACCCCAGGCTCTCACTGAACATTTGCCCATTTTTCCAGCCTTGTAAGACCCTGTGCTGGTAATCACCGTAAGTCAACCTCCGGAGTCTACTCTGCAGAAGCTGGGAAATAATCTGCGAGGTTGCTTTAAACTACTGGTTGAATAACACTTACCCAAAATGCTCGGGGCCAAAAGTACTTTGCATATTTTCAGGTTTGGGAATTTTTGCATGTAGACAATGACATGTTTTGGGGATGGGCCGCAAGTCTAAACTTGAAATTCATTTGTTTCATCTACAATTTATACACATGTCCTGAACGTAATTTATACACTATTTTAATGCAATGAAGTTTTCATGGTAATTTCTACACTATTTTAATGCAGTAAAGTTTTAGCAATTGCTCTGTGTTAGACACACATTAACATTTATTTAACCATACCCTGTTGTAGGCATTTAAATTGTTCTCACACTTCTTTTAAAATAAATTTCATGGAAGTTTGCACTGATACCATGGTGATGATCCAAAAGTTTTGGATTTTGGAGCATTTCAGATTTTCAAATTAGGGATGGTTAATGTGCATTAAATGTATGATAATTTGTTACACAGCCATGGGAAACTAATCAATGTTCAATGTAGAGATTTAGGAAACTCCGAAGAGTTAAATAGGAGAAAATAATTATCACTCATAAGCTCACCACTCAGAGGTAATTGAGTTGATATTGATACTAATGTTTACAAATTCATGTACGAAATTAGTAACAAACTATTATTAAATTTTGTTCTCTATTTTCTCCATTAATATTCTGACAAAACTATTTCCTATATCATCAAATATTCTTTGGAAATGTACCTTTTAGAAATTACTCTGTCAGATACATGTGAACATTTATTTAACCATACCCTGTAGTGGCCATTTGAATTGTTCTCATACTTCTTTTAAAATAAACTTCGTTTTGATGATTATTCTTTGCATAAATGACTTTATCTCTTTTTTTCCCTTGATACAGACTCCTAGAAGTAGTATTAATACTTCAAGGTTTTTAAGTTTTTCTGAGTCTTGACACAGATTGTCACTTCACTTTCAGAAGCACAGCAGAAATATGTCCCTACTAATAGTGTGTAGAACAACCTGACTTAATTGCTTTTGCCCCACTTTGTATTACTGCTTTTAAGAAATCCTGGTAAACCTAACAAGCAAAATGTGGTATCTCCTTCCTGTCATTTGTTATTTCATTTGTATTACTTTAATTACTAGTGAGATGATCATTTATTCCTGATTTTATTAGCCACTTAAAACTCAAATGTGAATTATTTGTTCATGTTCTTTACCTATTTTTATCGGCATGCTAGCACTATAATGTTTTGTTTTTCAGATGAGTGGTAAAACTTTTTTATTTATTTAGGAGATTAACCCAATATTTCCTGCAAATATTTTTCTCAGATTGTCACTTCCTTTTTTTTTTACTTAGATCATCGATTACCTACAGCAGAATTTGGTCACCAGTATCCACATTACTATCTGTTGTGCTTGAATGTTTCCATTCAATTTATTAAAAAGTGCTTGCCCACCATAATATATAGGTGCATGCAGTCTCTTTTTCATTTTTAGCACGTCTGTAGTCCATTCAGTGTGAAGAAGGGCTTTGTATCTGGTGAAGAGCCGCCTAATGACTGGCATACTCTCTCACAACTGTCATGACTGTTACGAGGACATGAACTGTACCTTGCTCAGGTTCCCTGCAAGGTCCCTAGTAGTCAGCTACCACAGAATGTGTAAATGTCTCTTGAACCGAATTGGACTAGACTGATTCACACTGTATCTTAGAACCGCCAGTGAGTCACAAATAGAAGATACCACTACCATCATACTGAAAACCAGGCTTGAGTTATGTGCACAGAAAGCTCACAGCATAGAAATGGGAGGAAACAACCTGAACAAAATCATTTTTTTCAGTTTTCCCAACACAGTGGCAGATGCTTCTGGTTCCAGACCTCTTCCTTCTGCCACATTTGTCAGATGAAACTGCAGACGTGAGGGTCTGTTGCCATTTTGGGGTCAAAAGGCATACTTCCACCTGCTGTCATATGTCTCGTCCTAAACCAGCACCAGTGATTGGATGTGACAGATATCATACCCAACACAGAAATCACTTCCAATCACCTGAGAAGCGCCCCCTCCCTGCACCTCATGTTCAAACCAGGTAGATACTAGAGGGTAACTTGGGCAGTATCTCTGTTCTAGTGTCTTTTTTCAGGTCACATACATTTCTAACCAAATATATGCAGATTGTTAACGATGAAATGAGCAAACACCATTAGGAAGGGGAAAGCTATTGAAAACTTATTAACTAGTGGCCTCTTGATAGTTCTTTGGTAATTTATTAGCTTAATTCAGACCATATAACTTCCTGAAAGCTGATTTCCTTAGATAGTATCGATTGAGCCTGGTCTTATTGTGGGAGAGAGGATGTATGCTGAACACACAACTTTTTAAAAAGGCAAAGTACATCATCTCTCTCTGCAGGGTAGAAAATAATTGAGCCACACTCCCTTTCTCAGTGGGATAATTTATACCCCTATCTTCAGCTCTCTCACAAACGTTCATAATGCTTCTTCCAGGAAAGTACTGTCTTAAGTCAATGTTCTGCTCACATCTCCAAACCTTGATGCTGTAAAACACTATTTCATTATGTTCATAGGGTCAGTGGACCAGGAATTCAGGCATGGCACAGTAGGGGCAGCTTTCTCTGCCCCATACTGTCTTGGCTTTCAGCTGAGAACACTGGATTAGCTAGAAGCATCTAGAATAAAAGTCACACAACTCACATGTGGAGTGGAATAACATGGATGACTGTGGGTTCATCAGCATCTCTCCCAGGATAGAGTCTCAGAGTTCTCCATGTGGTCTCGCAACCCAGTACCCTCAGCATGGCAGCCTTAGATAGCAAGACTCCCTCCAGGTTGGCTCAGAGGTCTAAGAGCACATGTTCAAATGAAGAAGACAGAAATTGTCTGACCTTTTATGACACAGCCTCAAAAGTCACATAGCATAACTTTCACCATACTTTGCAGATCAAACCACACCCATATTCCTATCTCATGGAACAGGATGTCATATAGTTTATGACCATGTTGAAAACCTGTCATGGTTGTAGCAAAGATTTCAAGAGCAAGTAGTTCCTTTGGGTGTTGGGCTCAGGGAAGCACCAGCAAGGAACTGAAGAAGTGAGGGAGGAAGGGAATGAAGTCTGTTCTGGGTGAGTTAACCACCAGGGTTGCACCATGGGCTACGGAGACTTAATCTCACTGGCAACTATGTGATGCAGTATAAGATATGCCCATGGCCTATGCGAGGATAGCTGTGGTAATTGTTTTGCTGATGTCTATCGGTTTATTGAAAAAAATAGTTAGTGCTTAAACTTTTTTTTCTTGACTAGTTTCGAATGCTTATGTCTGGTAGTCTGAACAACTACTTTGAGGGTGACAATGTGCAATATAGCAACCATTGTTGAATTCCTACCATCTTGTTTAGTGAAGCTCTGTATCATTTCTAATGTTTTCTATTATGTTTTATTCTCTTTAATTGTTTGATCAATCTTGGAGTCTTGTATCTGGTAATCTCAGCAACTTCATTGAAAATAATAATATGAAATAAAGCAGCCATTGTTAATTCCTATCATCTTGTTTTGAAACCCTGTATGGTTTTTATTGTTTTTGTGTTGTTTTGTTTTTGTGTTTGTTGTTATTCTGTTATTTTTTTGCTTTAAAAAAAAAACATTTACCCATTGCTTATCCCAACTGAAAGGAAGTGTTGCTTAGCTGTTTATCTACGAACTAATCACATCATTTGTCTAGAGTTAGTGAGGGGAAGGCTAATTCCTGATGCCTTCAGATGGTTGGCATTGCCAGAGGAGGACTCACAGAAAGGCAGGTGCTTGGAGTTGGAAGCTGTTAGATTGAGAGCTCAGTAGATACACGGGCACCAACAGCTGGCTATAGGACCTTTATTCTATTTTAATTATAGTACCAAATGTCCAGGTTTGGAATCAGATGGGTTGTGGCTGATCTTAAACTGTGAATTCCTTGAAGGTGGTAACTGTGACTTTTTCACCTTTAAATCATTAGCACGTAGAAACCTTCGGCATAGGAAACCCCTCTCCCAAGCTATGGGTGACTGAATGAAGAATGCATCTATAGCTACAGTCTGTAGTCAAACAGAATACACTGCCAAATATTCCTTTCTTTTTTTTTTTTTTTTTTTTTGGTGATGCTGCAGGTGAAATTCAGGGTCTTGAACACATTAAGCAAGTGTTTTGCCACAGAATTATATGCCAACCCTAGAATTTGTTATCTAATTCTTTGGCACTTTGGATATCTGAGGACCCCAGTAAGGTAGTACACACCTGTAATTCAAGCTTCTCAGGAGACTGAAGCAGAGAGTTCATGAGTTCAAAGCCAGCCTCAGCAGGAAGAACTCATCTAGAAAAAAGTAGATACCTCAAAGTTGTGTGTGTGTGTGTGTGTGTGTGTGTGTGTGTGCATATCTGTCTTTTTTATACTATCCTATAAAATCTTAAACCTGCTACTACTCTTACATTTATTGACTCAACAGATGGCTTTGTTATTAATTTACCAAGGTAGAAGCTCTTGATTCATCTTTGAACTTTTTTTTTTCTTTAAAATGTCCTACCTGCATAGTTGTCATATCCATTGTTGCAAGGTCATTCCACTCCCCCTTTCGCCATTTCTTTGTCATTGTTTCTGGATCCAATGTTTATTCATGATCTCTTGCTAAACAATTACTTTAAATACCTGACTGGTCTTGTTGCCTGAGATGCCCCCTGATAATCTCAAGTATAAAGAGTATTTCTCAACTTAAAAACTTTAGTAGTTCTAATATAGTATAAAAGAAAGCCCT
The DNA here is from genome assembly GCF_000276665.1 of Chinchilla lanigera. Lineage (NCBI taxonomy): Eukaryota > Metazoa > Chordata > Mammalia > Rodentia > Chinchillidae > Chinchilla > Chinchilla lanigera. Next base: position 9,841,912 of record NW_004955408.1, on the reverse strand, counting down.
TAGATTTCAATTTTCAGCCAATATAAAAGAAGATAACTAAGTTCGCAAATGTATCTCCCATCCACTTCCAAAACCATCTTTGGTCCAAATATTTCACAAAGCCTCCAGCTTTCCAATTCAAGTTCTTTTTGAAATTTCTTATTCTATCCTTCTTCCCAGAATAGCTTTCTATGTGAGTATCCATCTGTCAAAAATTCATCTATGCTGCAAGGTTCAGGAGATGCCACAGTGAATATGGAATAATTTTTATTTGTGTGTTTTATTAGAGGTATTTTATATTTTTGTTCTATTTGATGAGATTGTGCTTTCATTTATGAACATTCTTTCCTTTACCTCCTTAACAAAGCTGTAATAGTGCTTTCAAACCCCGGTCCACTGAACCTAGCCTCTAAAATAGCTTGTGGTTAGCCTGTCTTTGTTGCCATTTCACTTGAGCATGGGGCATGCTTCCAGTTCTCATGTGTCAAGCCATTTATGATTGAATTCTAGGCATTGTAATCTTGTGTTGTACAGACAACATTCTGTTACATTCTTCAAAAAAGTGTGACCTTTTTGATACATATGCTTTAGGAGACAACTAAACTAATTGCAATATATTTTCACAAGGTATCTATTGGGCAACAGCTCAAATGTGTTTCATTTTTACCCCATGGCTGAGTGGTGGGTCATATGCGTGGTCCAGGAATCAGTCAGAGATTTTAAAGAACTTATACAAAGTAATTGAGGCCCCTCTCTGGTTTTCTTCTTTCTATGGTCATAGCCACACTTTTTAACAGCTGTGTTTCCCCCAAACTTTGTCTTCTGCTTCTTCAGACAAAGAATCTATAAATTTTCTATCAAAGGTCTAGATGCCACATGTTGTGTAACTTTGGCCTGTACTCAAGTTAAAGGGCATAGAAACAGGAAACTGATTCATGCTACTAGTTGTTTTTTCCCCAAGTTTCCATCACTGTCTGGATTTTCCAGCTTTACTTCATACTCCATATATTTCTATAATTGATTTGCTGGTTTTCTTAAAACATATTTCACCAGAGTTTATGCAGTAGAAAAGATCTATTGGGAGTTTACTTTACCATGCTATAACTTAATATTTTTGTTATTGGATTATGTAAATTTCAATGTGAAACCACACACTGAATGGCCATCATAAACTGAAAACATTTCTACCTAGTAAATAGACACATCCTTCAACTTAGTGGGTTTGATAACTTAAGCCCTGAGTACAAGTAAACTTCAGAAATGTTTCTTGAGGCCATTGTGGTACTGTACACCTGTAATCCTAGCTACTATGAAGAAAGAAGTGGAGGACTGTAAGTATGAGGCCAGCATGCTACAATTTAGCAAGACCCTGTCTCAAAATTTAAAGGGGGGGCATGCTGAGACTTAGCTCAGTGGTAGAGCACTTGTCTAGGAGGCATGAGGCCCTGGATTCCCAGCCTGGCAGGTGGAGGGGATGTCCTCTTGAAATACATTGGGTTTTCTTATTCATGATAGAAACATAAGCACAATCCCAGTTAATGAATTTACTGATAGAATTTATGAAGAATAAATGCAAGCCAGGGAACAACTTGAATAGAATACTGACCAAATGCCAGATATTGTGCTAGATCCTGAGGAAGACATTTTCTTATTCCTAAACTCAGAGCTGGAATGAATGGAATCCAAAGCTAAAGCAATTTATATTCATTATAGTAAAGTGCATGTAAATACAGTTAAGTGTTTTCATTCATTATCTCATTTATATGGTCTGCTCAATCTCCTAATTGCTACAAAAATACTTTTAATATATAAATATTTATACAAGTTAAACATTCCTAACCTGAAAATTCAAAATCTGAAAGTTTTTGAGTGATTATGCAAATATTTAGTTATACTGAATACATTATTTTTCCACTATATTAATGTTATGTCATTTGTTATGTCATATGTCATTAAGTACATATGTGAAAACAAATACAAGGAAATGATTGTTTATATGTGGATCTAAATTCAAAGTCAGGTATAATGATCATTCTAAACTGAGGTAGGAGATTAGGGCTGGGGCAAACCAGACAATTAACTGCGTAGAAAGTGTTAAAGGTCATGAAAACCCATGGCTAATGATTTGAGCAAAGTATTTCCTAAAAGGAGAGGCCACACAGAACACAGGACCCAGGATGACTCCAGGGCTTCTGAGCTCTGCACACAGAACCAACCAGAAAGCAATGTTCTCAGTCTTTCACTGGACTCTGGTGCTGTTAGCAGAACCAATCAGAAGATGCCATCTTCAACCCTTCATTTGCATGTGGGAGCAACCAATCAAAAGATGTTGTTTCCGATTCTTCATTTACGTCTAGCGGGAAACCAATCACATTTTTCAAAATGACAGTTTACACCTGGCATGGTACCAAGTGAGGCTTCTTATTTTTTATTAGTACATGTTTGCCATACATAATGAATAATTGTGGATAGTTAGTACACGTACGTGACACACTTTAATTCTTTTACAGCCTTCTTCCCTCCGCCACCTTGCCCCAACATCTCTTAGTTTCCTCCCCATCTGGAAATTTCCATAGTTCCTATTGTCTATCTTGTATTTTGTTCTTTGATTTGTTCATATTTGGGTTTCTCATATAAGAGAAACCATATATTTACACTTGTGAGTGTGATTTATTTCACTTAACGTGATGGTTTTAAAGTGTGTCAATTTTCCAACAAATGACTCCAATTTACCCTTCTGTACAGCAGAGTAGTACTCCATTGTGTACAAATATCATATTTCCTTGTTCATTTATCTGACTGCCTTCAAGATTTAGCTATTAAAAGCTGTGCTGCCATAAATATGGGTATGCATGTATCAATGTAGTGTGATGTCTTTGATTCTTTCAGGACAGTACTTCTGAGGGGAATAGCTGCATCAAATGGAATTTCTATTTTTAGTTTTTGAGGAATGTCTATACTGATTTCCATGGTGGTTGTAGGAGTTTATATTCCTCCCAGCAATATAAAAGTGTTTCTTTTCCCCCTGAAGCCTTGCTAGAATTTATTACTTGATTTCTTGATGATAGACATGCTTTCTGGAGCAAGAGGAACCTCAGTGTTCTTTTAATTTTCATTTTTCTAATGACCAGCAATGTTGAACATTTTTTCATGTATTTATTGACCACTTCTGCTTCTTCTGAAAAGTGTCTGTCTATTTCAGTTGCCAATATTTTGATTGAGTTTTTCATTCTAGAGGTTCTAATTGTTTTAGTTCTTTATATATTCTAGATATTAATCCTCTGAAGTATAAATGGCAAAAATATTTCCCATCCTTTAGGTTGTCTCTTCATTCGGTTGATTATTTCCTTTGCCATGCAGAAGCTTTTTATTTTGAAATGATTCTATTTGTTAATTTTTGGTGCTATTTCCTGTGTAATTGAGGTTTTATTCACAAAACCCTTGTCTACAGCCATAACTTCAAGAATTTTACATACCTCATCTTCCAGCAGGTTAAGTGTTTCTGTTTTCATAGTTAGACCTTTGATCCATTCGAATTTAGGTTAGTACATTGTCAGATTTAGTCTTCTCCATGTGGATATCCAGTTTTCTCAGCACCATTTGGTAAAGAGGCTATCTTTCCTCTACTGTATGTTTGTAGCCCCACTGTCAAAGACCTGGTGGCTGAATGTGTCTGGGGTTTTTCTGAATTCTCTATTCTGTCCCATTTGTCCACATGTTGGTTTTTGTGCCATTACTATGTTGTTGTTATCAGTGTCACCTTTTGGTATAATTTGAAGTCTGTAATTGTGATTCCTCCTGCCTTATTGTTCCTGCCCACAATTGCTTTTTCTATTCTGCATCCCTCTTGTTCTATATAAATTTTAGAATTGTTTTCTCTAGTTCTATGAGAAACATTGGAATTTGGATTGGGATGTCAGTTTTTGACAATGTTGGCTCTGCCTATCCACATACATGGGATGTCTTTCCATTTTCTAATGTCCTCTTTGATCATCTTTTGCAGAGTACTATAGTTTTTGTTGTAGAAATATTTCACTTCCTCAGTTAATTCCTAAATATTTCATCTTTTTTGTTGTTATTGCAAGTGGTATTACTTTTCTAATTTCTTTCTTTGTGTAGAAATGTTACCGATTTTTGTGTGTTGATTTTGCATCCTGCTATGTTGCTGAATTTGGAGAGGCTTTGATTGAATAAGTATTCCAAAGCCTTATTAGCATGAAGGAGAGCCAACCCAGAAATTTTGGTTACAAAAATCCCTGTCCCCTCTCTTTGCAGCTGCAGTGAGCCTTTTCAGTGTCTTCCCTCTCCCTTGTAGAACAGAATTCTTTTCCACCTTCAAAAAATGTATTTCTTCAAACAGCAAATAAATATATGAAAAAATGTGCAGCATCACTAGTCACTCACAAATTAAAACAACACTGAGATTCCATTTCATCCAGAAAGAATGGCTGTCATCAAAAATTAACCCATAACAAATGCTGATGTGGCTGTGGGCAAAAGGGAACTCTTCTCCACTGTTGGTGAGAGTGTAGACTGGTGCAACCACTATGGAAATCAGTGTAGAGAATCTTCAACAAGTTAGGATTGGAGGTCCCATTCAAACCAGCTATTCCTCTTCTGGGTATCTTCCTAGAATTGAAAATGTCATACCACAACAATATATGTTCACCCATGTTTATAGCAGCACAACTTGCAATAGCTAGCTCTTGGAAAAAACCCAAATGACCATCAAAGGAGAATAGATAAAAAAAAGACATGGTCTTTTTATATGATGGAGTATTACTCAGCTATACAGAAGGATAAACTGGAGACTTTCATATGTAAATGGATGCAGCTCATAAGTGAAAAAACCAGATGCACATACGCAAACATCATATGTCTACCTTATGTGAGAAGCTGAAAGAGTAAATAGGATCCAAAATGTACAATAGATATTGTAAAATGGGAAGAAACTGTTCAAAAGGAAAGAAAAACTGGGAAAGGAGAAAGGAGAAAAGAAGGAAGGAAAAAGTAAAAAAAATATATATATATATACATACACACAAAATAATTAAGATAGGTATACTACTAATTTCTCTTCATTAAAAGAGAGGTTTGTGCTAATATTTTTGGACAACTTAATGCCTATATCTTGTACTTTGAGTAACTAATTTAAAGGTAACAATATGCAAGTATTAACCATTGTTACCCTTCTGTGTTCTTGTTTTGAGATTTGGGGTTTTTTTCCTCTTTAAAATAAATAAATACATAGATAAATGTATTTCTTTGTTACTTTTTCTGTGTGTCTCACCCAGTTCTTTGTTTGGGTCTCCAAGGACCTGGAAAGAGGCCCCCAGGCCCCTTTATCTGCTAACAGTTTTCAATGATTGCAGTGGTCCTCTTGGATGATTACATGATACCTTTGGTTAAATTTTGAGTAAATTCAGGAGGGCACTGCAGGAAATTGTAAATACCCCTGATGGGTGCCCTTTAACTCAGGGGCAAAAACATTTTTATGGGGCAGACAACTCAGTTGTCCTCTTGGATGACTGCATGATACCTTTGGTTTCTAGTGGTTAAATGTACACAAATTTTATTTTATGCACAAAATCATCTTAAAGTGTTCTATAAAATTACCTTCAGCCCGTGTGTGGAAGGTATTTATGAAACATAATGAATTTCATATATAGACTAGGGTCCCACCCCCAAGAAATCTCTACATATGTGCATATATTTCAAATATTTTTTTAAAAACCTGAAATCTGAAACAATTCTGGTCTCAAGTATTTTTGGATAAATTTTTGTTCAAATTTTAAGTGTTTATATGCCAAGAGGTTTCTTGCAGTGATCTTTATAAATAAAAAACCTGAAACAATCTAATCAGTGAACTTGGAGGACAAGGGTAAGGATGTTATGATATATTCATATATTTCCATACTATATGTTACAATATAATACAATAAACTTATAGCAGGTTTCCCTTCTCTTGTGAAATCATAAAGTTCTTATGAAATGGTGCTCTTAACACTGTAAGAATGTGTTAAAAGTGTAATGAAAGAACACCAACATGCTGAACCTTTTCCACAAGAAGGAGTTGGAATTTTTCTAAATGTGAGAAGCCACGGAAGTGTTTCCCACGACAGGGTGGCAGGACCAGATTTGCATTTCCTCAGAGTTTTTCAGACCTTCCTAGTCTTCTATAACAAACATACCATGTCTTTAAAGGTTTGAAACAAAACAGAATAAAATGCACCTTAGAATCCTTGCTTTATAATGTATTTGACAACTCCTTAAAACAAGCCCAAGCCAGGAAAAAACTTGGGAGTAAATTCAGGACTTCTCAACAAGGGCACTGCATGAAATTGTAAATACCCCTGATTGCCCTTTAACAAGGGGGAAAGACATTTTTCTGGGGCAAACAACTCAGCCAAACAAAAATCTATCCTTTGCTTGTAGATTGCCACACATGAGCATGCTAACTAAACTCCCATCTATGGAAGTGCTAGTCTAATGAAGGGGTGGGGACAGATAACTGACCTCCATCTACTTGGTTTCCTTTTTTGGGAGCTACTTATGGCATGCAGTGACCCTTGTCCTCCTAAGAGACAAAGCCCCAGCATCTGCCACATCCATTTAAAATTGAAAGCTCTGGGACATCATATATGGCAAGAAGTCCTTGGCAGGTCCCCCAGCACCATCTAGCTCTTTATATGGAATAAGTAAGTATTCCCTAGATGGTAGAATTTGGGTACAGAGAAGGCCACATATCCCCTCCAGCCACTATCACATACCTTGTCCTAAGGAAATAGGTTGTTTCTCCGTATGACAGCTTCCAAAATGTGAATATACAAATTAGCTGACAAAGGGTCCCGAGACAAGAGGAGTGAAGAAAATTTGTAGTATGTATTACCCAATGGGGGCAAGGGTACATCAGAATTTTACAGCATGCAATCAGCCAGTGGGGAGAGAAAACAAAGTCATAAGAAATCCCTGGAATTTGACAAAGTTGGGCTCAATGACAAGAAGAGAGAGTAGGGGCTCTAGATTTGCTGCCAACTTTGTTTCTTACTCACTTGATGACCTTGAGTGTGATACACAGTCTTTCTGGAGTTTTTTCCACATGTCCAAATGAGGATGACAATAACTATCTCCTTGGGTTAGTGTGATGATCGGAAACACGGTGTTACAAATATCTTCATCTGAACATGACAAATAGGACACTGCAGCTCTTCCCAACACAGTGGCAAAAGTACGAACACAGCTTTTGCCCCATTTTACAAGAGAACTGAAGGCCAGGGTTACTGGACATTCACCAGAGCTCCTGAAATCTCACCACTGCAGTTACAGCCCAATATAATAGAATGTGTTTTCCACTTAGATCCCTAACTTTTCATCTATTCCTTGAATTATGCAAACAGGGAAGTATATTCATACATTTTGAAGTTTTTTCATCAAAAGCTAAAGAGACAGATTCTATGTAACTCCTTAATTCATCAAGGAAGTAAAGGCATATTCTTCTAGAGTCCTGCACTTAACTGAGATTTTACTATATTTCACAGCTAAATACAATAGATTGTCAATGCATGGGACTCTGTAAAGCTTCCATACTGGATTACTGTATTTTTCATTGTGAGAGGGAGAGAGAAGAAAAAGGTTTACTCTTTAGGTATGGGGCAGTGATGAAACTTCCTCGCTTATAATATACATAATATATTTCTAAATGATATGTGATCCTTTGCTTATTTTCTTCTAAACTTGCTATAAATATTTTCAAAAAAGTGAAATTAAAACTGTTACTATTCTATCCCCTGGACCAAATACATATAAACATACTTACATACATACATACATATATATTATCAATTGTTCTTTAGTGGGAGACGCTTGTGTGTGTGTGAGAGAAAGACAGAGAGAGAGAGAGAGGGAGAGAGAATATACATGAAGATTGAAGAAAGGATGGCAAGATTACACAAAAGGCTCAAACATGGGCACAAAATTGTAATGCCAGTTTAAAAAACTAAATTGCAATAAGAGCAGAATTTGATTAAAATGTGGCTAAGATGCATCTTCTAAACAGCACTTATTTCTCAGCTGGAGCCTACATTTGCAGAAAGGCTGATTTGGATTCTGTTGGTGCAGCTGGCTTCCTGCCAGCTACTTGTCCAGTATTCCAGACAATGCAAAGGCCCAAAGGCACTGCAAATGCTGGTGACTGCAACCACAACACCCAAATGCAGCAGACACATGAAGAGAACACCTATTTGGAAACCCCATGTTGGTTGATTTGTCACATGTCCTGCATTTCATGTTTGCAGACTGCCGAAAGGAAGTTGAACAAAACAGAAGCAAGCTCTTGTGACGGTTTTCTCCATATTGCACCAGCCATCTGCTCCCACACAGAAAAGTTCTGATTAAAGAAGGAGACAAAGGAAAACTCCTCATGTATGACTCTGACAGCCCACAGGCCACCGCTTATAGCACCGCTGCCCTTTGTCCTCACAGAGCGGTGGCCACTTCTGATCTGGGTCAGTCACTCTGTTCGGTGGAGGACATCACCGCAGAGGTATGTGCAGGAGAGATGTGCTCTTTCTCTTAGAGAATCAAGCTTTCTGGATTTGAGAAAGGTGAGAAGAGGGTGGTGCACAAGTTTGTTAATTCAAACAGTAGGTGACTAAGTAGAAAGCAGAATTTGGGAGATTTTAACATAAATGCATGCAGCTACACTTTCGCTCTCCTCTACCAAAGGGAAAGTAAGTGAGAGAACCATGGAGGAATAAATGGTACCAGCAAACAGTGTAGAATAAGGTGAGCTGTAAGATAAGTCACTTCTAACTCTGGATTGGACAGTACCTTACTATGTGACCTGGCACTGGTCTTTCCTTTGATACAGAAATTATATCATCTTAAAATAAACTACAGTAATTCTGACAATATAGTATTTACATGAAGATAGACAAATAGATGAATGGAACAGAATAGCTAATTCCAGAAAAGAAACAGTTGACCAACTGACTTTCAACAAAATTACTAAGGAATTCACTGGAGACCAGATAAACTTTTCGACAAATGGCGGTGGAACTACTGATATATGAAATAATGAAACTCAACCCTCAGCTCCTGCCCCATGCAGTTTCTTAACGAAGTCGACCATAGACCTAAATGTAAATAAAGCTATAATGTTTCTATGACAACACTGACAAGTTGCATATCATCAAAGTTAAAAATTGTACTCTTTAGAAGGCATTATATAGAAAAGGAAAATAGTACTGAAAGCCTAGGAAAACGTACTTGTAAAACATATGTCTAATAAAGGACATTTTCCAGAATATATAAAAGCACTCTTACAACTGATAGAATAACTCGGTTTTTTTTTTAAACAGCAAAATAGTTGAATAGTCACTTAACCAAAGGTGATATACAGGTGGAAAGTCAGCCCATGCAAGTATCCTTAACATCATTAGTCATTAGGGAAATGCAAATTGAAAGCATAATGAGATAATATGGATTCTTTCTAGGATGCTTACAATTTAAAAGAATATCACACCATGGGTCAGGAGAGTACAAAGCAAATGGCACACTCACCCACTGCTAATAGGAATTAAAGATTATATAGCAACTAGAACACATTTTTCCATTTTTTATTAATTTAAATATATGCTCACGATATGACCCACTAATACTACTCCAAATTTATTCCAATGAAAAAATATGTTACACAAAAATTTGCATGTTTTGGCTGGATGTATAACTCAGTGGTAGAGCACTTGGCCAGCATGGATAAGGATTCCATCCCTAGCACCCCCCAAAAAATTTTGCATGTTAATATTTATGGCAACTGTATTTACATGGTTCAAAGTTGGAAGTAATGTCAGTTTCCTTCAACTGATGAAACAAGTCGATGTGCATTTACTATTACTCAACAATATAAGATGAGCTACTGATACACACAACCACGTGGATGAAACTCAGAAACACCATTCTAAGTGAAACTGACCAAAGGCCAAGCACCACACATTATATGAATCCACTGATATGAAATCCTAGAAGGAGTAGAAATACACCGAAGGAAAACTAAAGTGACAGAAGTCTGTGGTTGCCAAGGGAAGAGGTTTGGAAGAGGACTTTATTGTAAAGCAGTAAGAAGGAACATTTGAGAGTGCAGGAGGTATTTCTTAACCTTCATTGTTTGGCTAGTTACATTCCTATATAGATTTGTTGAGATTTGTCAACTTGCACGTTAAAAATTGCTAAATGTACTGTATGCAAATTACACTTCCATAGAGGTTTGTTTCTCTCCTTTAGGGATTGGATTGTACAGCTTCTAATATCCCTTCAATCTGGAAGTGAGACTCCTAGGGAACAAGAATCTTCCATAATGGGCCTAATCTTCTACCCTCGGGGAAGATTATGCTTATCTTTACTGTACTGCACAGAAGCAAGCACATCCTCTGCTCCTGAGAGGGACACAATTTTCACCCATCAGAATGTTTGCATGACAACATTCTTGGAAAGATAGTCTGGACCATACACATCCAGTGCCTATTTGCAAGACGTGGAAAAAGGTAGGCACAAGCAGAGTATGGTCTTTAATACCACCACTCATGCCCCCTCTGAACATCGTGGGAGGAATTGGGTACAGAGCAAAACGCCTAGGACCAAACTAAGCTGCCTATCTAGACAAGTACTTTGTAATACCTAAGCCTCGGTTTCCTTGCCTAGTAGATTGGGATAATAACATTTTTCTGAAAGTAATCAGGTGAGTCAAGTAAGATAATGTATTTTAAGGTGTTTTTATGCTCTAAGAACCCAGACAAATAATTACTTTACTATGCACTTTTAATAATATTTCATTCCCTTATAACATCAGGTTTGTTGCCAACTCCTTCTACTTCTTCATATTTCACTGCCCTTAATACAAGCCTGAGTGGAGAGTAGGTGTTCAATTAACCCTTGATGACTTCTTAATCCTTTGAATAACTAAGAACAATTGAAACCTCACTCCAATTTCCTCTTAAATATTTCACTGTTTTCTTTTAATTTTTTCTCTTTGGCCAATTCTCCATTCCAGTCACCTTTAAATTGGAAGGAAGAAAAAGGCCTGCTCTGTTTTTCTGAAGAAAGAACTTCGGATGCTGTCTCAGCACCTCAGGGGTGATTACTTCTATGTGTGGCAAGTCCTTAGCAGATAAAGAGCTGGGATGGTGTGAAGATCCCACAGCACGCTCACAGGCAAGACACGTACTCTACATGGTCAGCACAGAGCTGGGGTTCACATTTGATGGGGAGTAAAAAATGGGATATGAGAAATTAGAAGAAAAAAATCAACATGTCTGCAATTATCTTTTTTTTTCAATGCTCCAGTGAATCAACCCAAGAAAGTAGTTCTTCAGTCATTTCTGCAGGTTAAGGGGCACACATAGAGTTAGAGCTAGTCGGATCATGGGCTGCAGGTAGGGGGAGAGTCTATGGTGATAGTCATAGAGGTTTAATGTGACCTTGAACACTGCAGTCACCTCTAACACAGCGGTTAGAAAGTCTGTGCATAAAGTAAAAAATGTAAAAAGGTCATGTTTACCCTTGGAAAATATCTCTGGAAGCTGTCATGATGGGTACCAAACTACCCTTTCTTAAATAAGCCAGTATATCTAGAGCTCCTCAGTTGGGCACTAGACACTTAGCTTGCAAATCCAGGTCATGTTTTTAAACAAACACATTAGTAAACTGCTTATTCCCCACTAGACCCTCACCCTGAGTGCACGTGAGCACAAACCAAAGGAGCAGAAGCGATTCCTCTGTCCCATGGTTCTCTCCTGGTGAGGCTGAAGTGATTATCAAAACTCTCTCCCTTGTTCTCTCTCGCTTCTTTTCTACAACTACATCCACCTGAGTTAAATAGGAAAATGATGACAACCTGTTCTACCCTTCACAGGTTCTAATTTCCTTTCCTCACATTCTTAACTTATTTTCATTTCTTGTTCAATTTCATCTAATTCTCATGGAGAACACTGGACCCCTCTAAGGAGAGCTTTCCCATATGCAGCATAGCTCTAAGATTGATACAAAAGAAGGTCATAATAAGTCTTTGCTCAGTTACATGATTAATATACTCTGAGGCTTAGGAAAAAGCCCGTAATTGGGAAGGTTTAAGAGTACGTCCGGTGAATTCATTGCTGTCAGAGACAATCCACGCTTTCACTGATGGAGCCAGTAGGAACCCTTCTGAGAGCAAGAAATAGCCATAAATCTAAACAGGAAAATATCTGAGTTTTGCTACCGTGTCACATAAAATATCTCTTCTCAGAGCTAGAGATATTTTTCAAAACTAAGTTAGAGCCACGGCTGCGAATAAAACCAGGCTTCTTCAAGAATGAGTAATAGAGACAATATTTTATAAGACTCCAAATTTGACCTTTCTTGGAAATTCTAATACCCAGCAAGAACTTGTCTTTGAGCTCATAAACATATACTTTGTTTGATTTGCTTTGAAATTTCCACTAAGCTAAGACTGCAGTTGGAGGTGAAGGAGGACACTGTGATCGGGAGAGGAACACAGCAATTCCCCCTGAACAGAGGACAAGAGCAGAGGCCAGTGGGCTACAGTGGCTCACAGGTATGTTTGATTTGGCCCACAAAATGTGACCTAAATGGTGTTTTCTAAATGTCTGAATTAATCACGACTCTAAGATGTTTGGCTATTTCACATTAAGAGAAAAGAAATCCAGAGTTCCAGCTTCTCGTTGAAGAAATGCAATGATGGTGATTTCGGGTTGACCTTGCCTCTAGACCACCACCAGCTGGGGCTTAGATGACCCTTCAGACGGAGCAGACAACCTCATTTGCGACAGTACCCACCACACCCTGTTGTTTCCTAGGCGCTGAAGCCAAGTGTCAATCTCTCAGTGCTGAGGATCAGACTACTGTGTGATATAATGGAGTGATAAGGGCAAATATTTCTCATCTAGGTGTCAACCAAAGGGGTGGAGTAGGGCACTGTGGTGGGAAGGGAGGGCGGAGCAAGCTCTGACTTACCTATTTAGGTTATCTGGCCCCAGTTGCTACCTTGAAAGGACACCTTTTTCAGGAAACTTGCCCTGTTTGACTGAGCTTCTATCCTTTTAAATGCTCCACACCAGAAGTTTCCTTTAGATGCCAATGCGACTGGAATTTTAGATACGACATGTAAATGACTTGTGTACAAATCAGTCTACACTAAATGACTTTAAAAGGAATACCTATGAGCTGTCTTGAGTAAGCACACCAGCTACCTCTCTGTGGTACCATGCCTGCAGTTCACCACCACTGCCGACAATCTCCCCAGAGCTGTTTTTGCTTCTCATCTGAGAACTGGGGGAAACAAGGCAGAGGTACAACCTCCCATACACAAACCTCTGAGCAAGGACAGGTTTGCCTGCAATGAAGCAATTATGTAATTGTTACAATAAAATATAATTTATCTCACCGCCCCAACAGAAAAAGTAGTTTTTCCCTTATTGAAAGGATCTGACTTTTCAAGAGATTAAAGGTGCTTACTGCAATAAGTCGAGAGTGGGAAGAAATTAAGGAATGAACGTTGCTTTTAGCACAGCCGTGGAGTTAAATGATCTGATCGTTGCAAGGACGTTGTTCAGAATATTAGATGACTCTAAGGAAGCAGCAGACTTTCCATATTTAATATGAGTCTTTGAACCAAATTAAATTTTAGGAACGGTATAAGGTCACACAGTCAATGTGCCAATGCTTCTTACATTTATTTTAATCTCATCTAGTTGCTAGATCCCTGCCTTCTTCCATATTCATAAATAAAAAATGTGGACTCTGGAACCAGCACTCACTCTCTAGGCTTAATTACCTTCCATGATAAGACGTTCACTGCTGATTTCTACAGAGCAGTTGTCTTGGTTACCTTTCTCTCATTGCTGGGACAAGATACCTGATGCCCAAAATTAAGGAAGGAAAGGTTTATTTTGCTTACAGTTTGTGGAGGTTTCAGTCCATACTTGGCAGATTACAAGGCAGAGTGGCACATGGCAGAGGGTTATAGGTCATGGCGGCAAAACACAACCGAATCAACAAGCACACACAAGGGTGGAATGGCCTCAAGCAGCCTCTTCCTCTCCCTTACATATGCACACTATCCACCCCAGGTTGGGTGCAGCTCTCACACCCATAATTAATCAAACTCTAAAAGCCTGCCCTATGGCCACATGAGGCTTTGGGGGGACACACAGACACAAACCATAACAGCAGTCCACATGGACACCTGGCTTATCGTCCTCTGGGCTCTGATCATGTAGGTAATGCTCCCTGGAAAGAAGGAAACAAATTCTTCCTTCCTTCTTTCCTTCCTTCTTTCCATCCTTCCTTCCTTTCTTCCTTCCTTCTTTCCTTCCTTGCTTTCTTCCCTTCTCCCTCCTTTTCTCCCTCCCTCCGTTCCTTTCTCCTTTCTTCCCTGTTGGAGCTCAGAAAACAGTATCCCAAGGTGTGTCTTTTTGACACAATCAGCTTGGAGCACACATCTTAGAAGTTATCAAGGTCTCTGTGGCCCTAGGATCCACATTCTACCCTCAGTCATCTTGCATCTTCCAAGCGCAGAGAGGAGTGTTCTCAGAAGCTCCTTTATGTGACCTCAGGAACACCCACTCCCCCAGAGGGATTTCATCAAACAACCTTAGGAGAAGAGAAGAGGCTGAAAGTCCTCACCACCCAGCGTAGAGTTTTCCTCTGTTCTTCCAGGGCAGCTCCAGAGATTACTCAGGAAACTTCATCTGCAGGAAGTCCTGTGTTCCCAGGAAATCTCTCCCCTACTTTCCTGCAATGCTCCTTCCCCAGTGCTGAGAAGAACTTTGTTCCAGGCCACTGTTTGGTCTTTAGGCTCATTCATTCATTCTAAAAATCATTTACTACGTGTCTAAAATTGCCCATACCACCCAGGTTCCTCTCTCCACTATGAAGAGCTTTTTAAGCCTCAGCCATATCCTCTAAGCTTCCTATTGTACATGGCTCCCACCCTGAAATGAATCTGTTGGATTTTTTCCTATTAACCTCTCTCAATTTCAGGAAATGCTCCATGGACAGAGAAGAAATTTCTCCTGCCACTACACTTCCACTCTCTCTCTGCTCATTCCTTTTTCATCTTCCTTTATCCTTCTCTCCTTTCCCTCCTTCCCTCTCTTCTTCCCCTCCTTCCCCCTCTTCTTCCCCTCCTTCCCCCTTCCCTCTTTTCTCTCTCCCCCCACACACCCCTCTGTTTTCACTCAGTTTTCTAAATTTGTTCTCCTTACTGAGCTTCTGCCTTCGTTTCCCTGTCTCCTTCATTCACCACACCCTAGTCCCTGAGGTCTTGGTCTGTTTATGGAGCTAAGAGTGTGCCATTCCTGTCTGTCTTAGGTCCCAGTTCACATATCCCCAGCAGAGACAGTGGTCCCTGCTACCCTCCCCCTTCTGCTCATTACCTTCCACATCTCTCTGTTTCTCTTTCATTGCATTGTCACTCTGTAGCCATCTCATTTTTTATTTTACTTATCTTTTACCGATCTCTCCTTAATTAGAATGTGAGATCTGTGTGGTCAGGAAATGTCCATGGCAGAAGCTCAACTTCTAGCATAGTATGTAGCCCTACAGGCCCCTAAACAGTTGCTGATGAAACAGTAAAACAAGGAAGCAATATTCATGTTTGAATATGCTTCCTCTTCTCAGGTAGATCCACCTGCACAGAACGTTTAGAACTTTCTTTTATTGTGAAAACCAGTTTACCAGCCGGTCTTAGTTGGGGGAACTGCTAACAACTTATCATCATAATTTTGCTTGAATGGTTGTGGTGAAGGGTCTAGGGCTGTGATTGTGAGCCTTTTAGAGCTTTTAATGATACTAAGAGTGCACTGCATCACACATGGCCTAGGGATAGTTTTCAGAGGTTTCATATGCATGATGAACATCTACTGTATTAAATGCAAAGCCCAGGGTCCTCCTCCAGAGATTGTGTTCTGGGGAAAAGCTAAAGAATATTAGGGAAAGATAGGGGAATTCTGTTAAACAGTACCTGGAGCCCATGAGAAAAACCAGCATTCTAGGACTTAGATAGTAGCACACAGAGCTGGGTGGTGCCCTTTCCCAGAAATTCAGTTGTACTCAAATATTTATGAAGGAAAACCTGGGAGACTTCTTGGAGGAAGGGGACTGGTCACCTCTGCTTCAAGGTTGAGAGTCCCTGGAGAGTGTCCTCAAGGAAAAGCTGTTTTGACTGAGACCAGACAGATTACCAGAAGATTCCCACAACCCCCAGGAAGAACCTCTGTCCCCAGGAAAACAGTGTTCTAGGCAGGCACAGGCATGGAACGGCTCTTCCAGGCAACGCTGATGCACTCTGACCCAGCTTCCCTGGTGGAGCCCAAAACAGGGAGCTGTGAACAGAGGTTCCCCGAAGAAGTCTATACTAAAGAGCAGACAGGCTGCACAGTCTTGGTTGACCGGAACATCGTCATTGTGGAAAGGTGTTTCAGAAAACTCATCTTGCACTGTCTGTAGTCCTTCTGAATGCTGTCAACCTCTGTATCTGACCTAACACCCCTGTGACTACTACATAAAACTTTCAGAATGAGTAGCTAAGATTGACAGACCTCTAGCCTCCACCAGTCCCAAAGCTGTGGCCTGCTTCCCTGTGTAACTGGTGCCAATGTGTTTGGTAAATGAATTGAGATATGACTTTCATTTCTGTGGCTACAAAAGTTCTTGTCACCTCTTCTGAATTGGAGCAAGCCCCTCAGGGTAACTTTAATTCACGTCCCAGGGTGTCCCTTCCTCAGGGCACTGTCACACAGGTCTGAGGCAGGGTTTTTTCACTGTTATTTATTTTATTGTGAGAAATAACTTATTGACTGGAAAGGAAATCCTTTCTCAAGTGCTGAAGAGGAAGGGAGTGAAGAGGGGAAAGCCAAAGCCCTGTATCCTCTTGGGAGGTATACCTTTCTCAGAGATGGTAGGATGATTCTGAAGGAGGATCTAGGGAAGATTTACAATGAGAAATCTCAGGACTAAATTCCCGGCTTACTTACCTATCTTTCGGGTCAATATAATTTGAGTATTTAAAGAAATATGAACTTATCCATTGTCATAGGCGGTGACTGCTGGGACCATGAGAAAGACCCAACTTGTGTTTAGCCAAACCAGCTCATTTGGGAGACAGGAAAATTAAATATCAGGGAGAAGAGAAAACTACCCAGCATGACATAGTTACATAATGCAAAATGCAAACATGTACTCAACCTTTTAATCATTTAAAACTGATTCAAAAGTGATCATGTAATTATTTTTCAACATCTACCACAGGGCTACTTCTTGATGTTGAGCATATAAATTCAGTTCATAAAATATTTGCAAAGTTCCTACTAGGAGCCTATTAGTGAAATGGATTCCAGGGATGTGAAGATAAAGAATATGCAGACTTTCTTGTGGGGTTTTCACGTCTAGGGGAGAAGAGGCAGACTTACGAGGAAAAGGCCACCACACAATGGGATAAATGCCATTATATAGTGGAAGCATAAGCATTTAGCTTATATGTAAAATATCACTCACTCACTTTGTTCTTGATAAAAATTTAATAGTATATATTACAATAACATTAAATTACTGTTATTATATGCTATTACAACATATTTTATTATATATATCATCTATCCAGCACCCATTTCTTTATAATGGGGATTGAACCCAGAATCTTACACATGCGAGCCAAGTGCTCTACTGTTTAGATCAGGCCTCATTATTTTTTATTTTAAGATAGGATCTAGCTAAGTTGCCTGGCCTGAACTTGAAATTGTGACCCACCTGCCTCAGCCTCCTGAATAGCTAAGACTATAGGCATGCACCATACATATATTATGATATTTGAATAGATTTATTATCATATTAGAATGGAGTAAACCCTGCCCACAAGAAGGAACACCTTTAAAATTACACCTTTATTCATTTGAAAGATAGTCAAAAGAATGCAGAATGAGGCCACAATGAGATATCACTACACACCTAAGAGAATGTCTAAATTTAACAACAACTCAAAGAACATGATTATTCCATTCAGGTGAAAAAGATAAGCATACATCTACTAATGTGATGCAGTCATTTATCTCCTTGGTATTCATTCAAGAGAGAAGAAAAATCAAAGTTACAAATCAAAAGGCAAACACTTATTCATAGATATTCAAGGCAGCTTTGCCACCTCAATGCTTAATCATCAGATGGGTAAGTAGCCAAATGGTCACAGACCCATATGATGGGATACTGCCAAAAGTAAAGACGGATGAACTGTTCATACATACAGCAGTATGGATGGATCTCAAAATGATGATGTGAAGTGAAAGAAAAAAAAAAACAAAAATAGAGCATAAGTGGAATGAGTTCAACTTTATACAGTTCTAGGGAGTAAAATGTAAGCTATGGTGAGAAAGTGCAGTATTTGTCTGGCGTGGGGACGGTAGCAAATCAGGAACAGGAGGGGGAAATTTCAAAGGGGCACAGGAAGCTGCTGGTGTGAGGTCTCAGAGTGTGTCAGAACCCGCCATAGTCTACGCTTTATGTGCAGTGTACCAATAAAACTGACAAAATAGAAAGACACATAATCATAATAAATCCTCAGAGAGTATGGAAAAAAGAAAAGAAAAAAGACCCAGGGATTTGAAATTCCAGACCCTGACCCAGACTGGGCGCCCCATGTGCTGTATACCGCTACAAGACCACACATCTTTCCCGGAACGGTTTTCTTATCCAGCAAATGGGGTTAATAATTCTTTCCCCGCTACCATACTGGCTCATAATCAGCAGGTGAAAGGAGCAAAGGCAAAAAGGGCTCCGCACAGAGTTAACTCTCGGCACTGAGTGGGGGCTGTCCTCACTGGCGCCGGACTCCTTCCTCCAGAGAGGCAGGATCTCACGCTGTGACCCCGGAGAGCAGAAAGATGCCAGAGGGCGGAGAGGAACATCTACAGGGCTGGGTGAAACCCCGGGGGAGAGGCAGCTTTGATGACACAAAGGAGGTCAGAGACTAAGGAGCGAGAATGCAGAAAGGGCAAAGCCAGAGAGCCCTGGCAGGAGCGGAATTGCTATGGCAGAGGACCGAACCAGAAGAGAGGGCGGAGCCTGGCCTCTTACCTGTGACCAAAGCACTTTGAGCAGCATAGGCTCCTGGATGCAGACTTTGCTTTCCTCCCCTGTGCTTACACTGATCTGCATGAAATTCAGCTCCTATTTATTGTTGTGGTGAAGATGACAAGTCCTACCATGGCCACCAGCCCTTCCAGGGACTCGGGTTTCTCCTGACCCCTCCCAGCTGGCTCCGCGGAGATTCAGCACGTGTTGTGTTTCTCTTCCACCGCGCTGTGCTCGCCTGCTTTCCTCTGCCTCACCTCAAGCATCAGAGCTCCAGATCAGCTGCCGCTTCTGCCGGGAAGCCGGCGTTGACCTCTAGACTAAATCAGATGCCCTGGGAAGCCCTTTCCTAGCACCCACACTCTCCTCCGTGCTCCGTAGCTTTCTCTTTCTGGCTGTGGCATGGACTTGCTCTCCTGGGATGACTTGATCTTGGTCTGTCTCTCCCACTCCACTGCGACCTCCATCAGGACCAGGGAACTTATCTACTTTTGCTGCCCATTTCAGTCTGTGTCCAGACCCCAGATGTAAAGAAAATTGTGACTAGGGGAGGGACAAATTAAAATCTCATGAAAACAGATTTTCTATTGCTTGCTTATTTCTCTGTTTATTTGATAGGATCTGGAACTCACAGCCTCAGACAATCCTTCTGCCTCAGCCTTCCCAGTGGCTTGGACTATAGGCATGCAGTACCACTCCAGCTCTGTAAGCATCAGCATTCCTCTTTTACAGACATAGACACTACGGCTCAGAGAGATAAAGTAATTTGCCTCCTACCACACTGTTCTGAAGTGGTAAAGCCGGGAGGCGCACTGTGTCCTAACTTCAAATCTGCCCTCTTCGTCAGCTCTGTCCCTCCAGTTTTAAAAGGCGAGTTGATCCCTCAGGCTCTGTCCAGCTCTAACTTCCTCTGAGGCTATAATCTCAAGAAAATTAGCTGCCAACTGCCCCAACAAGGCAGCCCCCGTCAGCGATCTGCATTAACCTCTTAGTTCTCAGAGGCACCTGCCAAACTGTTCCTCCAGGAATGACGCGCTCTTCACCTCCAGGAGAGGAACTGAGAAGACTTACAATCCAATTGACCCCACGGGCTAAAAGGGGTGCCCGTTTAGCTGACATCAGCAGTGCTGACTCTAAATTAATATTTCAACATCAATCTTCATCCACTATGCAGCCACTCAGAGCTGTGTCCTCCCTGGGTGAGCCTGGGGCAGCTGGCTCCAGGGAGGCGGAAGGGTCAGAGCAGTCCCGACCTCCCCAAGTCTAATGAATTGCTTTGCCAGATGGGAAACTGCTGCTCAAAGAGAACTCCTTTCAAGTGCACTGGCTGCCTCATCCCTGCAGCGGAGCCTCCAGAGGAGTTGGTGGATGAGCACAATTTCCCACAATCATGAGTACTCGGGCACTAGTCAGTCTGCCATTAGGACATCTGTTAGTAATTTATAGAGGTCTTCCAGCCCCCGGTGTGCATACCAGTGCATTTGCATCTTGACACGGCCACAATCAGAGTCAGTGTGGGCTAGCATAGAGGAGCCAGGGAGGAGAATTAATTGAGTACCCATTATATACCATGCATCCTATACCACCGAATTCTCACAACCAACTGCCCGGGTGAACAGTATTGACCCCTTTCCATCCATGTTAAAACGGAGGTTCAGGGAAGTTCAGCCACTCGTGATCACACAGGCAGGACAGGTAGGGTGAGAATTAAAGAGATTTGTCTGGATTTTGGCTGCCTCTATAGTTTTAATGACCAGTACAGCAAAGAATCTAAGGCAAATTTCACAAAGAAATAAAAATTCAGTTGTATCGAGACATATATTTAAAGAATCACATTAAAGACAAGGGATGCTGTTTGACTAACATTATTCCAAACGTTCTCTTCAGACTGGCACCAGTCCATACAATGTTGGTGACCAGGCCCTGGGGTAAGTCCAGAAATGAAGAGAAAGCATTCAGAGACTTGGATAATCTCCAGGCATTGATCATGTAACTCACTGTTATTGCATTTTATAGAAGTATTGATCCATAATAGATAAGAAGCAAAATAGGTAAGTACTGCTTCTGTAGTAGGACTTTTGCAAGAGCACTGAGTTATATGAAGTTGAGGGGTACAGGAGCCAACAGAGTGTTTCACTCAAGAGTGAAATCTTGCCAGGCATGGTGATATGCACTGTTCTCCCAGCATTCTGGGAGGTTGAGGCAGGAGGATCACAAATTCAAAGCCAACCTGGACATCTTAACAACTTAGTGAGAGCTTGTCTGAAAATGAAAGAGTGGAGGATATAGCTTAGTGCAATCCCCAGTACCAAGGGGTAAAAAAGAGACAAGGTTTTTGCAGACTCCTTGTTGCTAAACAAATTCCAGCTACTCCAATCTTGTGATTTTGGACAAACTATTATATATGCAGTGTCTATAAGCAAAAAGAATAGTGTTAGCCTTCTAGGTTTACTGTGAAAATTTGAAATATGTATGCAAAACGTTTAGCACAACACTAGGTACAAAGTAAGCAGTCAATAAATGCTAACTGCTGTAATTATTGAGCACTTACATTATGCCAAGTGAAGCTGTTGCTTTTATCCTTATTACTTATCTTTTATTGAAGCCTATATGACCATTTTCTTTGGGTTACAGTATAGTCCTATTTTAAAATGTGACTAACCCCTCCCAGACAGAAGAATTTAATCATATCAGGTCAAAATAGCATTCTCTAAGGGCAATTATCATTAAACCCATGAAAACTAGGGAAAGAGAAGATGAAATGGGAAAGATCCCTAAGAGGTCATGGGTAGTATCCCAGCAGGAGAGCATGAACATGGCCTATGAGAAATAAACTTAGCTGGGGAGTGTCTTAGAATGCGGAATTCCAGAGACATGAAGGCTAGGGATGAGGGGAGGTGCTCATGTGGGAACTTCTGGAGGAGGAGAAGACACGCAAATCAGTGGCCCAGAACAAAGTTAAGAACCAGACTGGGATTCAGCTGCCTGAATTTAAATCTCATCCTTTTCATTTGATATCTGTGAGGCCCTGGACAAGGTATATTACCTTTCTGTGTCTCGGATTTCCTACCTGTAAAACAGAGATAAAGAAGGCACCAGCTTCAAATGCTGCTTGTGAGAAGTGAGGAATGTGTGTGTGTGTGTGTGTGTGTGTGTGTGTGTGTGTATGCACATGCACAGAGTAGGAGCTGTTCAGTATTTGCTGTAATTATTAAGGGCATCAGTGGTGGTGGCGATCATAGGACCTTCTGACCACTGGCAGCTCTCTCAGAGCTTCCTACCATTAATTTCAAGAAGCCCCAAGCAGGGGTCTCAAGATGACTCATCACAACCCAACCTCACTGCTGGAAAGTCAGCATGTGACAGGTCACCAAATTCAGCACTGCACACAAATGACAAGGCTCTTAAAAACTAAAACTCAGTCTTCTAAAGCAGTTACTCCTAATTACTCTCTCAGGTCCCCGGAAGGGTGATGGCTAGAGACTTTGGCAGGCACAGAAGCTCATTTGCCAAGCGGATCTTTGAGCCTTGCCTTATCTTGGGCACTCCTTGCTGCAAAGAGCCCCTGCCCCCTGGGGTGACTCTGCTACCAGTAGGGACATCATTAGGAGGCTGAGATTATTGCCTTTAAGAATGCATTGCAGATCGCATGAAAAACATCCAGTGGTACCTGGTGGTGTATAGGACAAAGCCTTAACTCTAGAAGAAAGCTGAAGTCCAGTTCTGCCAGGTATACTGCAAGTCTGGCGAGTGAATAAAGGAATTACCCAATCAGGCCCAAATGTATGATGACCAACTTTGACACCAATAAAAGCAAGTGAAATACCAAAATTTTAAATTGGAATAAAAGACAACTTTCAATGAAATGAAGTATGACTTTAATTGGAAACTGTTTCAAAAGACTTCAGCGTAGAAGTTGCAGGCACCCTGTAGATACAAAGGAGGATAATTTGAAATGGGGAGGAAAGAAGAGAAATTTACCATTGCTTCCCAAACTAAGCTACACTGATGTGATTCTGCCTGCTTCTCCAGTTGGAAGGAGGCAAGGCTGTCCTAACCCCCAGATTGTCAGTATGGTCACACCCCCAGCCCAGTCACCTGGTGACCTCTGCTGGCCTTCCTTGGGTAATGCACAACTGGTGCTGGTGGGACCCCAGGTCTCTTGGGAGAGTATCCTTAATCCAACCCTATGTCTTTCGATGCCCATTATCCAGATCTTGTTTTTCCAAATATTTTCCAACAAAAGGAGGCAGGAATCACTGGAGAAGTGTTTGATTCTTGTATGCAAAGCACAGAATGAGTATGGAGCTTATTGCAATCCTGAAATTAAAGATGGGCTGAAAGAACAAAAGCCTGGAGGTATGTCAGATACATGAGGATCCAACCACATAGAGCTGCAACAAATGACCCAAACCAGAGGTATCTGAGCCAACAAACAAATGTTCTGGTATTGGATTACAACCCAAAGTATAAAATAAATGTGCACAAATCTCCACTATCTTAAACTCATATAAATAAATCATTGAATAAATGGATGAATAAATTAGGAACAAAATTTCATTACAACTGTCTGAGGCAGAAGGAGTACAAGTTTGAGTCCAGCCTAGAGAGCTCAGTGATTTAGAAAGACCCTACCTCAAAAGAAAGAAAGAAAGAAAGAAAGAAAGAAAGAGAGAGAGAGAGAGAGAAAGAGAGAGAGAGAGAGAGAGAGGGAGAGAGAGAGAGAGAGAGAAAGAAAGAAGAAAGAAAGAAAGAAAGAAAGAAAGAAAGAAAGAAAGAAAGAAAGAAAGAAAGAAAGAAAGAAAGGAAGGAAGGAAGGAAGGAAGAAAGGAAGGGCTGCAGATGTATCTGAGTGCCAAGCCCCTGGATTCAATGATTCAATGACCTATACCACATGGTTTCTCTCTCTCTGTCTCTCTCTCTCTCTTTTTCTCTCTCTCTTTCTCTCTCTCTCTCCCTCCCTTTCTCCCTCCCTCCCTCAAACTTTCTTACAAAACAATTTCAAATAATATAGGTAGATGATATTATTATTATTATTATTATTAAGCTGTAAGAGGCAGAGCTTAACCCCTTGCCATCTTTGAGTATGGGCAGGACTAGGTAACTTACATCTAAACAAGAGAATATAGAAAAGGGAAAACAGTAACTTCCCTCAGAAGGAGCCTGGGACATTCCACCTTTACCAGACCATGGAGATCAAATCCTCCAGCAAGGAGTCTGTGTCTGTCCTATACCCTCAGGTGCGACATGATCAGAAAGGCATTTAATCTCTGGGTGGCATTCTTCCCCCCACAGAACAAAACCTCAGTCTAAATGTGAAGAAAGCACGAGATGGACACACAATAAGGTCACTTAATAAAACATAAAACTGACAGATTTTCCTCCAAACTACCAAGTGTCCCAAAGGAGGAAAGCCTGAGAAACTGTCCTCCAGCAGATGGGACTGGGGGAACAGGAGGGCCAGACACAGAGTCGCACCCCAAGCTCCGTCTGGAGCAGGCGGAGAGCATGAGTGGGGATGGTAAAATGTGAAAACGTCCTGAGCTGAGAGTTACATCACCATGTAGGTTTCTTCATTCTGACAAATGCAACACAGCAATGTCAGACACAAATCTTAGGAAAAACTGGGTGAGGCGTCACAGAAATTTTGTTTGCAACATGTTCTGTAAATTAAAAATTAATCCAAACTATTAAAAATATTTTAAAATAGTTATGGAGGAAGCTTAGACCAAAAGAGTTGAGCCGCCTGGGCACAGGGAGGTTTCTGAACAGACTCCCGGGAAACTAACTCCTCAGGACCTCGGCTCCAGCTGTGAGGGTGCGGGCAGTGCTAGCACAGGAGGGCCCAGAAGTCCCTCCTGCCAAAGAAACCTCAGTCCTTCGGACACTTGGTGGGGACCAAGGGCTCAGATGCTGTTGGTGCTCTCACCCAAAATCCCCCCCAAAGAAAAAAGCCTCAGTGTGCTTTTATGCCAACAGCCAGTGACACATGGTCCGGCTTTCTTTTCCCTAGCATTGTTCTGAACGTGAATTATCAGAATTTGACCCAATAGCCAAGTAGCCTAGCGCTGGGGAGGGGAGGGAAAGGGGATGGCTCGGGGAATCCTATCATGGTTTAATAAGATACGCATTTGCAAAACAGCATTTTCAGTTTATCTCTCCTCTTACTTCACTCACTGTCTTGATGACATCATCCACTCTCACGGCATCCCAATGTCCAAATGTCCCCAAATGCTTCTTCCCAGACCGTCACCGCCAGACTCACATTCCAGTACCTGTGAACATCTCTATTAGGACGTCTCCAACCTACCGCGTCCAAACACGGAGCCACGGCGCTTCCTCCGTTCCCTGCCCTCAGCTCTCGCAACAGCCCACACTCAGTCCTCCAGCTGCTCACCATGGGTCTTGTGAGCATCTTTAGCCGTCATTTTCCCATGACTCTTCCTTGTTGGCTCTACCCTGCCACAGCGACCACCTTGCTCTGGGCTACCATTGCCTCTTGCCTCCAGGACCTCAATAATGTCACTCCTCCAGAGTCAACTCTCGGTCAGCAGCCACAAAATATCCAAGTATGTCACTCCTTCACACAAGCCCTGCAAAGTCTCCCCGTCTCACTCAGAGTCAAGCCAAAGTGTCCAGAAGGCCAGCTGCAATCAGCCCCCAGTGCCCCTGTGCCCTCTGGTCTAGTTATGTTCGCCCTCCCTGGATCACTCTGCTCCATCCTGATCACCCTCAGGGACCCACAAGCCTGCCTGGGGATTTTACATGGCCTCTTGTTCCCAAGGTTAGCTGTCTTCCCACAGGTACACATGAGAACTTCCTCCAGTCCTGCCTCAAACTGTAGGATTGCCAGATAAAAGAGAACCAGTTAAATTTGAATTTCAAATACATAGTGACATGGGACATACAACTGGAGATATCTAATTTGGAGACTATTTAACCATTTATTATTTATCTGAAATTCAAATTTATATGGGCATCCATTGCTTTTATTTCCTAAGTCCAGCAACTCTGCAACAATGTCATCTATCAGTGGAGATTTCCACCATCTTTCTCTCTAAAACTATACCCTTCCCATACACCTTCCTCTCCACCTTTTCTCTACTTAGCATGCCATATCGTTTACCCATTCATCACATTTATTTTCTGTTACATTTATCTCTGTTGTAATGTAAGCTTTCTGATGGAAGGAACCATCCATTGTTCTATCCCAAGGAATTAATGAAAATAAATCTTTAATTGAAAAGGTAACATATTTGGCAGGATCCAAACTGTACTCTGCTGGCATAAATATTCAAGTGTTTGTTGAATGCTTGTGTTTCTTCCTCACAGCAGGCATTGTAGTAGGGATACTCACAATAAGCTTATTTGCTCCAGCTGATCTTTTTTCTATACTTCAGGGTCAAAACCATTTGGAAATGGTCCCCAAGGTTGCATAGCTAACAAGCTGCAATAGTAGAAGATAACTCTAGGTCTGCCAAGCTTGGCGAGCTATTCTTTTTTCACTGTGCCAGGTGATTATCAGGCAGATTGTGTTAAGAGGAAACTTTGTATTTATATTTTTTGATGAGAATTTATACGAGAGCCCGGTTTGGCATGCAGAGCACATTGAATTCAGGAAAACAATCCTCAGATCATTGTTCTTGACTGGCACGAAGTGTCACTTTACAGATGCATGGGACAGAATGCACATGATTGGTCTCCGCGGTCCCGTGGGGCCTGTCCCACGTCAAAGCCACCCGCATTCATTCGCCTCCTCTCACATTCAAAGCACACATTTGTTAAATTGTTTCAAAACGTCTCCAAGGTATAGTTTTGTTTTATAGTCACTGTCAACCCGAACTATTTAATGTTAATTTCTTACAACCTACTCCACTGTCAACTTTCCTCACCACTGATATTTATTTCCCAGCTAAATGTGCATTTATTTGTTGACATTTTTATTAAACTGAACTATAATAAATCTGTCTACATGTGTATCTGTTTTCCTTTTGTGCTCCAGAAAGCAGAGTAAGTTGGTGTATGTATTAAAAGGGTGACCAGTTGTCCAGAACAACCATGCCTGTGACCTTAAACTTGGGGTAGTTAGTAGCTCAATAAAGCTCCTTCCTGGTGTCATAAGATGTCCTGAAGCCAAGAATAGGTTTTGACACCATCACTGTTTGGATAAGCACTTCCAGGTATAAAGCGTACATGGCTGTCTGTCCTGGTAACTGCTTAGATGGGGGGTGAGGAGCTAGGATGAAATCATGAGAAGTAAGCAGGGAGCCAGGGAAATGGTCTCAACCTCCCATGGCCTCCTCAGCAGCTGTAATAGGGTAACTGAGAAAACAGCCTTGGGAGTTAGGTTAGAGGTTGAATGCCAGCTTGCCAGAGTGCTAACTGTGGGTGGGTCTTACCCTCTCTAAGCCTGGACTGTCTTATCGACATCCTGGGGTAGTGAAAATCCCAACCACACAGGCCCCATGCCTAGCATGTTGTCGCTGCTCAAAGAACACCACACAACTGCACTATCATCATCTTGCTCCGCTCTAGATCCCAGTTTCTTTTACTCCTTGGTTTTCTGTCATGTCTGCTCCCATCCTGTCCTGCATTTGCTCATCCTGACTTCTCTGTATGGGAGCTGGGATTCAGAATGACAACTGAGCTGAATCAAACTTGAGGGCCTTTTTCTTATTTAGGCCAAGATGTTCCCAGTGCTCTGGAGAGAAGCGTAGGAGCTCCAGCAGCAGAATACCAGATCAAGTCCAACCACTAAAGCCAAAGGACCTCCTTCACAGACTGCTGTGACCTGGCCAGAGTTGCAACAGCTCACGTACGCTGGTTTAATTTCCCAGACTCAGTGTGCTCATCCATAAAATGGGGGACAATGCCATAGTAGTCTGCTACTTCCCATGAAATGACTGATTAAGCTGCAGAATGTGAGGCAGGTGTTCATGAATATCTTTTGCCGCAATCTAGGCTTTAAGGGAAATGAGGGAAAAGAAACTTTGGCAGAATTCAAAGTTGGAGCCGAGGTAGAGTAGGTAATGATGACATTTTGTAGATCTTGGTTGATTATGCTTCTTGGGGGACGAAAAGTGAATTGATAGTTCTCCCAAACTTGTACACTTATTTCCCATGACAAGACATCCTCAAATCTGAAAAGTACACTTTGCTAGGAGTGGCTCCCAGGGGTTTGGCTTCACTTTAATTTTCTACTAACTAAACAGTATAACGTACAGTTATAAGATATGCAGAATTAATGTAGTTAAAGAAGCATTTTCCTGCCCTATCAAAAGGGCCATATTATTCTACCTCATACCAGTGTGGAAGGCACGATTAATGCACTAAAATATTTGCTTCCTTAGATGTGCCTAGAGTTTGAGTCATTGCTGAGAAAATTACCTGCTTTAAAACACATGAGTCAGCAGTAAGGGCTGGCATCTAAATTGTATGTATGACTTCAGTAAAACAAGGACAGATGGAAAGGAAGCCCCAGACTGAAAAGCTTTGTGAGATGGTGCAACACATCAGAAAGGACATTTGATTCAGACTCAAAGCTTTGCTGTCCAGGACCTCACACAATCCCTGAACCTTGGTTTCCATATCCATAAAAGGGGCACCATCTGCCTTTGGAGCAATTCAAAGGATCAAATATATATGAAATGGGAAGGGTTTTTGAAAGGGTGAGGAACTGATAGAAACACGTCTTTCAAGGTGAAGAGCTTGTCTGTGAAGAGGTGACCCCACCATAGCACAAATAGGCCTGAGATTAAGTTCAAAAGTTCAGACATTATATGCACAGCCGTCAACACATAGGTGTGTGTTTGGAATTCCTTCTTGTGGTCAGGAGTTATTTCTATGGGTAATGGAGACAACCGTTACCCACAAGGGTCAGGTGTACTACACGGAGAAAAAGAGGTGAAACATCCTTTGTAAGTGGCAGTGTAAGAAAATATCCCCCGCAACATCATAAATTACTTTTAAAATAATACAGTAGAAAAGTACTACACCCTTTCTTCTCTTTCTTTTTGCTTTTGACCTTTTCTTTTCATCTTTCATCTTTCATTTACTCCCCCGTTTTCCTCAAGTTTAATTCTGCCTGCAATCCATTGTAACTTTCTTGCTTAACAGCAAAATATTCAGGGAACAAATGGAATTAAGGTGCTTTGGGTGACCATGGGGTGGCTCTGATAACACCTACCAACTTCTCAGAGCTTTGGGAAAACATACCCCATCTTTCCATGTTTCTCCCAGCTATTTTTTCTAACTCCTCTTATTACTTTAGTTATTAGTTTGTCTCAGAATGAAATCCATGCTCCTCACCGCGACAGCCCGACGCAGTAGATCCTGCCTCCTCCTTGGTTTCACTTTCCGTTGCGCTGTGTTTGCTTCCAGCAATCTGCCCTTCCTTACATCCGTTCTTCCAACAGAAACGTATCTTTTTGCCTCAGGACTTTTACATACACAGACATTTTCCTGCATCTGTAATACCGGTCCACACATTTCCACATACCTGCTTCCTTTCCACCATTTGGCCTCAACTTGGATCTTACCTCCCTGGAGGGGCAGGCTCTCTCCTCTCCCCCTCTCTCGCTGGACACACAGTGCATAGCAGCCTTAGGACTTCAGTGTTTCTGTGCTGTGTCATTCCATCTCAGTGTCTTCTTCCAACTTTGTGCAGTCCAAATCAGTGTCTCTCAGCCAGAGCAATATTGCCACCGGGGGGAATGCTTGGTAATGCATGGAGACAGTTTTCATTGGCACCATGACTAAAGGCCACCCTGGCATTTGGTGGCTGCAGCTAAAAGATGCTAAATGACCTGTGAAACCTGGATGCATCTGCGTAAGGAAGTCATCCCCTAAAATGGCAATGGCTTCCCTCTTGAGAAATACTGATGTGCTACCTCACAATCTGCTGCTCCCACTTCAACTCTAAGCATCTGTATCTGCTTCCCATTCCCTGCGACAACAGGCTGCCACAAGATTAGGAGCTTAGCACAACACGGAGTCATTCTTTTACAGTTCTGGAGGTAGAAAAGTCTAAAATCAAGATGTCTTCGGGACTGTGTTCCTTTAGGAGAGTTCATAGAAGAATCAATTTCCTTGCCTCTTCAACTTCTAGAAACCGCCTGCATTTCATGGCTTATGGCCCCTTGCTCAAATCATTCTAGTCTATTGCTTCCATTGTCATGTCTCCTCAGTGACTCTTGTCTCCTGCCTCTGTCTAATAAGGAGCCCTGTGTTGCACAAGATCTACTGGTAACATAAGATCACCTCCATCTTCAAGATCTTTAACTTAGTCACTTCTGCAAAATCCTTTTTGCTATATGATGTAATATTAGTACTTTTCAGAGATTAGGATGCAAACTTCTTAGGGGCCCATTATTAACCCTATGAAATCCCCAACTGAACAGGGCCAACACGTTTGTAAATGTCCAGTACGAGCCCTTGCACACGGGAAGTATTTAATGTTGGAAGAATGGAAGCCAAGTTTATTACACTGTTTACTGCAGCTTGATAAACTGGCTGGGGACAGGCTCTCCTGTGAATGCTACTGTACAAAATAAAGCTGTAGTTCAGAATACTGTTGTTGCCCCATGTGCAATATGGCTTTATTCATGTTCAAAACTCCTTTAAAACAAGCAGAGCTCTTTCTCAAAATCAGTAATGTGACTTTGTCAGCATCTACCCAGCTCTGCACTTTCAAAATAAATCCTCCCATGAGATACTCTCAGCCATAAATCTTTCCCCTGGCTATTTTCACAAGGAATTGTATTACATGAAGAAAGGAGGCTAATCCTAAATGTTCACATTACAGCCAAATGATGCCTTATTTTAAAAATGATATAACTAACATTAGCATCTGAAGCAACTGATGTTTTTAAAAGCCTTCCCCTTGGAGGAATATAATATTTCTTAGTTTATTTGTGCTGCTGTAACATACCCAAGGCTGGTAATTTATAAATAGTAGAGATTTACTTCTCACGGTTCTGGAGACTGTGAAGTCCAGGATCAAAACTCCAGCAGGGTCAGCGTCTGCTGTGGACCCATTGCTTATAGATGGCACTGTCTGGTTCTCATCATGAATCAAGAGAGATGGAAGGGCCACGTGTCTGATGAGGGCTGCTCTCTACTTCCGTTATGGCCCTTGTTGCTAGGTGCTCTGATGAGGACAGGAATCAGCACTGTGTCCCCACATGGTAAAGGGGATGAAAAGGCCAGGCAGGTCTCTGATATCTTTTCAGAAACACATTAATCCTGCTCATGAAGAAGAGTTCTTATGGCTTAGTCATCTTCCAAATACCCTACCTCTGAATTTCAAGCATGTGAAATTTGAAGGAATACTTACACTCAGACCAAAGCATAACACTATAATATACATGGTTCAGAATGGAAAGCATAGAACCCACACTGTAAACCAAAATATTTTCACATGTCTTCCTTTGGAAAATGTTCTTTGGCTCAAACCAAGAAGAGGTTGATATGCTCTGCATTTCTTAAAGCCTGTATGACACACAAAATTTACAAACCTGTCATTTCTCTGTGCAGAGCCTTGATACTTACCTCTTACATCCATTGTGCTCTGAGGGTCAGGGTCTGTACTGTACAGATGAAAATCAGAACCTCAGGGACTACAGACAGTGAGAGAGCAGCGCCAACACCAGCATCAGAAATCAGGCCCCTTGGCTCTTTTCTTTTGCACTTTACTGCACATAAATGTGCCTTGTTCCTCCCAAGATAGGATTCTCTCAGCCCAGAGGCAAGTTGGAAAGAGGTTTTTTGATGATAGGGAATTTGTGGGACTCTGTTGAACTCAATAATGAGAAAAATATTCATGCCTGGGGATTCCTGGGGCCAGCATACAGAAGGGGGCACTAGTACCTGACGCTAGGCCCATACAACAAGGGTTGGCTTCAGTAGCAAGCAAAATAAATGTGGAGGCTGGAGAAGAAAAGGATGTAGAAAGGAGAGGGGGGATGGAAGTGAATCGCTGTCTTTATCAAATATTGTGTGTATCAAAGGAAAATTCTCATGTATACAGCAAATTCCATTTGCTGCTAACTTCAAGCAAGGCTTCTGACAAGCTGAGGAAGAATTATTCTTTTTATGGAAATTCAATCTAGCATGATGCTAGGAAGCCCAGGTCCATCTACCATGGTAAGCGACAGGAACCGCAATGCACCAGGAGCCGGCTCAGACAGAGAACAAGCCACTCACCATTCCTGCGTGAGCACTTGATGGTCAGCCCTCGTGCATCGTCACCATGGAAGCAGTGGGAAGTCATTAATGCTTTTCCAGACACTTGAGGGCAGCAGCCAGGAAAGAGCTCTTCAGAGTGTGTGTTGGAGCCCTTCATAGCAGCGCACTCAGTGGAAAGGGCTGAGGGTTTGGCACCTGGAGCCTGGGGATGGGGAGGATTTTCTCTCTTTTCTTTTGGGAAAAAAAAAAGTGCTCTTTTTGGAAAAAAAAAAAAAAGTTAGCTTCGGCCAAAGGAGGAAGCCAGCGGTGCCCAGCTTTGCATCTTTACTGTATCATCCCATGGCTCTTAACTTTGGAAAACACACAGGGTCCATTTCTTTGCCTGTCAAATGAGAGCTGTGGTGAGCTGCAGTGGTTACTGATCTCTGGCCTCGGGGTGCAAGGGGAGCAGAGGCTGACCCACTCACAGGGCCCACTGCCTGCCCTGTGGGGAGTTCAGGGCCAATGATCTTAGCAGAGCCACTGAGTCTTGTGGGATGTCTTTCATTGCTTGTTTAAATTTTGGTTTTCTAAGCAGAGATCATTATAACACCTTCTTCATAAAATTGCATAAGGTAGTATGAGAATGAGTGCAAAGCCAGAAGGACAAAGTAAATTTTCAAAAAATGGAACTATTATTTTCCCGTATTGTTACATTGATATTGAGAGAGAGCTTCTCTGTTTTACAGAGTTAAAATATGGATGGGGGTGAAGTTGGTATTTGAGTATCACCTCACTTGGCAGAATGGATGAAGCTATCTGCAATGGAGAGAACCAAGATGAGCATAGAAAAGCAAAGCTGAGTGATGGGATGAGAGAAGGCACCCTGGTAACTGCCTTAAAATGATCTAATCCAGCCAGATCTGAATATTAGCCAAGCTGTTGATGTCATGAGCTCATGAGCGATGGTTTTTATTTCTTTTCTGAAGCCTACTTGAATTAGGTATCTATCACCTTGGAAATAATGAAGGGGATTTGATTAAATATTTTCTAAGAGTCCTCCCATTTCTGAAATTATTTGGCCACTCATTTTATGGTACTTATTCACCAGACATTTATTGCTACCTAAAGTGCAAAAGGGACACCTTCTGGGAAAGAGAATAATGATAAAATGCCCTCATTGCAACAAAATTGGCCACAGATGCCTAGAGTAAAGAACATTTAGGAGACTGCTTTGGATTAATGAACAAAGAAAATTAAAGACCAGTATAAGAGTATGCATTTAAGCTGAGACCTGAAGTTTACAAAGGACTTACATACGACCTGAGACAACTCATCCTCATTGGTGATCAGAGAAATGCAAAACAAGATCAGAATAAGATACCATCCCACTCCATTGCAATAGCACAAATACAAAATGCTTAGAACTGTTCAACTTGTTGATTTATACCACTGGAGAGACAATAGGATCATGAAAGTACTCATAGACTTCCTGGGAGAAGAAATTAATAGTTACTTTGGATAATAACCATTATATTATCAAAATAACACTCATATATCTTACAACTCAGCACAACTTCCTAGGACACACACCAAAAAGAAAACCTTCTGCAGCAGGAACCCTACGTAAGAATGGTCACAGTTAGAAGCAGCCCAAGAGCCCAGCAACAGATGGATAAGTAACTGGGGTGAAAGACTCAACCAACATCATATTACGTGGCAGTCAAAATGAGTGTTATATCACTACTTACAATCAGATAGGTAAACTTTAATACTGTATTGAATAAAAAAATTACTCCCATAAAATCTGAAAAGTACAATAGATATTGTGAAAGGGAAAGAAACTGCTCGAAAGGAAAGAACAACTGGGATGAGGGGAAAGAGAAAAGAAAGAAGGATAAAAATATATATGTATATATACAAGATAGCTAACCTAATTATACTACTAAATTCTATTGGTGTTTTGAAAGGAACAGTTAATGTTTAAGTGTTAGATCAATCCTGCCTGCCTAGATCTGCTTATCTGAATAGCCAGTTTAGAGATAACAATATGTAGTACAGCAACAATCATTAATTTCTTATCACCTTGTTTTGAAATTCTGCATCATTTTTATTGTTTTTATGTTGTTTTGTTTATTTGTTTATGTCTTCATTTTTGTTATTTTATTTTTGTTCCTTTCCCTTTAAAATAAAAAATTACTCTCAGAAACATTTTACTCCCGAAAAATTACATCCCAAAACAGCATAACATTTTTATAAGCAAACTGCAGTTAAGTAATATATTTTGGGATTACATAGAAATTAGAGGGGGTTGGGGATAGAGAGAAGACACAATATTCCAATAGAGTTTGCTTTGGGTGGAGGGAAGCTGGAGAGAAAAGTAATGGAGAATCTAAAGAGCAGATGCAAGTTATTGTCATATTCTAATTCCCAAATTGATATAAAGAGCATTTCATAATCCAAAGAATGACGAGTAGTTCTTCCTTAACCATGGTTGTTGTCAACAAAAGCCCAAACATATTAGATGGAAAATCTCAGAAATAAACAGTTCATCAGCTTTAAATTGTACACCCTTCAGATGAGGGTAATGCAATTTTGTGCTACGTCACTCCACCCCAACCCATGACACTAATCATGCCTCTGTTAGGAGTACCATGGCACTTGTGTTCAAATAGCCATTACCTTGTGGCCTAAGGCTCAGTCATTCATCCCACTCTATATCCTTATAGGCACTGTATCTTATAGGTACAGTACAATATGATATTTTCAGAGAGTGAAAGGGAGTCCACATTCACCTAACTTCTGTTACAGTACATGGTTGTCATTGTCCCACTTTATTAGTATGTTACTGTACCTAATTTAGACCTTAAGTTTTATCATAGGGATGTATGCTTAGGAAAAACATAACCTGTAAAGGGTCCTGTACTATTGTGGTTTCGGGTGTCCACTGCAGGTGTTATAACATAACCTCCTTGGAAGAGGAGGGCTGGTGGATCTAAATCTGTTCATCAAGTTTTAAGAGAATAAAGTGTCAAGAAGAGCATTAGGGACAAAGGAAAGGGTTTTTTGAAACCCTCCATGCTTCCCCCACTGAACTTTTCCCCGACTGTCCATGGCTAAAGCTGTAAAGTATGTGTGTAGCGGGGGGGGTCATTGCACACACACATACAGTTTTTAGTAAGAGGGAAGGCAAGGCAATGGTATAAAGTTACAGATAAGTTCCAGGGACCAACTCAACAATCATTACATTAAAGCATTTAACAGTCTTATGCACAGGTATTATAGTGCACAGACTGCTTAATTAATATTTCTTATATTGGAAAACATTTCTGTGTTTACACTGATGTGCTGATCTCAACATTTTTGATGAATAAAATACATTTCCTTGACAAGAAAAAAGTCACAGGGAACATATCATTTAAGGCCTTTTAGGTTATTAGGACTTGGCCATTTTACTAGATACAATGGGAGCCAGACAGGCTGAAAGGAGAAGAGAGACATGGTCCTATTTAGCCCATAAGGGGTCACCTTCCTGCAGGATGAAGAATGGATTGGGGAGCAGGCAGGCAGCATAATCTGACCCAGGAAGCAGCTGCCCTCTAGCTGACACGGGCGATCTTGGGAACCAGGGCCAGGGACAGCAACTGGAAATGGAGAGCCGAGGATAAACTTAGGAGAACATTTAGAGACAAAAACCACATCTTTCTAAATTTTCTGTTTCTTCAAGATTAAAGAAAACCCAAGGCGTTCATTCATAGCTCTCTATTCATCATGTCCAGCAAGAATTCACTCACCATGAGTCTTTCCAACAGATCAATTGAGGACAGTGTATTTTCACCACAAGTGGCGGTCCTTGAAACAAGGAGGCTTCAATGCTAGCTAGTGCATCTCAGCCAACCTGCCACAGCGGTAATAGGGAAAGAGTGGATCCAGGCCCTCATTAGAAAGAAACATGACTTGGAAACCTAGACCTTTGAAGTTGTCAAAAAAAATTATCCTAAAGTGATCAGAAACTTTGATTGCCCTCCCCTGCGTAGCAAGGTAAGCCTCATCATCCTTGCTTTTAACCAGCATGCCTGGAACACTTCGCGATTTTAATTTTCTATTCAGTTTTTTTGTGACAATTAAATCAGACCTTGATGGATTTTGGAAGAATAAAAAAACACCCAGTACAATGATTATGAGTACTAATTAGGAAGCAAAATAGTGGCTTTGATGAATCTGTGCTTGGTTTGTCCCTTAATTAATTGACTGGCTGCTATTCCACTTGATGGTTGATGGGTTGAAATATTCCATTAAAATCCAATATAGTCTGGGTCCTTTACTCAGAAGAGCCTTCCAAGTATGTGGACTGAGTGGGAAAAGGCATGAAAGGCACATATGTATTTATTATTTCTTTTGTTGGTGTAGTGGATTGATAACTGGTGGTCATCTTGTAACCCCCAGCTAAACTGAGTGAGGATGGTGCTGGGTGTGGGAAGCCCACCTGGGGACTGTTGCCAGCAGCATAAGAGGCAGAACTGGAGAAGAAGAAGCAGGCTGTTGGGGACTGAGAGAGGCTGTGGGGAGCTGGCTTCCCTGATGAACTTGGCTGTTTTCATCCTCCGAGGAGCTCGGGACCTCGCTGGCACTGAGAATGGCTTTGGTTCGCTTTGGGGAGCTCTGGTCCTCACTTTGAGCATCGCTTCCTGATTCTGGAGGGGAAGATGATGCACTGCTGGCCTCCTGGAAAAGCTTGCTGCATTGGCTTCCCTGATTGGAACTCAGCCATCCTGATCATCGGAGGAGCTCAGGCCCTCACTGTTGCCAACGATGGCTGTGGTGCCTTTTGGGGGAGTTCTGGTTCTTCTGAGCATCACTTCCTGGCTCCAGTGCAGATCCCTCAGCCTGCTAGCATAGGTCCTTCTTCCTGCTGGCACAGACTTTGTAGATTCCACTACTGACCTTTGGGCCTTCCCAGCAGATCTGTGAAACAGGCCTGCATGAGACATTGTCATGGGCTCTGGGCCTCCTGTTGGATTCATGGGAGGCACTGTTATGAGATCTGGGTGCTCAGCTCAACTCATGTAGGACATTGTTGAGGGATCCAGGCCCTCAGCTGGATTCCTTGGTCTTAGTGTGTGGACAGATTCCCTGCACTCTTTTGTATACTGTTCTTTGGGTGACTTATAAATAATCATATAAAGTATGTGTCCTGTATTATGTTGTTCCCCTTGCAAAATAAGCCCCAAGCCAACACAGTTGGCTTGAGAGGTAATACCTTGAGCAGGTTCTGAGCATATGTCTTCATCCAAGTATGAGGTAACCTATGCAACTCTGAGGAAATCTGCTTTATAGGCAGCTAACAATTTGTTAGCTTCATTAAATGAAAAGTGGTTTGTGGCAGTGTTGTTTCTGTTTAAACACCTACAGTGACCACACAAACATATGTGGGACACTGCCATGTGGAAGCCCGTGTCCCGGGCTGGCACATCCTTCCACCTAGGGAAATGGCTCTGATTTTTCATCCTAAACATTACCACGGAAATGTCTAAGCAAAAGACAGCAGAATGCAG
Organism: Chinchilla lanigera; assembly: GCF_000276665.1. Classification (NCBI taxonomy): domain Eukaryota; kingdom Metazoa; phylum Chordata; class Mammalia; order Rodentia; family Chinchillidae; genus Chinchilla; species Chinchilla lanigera. Next base: position 9,804,095 of record NW_004955408.1, on the reverse strand, counting down.
GGATGCCTTTCCCAGTTTACATCTGTCTAGATGTAAGAGTTTCGGTAGCATTAACTCCTTTCCTTTTGCAAAGTCCCGTGACACTGCAGTGGCCAAACTCAAGTTTTTCTCACCTTCCTTAGGACCACAACCTCCCTCCTTGGTATTAGAGAAGGAATTGTATAATATGCTTAGAGTGATTAAATAATAATTTTGTAGGGGCTGTTGTGAAAAAAACAGAAGTCTAACTCAAATGAAAAAATCTGTTGGAGTCACCCACGTCAGGATCCATGTGTCAGCTCATCATCAAAGCTCCAGACTCTGAATTCTACTTTGACACCTGTATCCCATACCCAACTCTGAGGCCTATTATTGATTATGCATCACATGGTAAGCAGAAAGGAGACACTGGCCACCCACAGCCAAGTTCTCGTTCATTACTGTGTGTACAGGTGGAATTCTTGCTATAATAATTTTAATCGTGCTTCATAGCAATGACCATTTGCCTATTTGATTAATGGACTTGTGATTATTACTTTTGTTTTCCAACAAACTCACACTGTTGGGGTACTGGATAGGAAGCTGGACAATTATGTGACTGTATTTCTAATTCTGGAGGGTCTATAAGTAGAATCTTAGGCAAAAATTACAGTAGCTTTGAAACAAGAAAGATGAATTACTATGGGGGATTATTCAGAGGTGCCATGCAGGAACCTGCAGGTGACCTTCTAATCAGGTCTGGAAATGTCTTGCTCTCACATCAGAGAACCAATAGCTTATCAACTAGGAAAGGGATTACTATATGGGAAAATACCCAGGCCTGCAAAGTGGCAGAATGGTTCTTTATGAGAAGATTTGCCATAAGTGAGATTTATAGGATCACACCTAGGAGTGAGGACAAAAATCAGAGGTCTGGCTTTGCTCTGTTTGGGAATGACCCACCCGTCCCTTCCTCAGTGCGCTCAGCACTGGAGCACACCTTCCTCCTCCACACTGCCTGATCTGCTCCTCTAGGCTTCTAGTTTTATTCTGCACACCGTAGGATGTTGCTATGACTCCAGCAAGATGAGAAGGAAATGGTGAACATTTTATAACCTGACTTGCTTTGAAATTATTTCTAGGTACAGACCTGTGTGGATTTCTGGCCTTGCCAAACACTCCTCTGTGTCTGAAGAACCAAACCTACCCTAAGTGATACCTTAGGTGTCATTTTCCCAAACAGATGTTTTCTTTCTTTTCTTCGAAGCCTTATACCTCATTCCTTTGTACAACTGTACAACTCCAAGTTCTTTTCTGTGCTACAGCTTTTTGCATTTCTACCTCATTCCTCTCCACCAAAACAAAAACACTCAGAACAGTGACCACCTTTCATCAATCTGTATAGCTAAGTCTAGTTTCATGCCCCCAATAGTCTAATAAACAGAAACACACTTTACTTAGACCTAAGTAGATTGGAATGCAGACTCCTTGATGGATATACTGGCTATGTGCCCTGAGACAAGTGATTTATCTTCTTAGGGATGGGTAAAGGAGCCCTCACTTTCTTTATTTGTAAGATAGAGACAGCAGGAGGTATTCTAGGGCTTTCGTGTTAAGCTGCCTTAGTATTAAGAGAGATGAGACACATAAACTATTTAGCACAGTCCTTTGGATAAACCGAGTGCTCAGTAAGTAGGAATTACTAAAATTACTGTCAAATCAACTCCAAAGCTATTCCCTGTCTGTCTTATTCACTGGGTATTCCTTTGAGTCAGAGTTAAGATTTCTTTCCATTTCTAGTCCCAGAATCTAGTGCTGTGCCTTACCTGCAGTAGTTGTTCAGTAGGTGTTTTTGGAAAAGGTGCCTATATAATTCAGCTGTCTGGCTTTCAGCTTTATGCCCTCTGTTGCTTGTAAGACTGTAGATTCTTTTATTTCATTGTTAATAGCAAGGAATAGAAGCTAATTGTCTGGATAGAGTCTGCAGGCCTCATTTGCAAGAACCTGACAATACTTCTCTTCATTCAATAGCATAAGGTTACTGTTTAAGTTTTCTATTTTCTGCATCTCTCTGACTTCTTTTTGTTCATAGCAAACAGAGTAGAAAGGAAGCTGGAGAGAAAAAAACCAGTATTATATTAAAATGCTAATCTTATTTCATTAAATGAATTGTGGAGGCTGAGATAGTGATCTGCATCCTCAAAGAATAATTTCTTTAAATACCTTAAGGATAACTTTTAATCTTTCTTCTTTTTATAAAGGAAAAAAAAAACCATTAAATTATGTTAACTTGTCCCAATTAAGCTTGGCTTCCAGAGCATCCAAGCTTGGGAGATATACTCAGTGGTGAGGAGGAGGCAAAGACACACGCTAAAATCTCTTAAAAACATCTTTACCCTGTCTTCTCTGCCTGGTTTACATTGCCTGAAGCAGCGCTCCAAAGCTAAGTGCTGTGCTTATTTCAGGAAACAGAAATGAAACACACTGTTTCAGGTCAGTTCCATTGTAGTGTTGGTCAGGGCACCTGTAAGTTTCTCTCAAAGGTTATGGCTGCAAAGCTTCCATATTTATTGGGAGCAAACCTCTATCTAAAAGCCTATCCATTTTCATTCTCTAGAGAGGACAACCACTGATCCAAGTCGCATCCTTTATAATGAGCTTAGGTTGAGTTCATGAAAGTGTTCAAGGCCAGGGCTGTTCCGCTGGGCTGTGGGTGTATGTTTGAACTTGGGAAGTTAGATTCAAAGTTATTTTTAATTAAAATTGTTGAAAGACACTTTAAACCAGAATGAAGAGGTTGGGAGCATGTTAAAAAAAAAAAAAAAAAAAAAAAAAACAGATCCTCCCAGAAGAGAGGGAAGCCAGGGGAGGAATCCGACAAAGTAGCTGATCTCACAAGAAGTGGAAGAGATTAGGACAATAAGAGGAGAACTTAGCCCCTTCTCAGATAGCATTCTCCCTTAGAACAGCAAAAGTACTGGAAAATCATGGAAGAAAAGGATGAGGAAAAACAAGGTAGGAAGAGACAGGAATATAATATACACTCTTCAGTTCCATTATTAATTCCATGAATTCTACTTAAGAAGGTTCCCACAGGCCATGATGGCACATACCTGTTATCTCAGCACCCTGGGAGTCTGAAACAGGAGGATCACACATTCAAGCCAATCCTGGACAATTTACCAACCTACCGAGACCATGTTTCAAAACAAAAAGTAAAAACAGGCCTGGGGATGTAGCTTAGTGTGAAGGCCCGAGGTTCAGTCCCCAGTAGTGGAGGGAAAAATGGTTCTAGTTCTTAACACCAGATGAAAGAAAAAGATGCGAAGCTTTCTCTCTGGATGAAAATCAGACAGAATTATAAATTGCCAGCCACAGAAATCAGCTGTGGTGATTTAAGCAGAAAACTATATGTTCTAAAGATACTGAGTAGCTGCTGAATCATCAGGAACGCTGGATAAAAACTCAGTAGTCTCTTGGTCAGGATCAGCATTGAGGAACACACGGCAGTTCTGTGAATGTCCATTCACTTCTATGGGCATACCTCAGGAGGGCCATCTTATACTAATACATCCACTCATGGAAGAGTAAGTCCACTGCTGTCAACCATTCTTGGAGCTCCAGGAACATAACCATGCTACAACCACATCAACTGCAAAAGGGGAGTTGTGTTAGGTATTTTTCTTATTGCTGAGACAAAATATTCAACACCCAAAGTGAAAGGAGGAAAAGTTTATTTTAGCTCACAGTTTGTAGAGGTTTCAGTCCATAGTCAGCTGGCTTCAAGGCAGGGTGGTGTGGCAGAAGGGCATCTCAGAGGAGAAATAGTCCATGGCAAGCGGGCAGGAGACAGTGAAGCAGCAAGCAGTGGAGCAACCAAAAGCAGCCTTCTGCATCTCCTTTTTATCCCTTTCAGGCTATTCACCTTTTGGGTGGTTCCACCCACACTCAGGATAGGTCTTCCTTAATTCCAACATCACATTCTTCATTCCAGCATCACATACCCTACAGCCAGCCACCTCCAAGAAGCCTTACCTATGACTGCCCAAGGGTTTAGAGGGACACCTAGATACAAGCCATCTTGCCTCCAAAAGACTCAGGTACATCCCTTTATGCAAAAGGCATTCACTCAGTCTCTCTTTTTTTTTTTTTTTTTTTGGTTTTTCTCCGGTACCGGGAACCGAACTCACGACCTTGCGCTTGCCAGGCAGGCGCTTTTGCCGCTGAGCTAAATCCCCAGCCCCTCACTCAGTCTCTTAAGAGTTGCCAAAATCCTAATAGCATTGCTGAATGCTAATAGCATTGCCAATAGCATTGCTACCAGCATTACTGAAAAGTCCAAATCCAAAGTTTCCTCTGAGATTAAAGGCAAAGTCTTAGCTGCAAGCCCCTGTACAAATGAAAAAAAGTTAAACACTTCTAACATTCAGTGGCACAAGATGAACATTCCCATTCCAAAAGGTACAAATAGAAAAATAGAATAGAACAAGACCAAAACAAGTCCAAAATCCAACAGGGCAAACATTAAACCCTGTAGTTCCACATCCAGCATCGGGGGTAATCTGTGGCAATATGTGAGCTATAGAGGGCACTGGCACTGCCAATGGTTGTAGCTCCCATGGCTTCTCCTTTGGGCTGGCTTTGCTCCTGTCTTGCAGCTTTTCTGAGAAGATCCACATTCCTAGCTTCTCCAGTCTTCTGGGGTCTTCATTGCATCTTCAGCATTATACTCACAGCTTCACAAACTGCCTTCTCAGGAGCACACTGCCCAGCCTCCCATTGCCTTTTTCTGATATCTAGAAGGAAGTTCTCCTGGCACTGCAACTCTTACATTTTTCATGCACCTAAAATCAGCACCATGTAGATAGTGCCAGGTGCCTGATGTCAGGTGGAGCAACAACGAGGCTTGCTTCTTTCTTGGTTGTAGGGGTGTGGTGCCTAGATTGCCCAGCACTATGAACCCAGTCTGGAGGAACAAATTCTCCAGGCCATTACCATTCTGTAACACCATGCTCTGGGGCTCTCTTGTCAAATCAGGATTCCACCTTTGCAATTTTGAGGCTGCACAGGCTGGAATCCTGCTGGTTCTCGTGGTGTCCTCAAATAATCTTTCCTATTTTCTTTTTCTTTCTCAGCAGCCAAATTCTCTTTTGCTCCATCTTTACAGTCCACAGCTGTACTGAAGCTTCCCTTCGGGACAAACTCAAAATATTTTAAATCATTCTTCTGGGCTCTTTGCTTTTGATTCTCAATGTAGATCTGGCTAAAAGCCCCCAACAAAAGCCATGGCACTACCTCAACATTAATCTGCCCTGCAAGTTCTTCCACAAGATTAATTAGTCTGCTGCCTTTAATCTCAGTCTCAGGCAAAGTTTTTGGACATGAGTGAAATGCAGACAAACTGTCTGCTGAAGGATAACGTGCATAGTCTGGAGAGCAACAGCCAATGCAGACCTTCTTCCCAAGAGAAACTTTTGACCCTCATCTTTACGCTCTGCATTTCTATCAGCATTCTGGTCTCCTAAGCTCTGACTAGAATATGCCATCCAGTAAACTTAAAGTATTCCAGGGCTACTTCTTTAGCCAGCATCTCCAAACATTTCTAAACTCTTCCTATAAACCAGTTCCAAAGACTCCTAGACCACATGGCCAGGTACAGTCACAGCAACAATCCCAATCTTCTTGTACCAAAACTTGTCTTAGTTATTTTTCTCATTGCTGGGACAAAATACCAGACACACAAAATTGAAGGATAAAAGGTTTATTTCAGCTCAGTGTATAGAGGTTTCAGTCCCTAGTCAGCTGGCTCCAAGGCAGAATGGTATGACAGAGGAACATCTCAGAGGAGAAGTAGTCAATGGCAAGCAAGCAGAATAAGCCTTCTACATCTCCTTTTAATTCCTTCCAGGATACCCACTTTTTGAGTGGTGCCGCCCACACCTAGGGTAGGGCACCCTCAATCCCAGCATCACATCCTTCATACCAGCATCACACACCCTAGATCCAGTCACCTCTGAAAAGTTTTACCTATGACAGCATGAGGTTTGTGAGGGTAAATCTAGATACAGGTCATAACAAGAGATACGCAGGTCTCTGTTCATGCCCACTAGTTCCTGCTTTAAGCCTGGGTGAGTGAGTATTAGAGTTTAGCTTATGATCCTGTGTCCTTGCTGTAGTCATAGATGGAAAATTGACTTTCTGCCACTTTAAGCTTCTCCCCTGGAAGAAGAGCTCTATGTTTAGTAATTTCTCAAAGTAGAATAATTCAGGTAGCAAAGTGAAAAAGAATGGCATAAGGCTACTATGTGATGAAACCTGTTTTGAGTTCCTAAAAAATAAGCAAGTGGCACCAAAGGCCTGAGACATACACACTAGGTGCTTTAACCTTGAGAAGACATGGTCATGGTCATGGTTTCTGGAGCCAGAGAGATGTAGGTTTGATCCTGGTTCTATTACTTCTTTATTCATCCGAAGTTCAACAAGGCCCCTTTAGTTCCTTCAAGCTATATATCTGTTTTTGCCTGCCTGTAAAGACTCTCTATGCTGCTATGCTAATAGTTCTCCTGCTTTCCTATAGAGAAAGTATGACACGTGATCCAACTGAGGCAATTAACTTTGAACTCATTCACGTGGTAGACACATGACTCAGGTCTGACCAATCACCGTTCCACACACAACTGGCCTCAGTGAAAGGCTCAGGAATGGGCATGCAACTCAAATTGGACCACCAGAATCCTGCCTGGAAACTTTCTCCTGGATATGCCTGCAAGGGCTGTTTCTTTCTACCTGGTCTGCTACATAGAAGAGGATTTGGATTTGCAGAAAGCCATTTCCCTACCTCAGAGAGGACTGGATAAAGGGGAGAAATAAGAAAGAGTCTTAAAGATATTGACAGAGTTCTTTCATCTGGCTGGACACAAAGTCAGCTGCTCTCCTGGGTTTCTCAGTTATGAGAATCAATACCATTTCCTTTTATGCTTAAACTAGTTTATATTGAATGTCTGTCACTAACAACCTAAAGAGTCATGAAGAATACAGTCTCTGAAAGAATTACATGACATAATACTAGTGATATGCTTAGCAGGATACCACTATTTGTCTCCTGATCTTCCTTGCAAGAGCAGCAGATATTGAATGTCACTCCAATGAGAAGTGTTACTTATTATTATCATTCACTTTACTCAAGACTTGCCATAACCTATATTACTGGTCACTCTCCAAGCAAAATACATTTCAAAACTTTGTTAGTAATGTTTACTTTTTCCAGAATACATTTTACTTTCTCCTCCTTCTACCCTAATTGTATTCCTAGTAAGCTGTAAGCGCCGTTACCTACAGAGTACCCCTCCCTGACTTTCCAATGTCATTGCTTCAGGAGTCTCCAGCTACACATACTATACGTAGGGTGTGCACCAAGCCGATCATTATTTTTTGTCCCGTGTTCTCTCAGCATGATGGCTACTTCAAATACATTTGTTGCATCTTCTGAGCTGCACTGTATCTTCATGAGAGCTATAACAAATCATATTTTTTATAACTGCCACCATAGAAAGCAGAGTTTGATGTTGTTGTTCTCTACAGCTAGAGGGCATTGGACTAAGTAACCTTTCAAAAGCTTAGTTTTGTAAGCAGAGATGCTCAGGAAATACTTATCTGCTGACAAGTTTCAATGAATTCATTAGTAGATTTTGTGTTCAGCCCCACAGATGACAAGACATCTACCCTGGATTCTAGAGGGCTTGATCTCAGACCTCATAAATTTCGTTTGAATATTCTTTCATTGATGTAATAGGTGAACTTAATTCCTCTGAGGGTGTGGAGCCCATGCTATTTAATATTGCCTAAGCACTGATAGCATGGTGCTGTTTGTCATCTTATTTAATTCCATGAGTTATATACTGCTGGTCTCCTTTTTTTTTTTTTTGGTTTTTCTCCGGTACCGGGAACCGAACTCACGACCTTGCGCTTGTCAGGCAGGCGCTTTTGCCACTGAGCTAAATCCCCAGCCCCAGGTCTCCTCTTTTTGTGGTTGGGTAAACTTATAGAGAGGTTATGAGATTTGACCAAAGCTACACAGCTATCAAGTGTCAGCCCAGTGTCTTCTGACCTAACAGAATCTTCTCATAGCTAATAGATCACTATGTGTCCTCAATAAACAAATTGCTTGGGTCATATCACTTCCAAACAAATAACTGAAGCCTAGCACCTCAACACACTGCTTCTCTGAGGAAGCCAGAACTCCAACATTGTGCTTCTGCCCTTCCCACATTGCAGATGCTGCAGGTGCTTCTTTAGAGCTCTATCCCACATTTTGCTCTTTTTTAGCAGAATGCTAATTTTATATGCATTCTCCATACCCAGATTTAGATGCAGCACCCAGTTGAGCATACTTGGTTTTTATCTAAATATGCCATATCCCAGGTGAAAAATGTGCTGTCTGCAGTGTAATTATGCATTCAGAATAATGCGTGTGTCTTCTGGGGGTGTATAAATCAATAGCTTATTGTGCAATACATTGTCCAATTTTTTTTGTCATAGACATATTTGAGAAAACTGAAACTTGTCAACTGGTTGCACATTAATAATGAATTTGAGGCTCAGACAAGAGAGCAGAATAAATCTGAGTTGACATTTGTTGACCAAGAAGACCTTCTTCGCTTTCTCCTCTGTCTGTTGTAGCCAATGCTGGAGCAAAACCTAAAACTAGAAAATAATGTCACAATAAGGTAAGACCCAGCACTTTGATTTTCCAGAACAGCCATTCTTCATTCAGTAAAGTTGTATGGAGCGCCTGCAATAGGTCCTGGAGAGAGAAGGGTGAGCAAGGCACAGTGGGGGTACTTTGGTCTGGTTTTATACACAGGCAGCTTTGGTCTGGTACCAGTCTTAGGTCTGATACATGAGTGCAAAGTGACAGCAGAACAAGTAAACACATGCAGACATTGATGAGGTTATTTTGTGTAATGGTACACACCATAACCAAAGTAAAATAGTGCCAGATTAGGAAGGCACTAGGGTTGATGAGGCAGGAGATGCTAATAACTGGGTATTTAAGAAAGATCATTCTGAGCAGCAGACATGGGAGCAAAGATCTGAAAGATGAGAAAGGATCAGCAGTGTAAAAATTGGAAGGAAAGCATTCTAAGAGCAGGGCATAGCATAGCATATGTAAAAGAGCAGTGCACACAGACAGCACAGGCAAGGAAAATAAGGCCAGTGTGACAGGAGAGCAGAAAGCCGAGGGACAGATCAGTGTAAATGATATTAGACAGGTGAGCAAAGGGTTGGTCATGTAGGACCTGGCAGGTCATTGTAAGCAACTTGGATTTTATTTTAAGTGTGGAACAAAGGCATTGCAGGGATTTAAGCAAGAGAGTGATGTGATCTGATTTATAAGCTTTCTGCCATTCTGGTCCAATTGTATGTACTTATTGGAAATTTAAAGCTCTGGAGGAAAAGTTAGCTCCAAGTGAGAGCTGCCTGTGTATAAAACTACATTAAATGCTATAGAGTTTTCCCCTGAGAGCATGGGGAAAGTCTTTCCTAGTAGCCACAACCTAACAGGGTAAGTGCGTTCTGGAAGGTTTCACAGTATCCAAATTGCCAAGGACCCCTGGAAAACCTCCCCTTGATGTCATGGTGAGGCAGATACTTTCCTGAGTGACTTGCCGAGTCTTAGGAAAAAGAGCCTTACAGAAAGGCAGATGACCTTTCTTTGTGAGTGGAGATGCACCAATGTGTCTGCTGATCAGTGCAAACCGTGCTTCCTAAAGCAGTTAATCGTCCCACAGAGTCATCCATCCACTCTAGCACCTTCAAAAAGAGCAAGGGCTCTGGTCACCACCAGACCAAATTCAAATTTCAGCTCTGTATCCCTAAATGTGTATTGGTAGTCAAGCTATTTAACATGAATGAGTTTTAATTTTCCTACCTGAAAACAGAGATTAATTATAGCACTACTTTTATGAGTTGTGATGGGACAATCAATGAGGTAACTCAAATAATGCATTAATTCCGAGGAAAAATATAAATACTGGACCCTGGGGTCCTTACCTGAACCATAAGTACCAAGGCTGAAAAGTATAAATCATGGCACAAAGTGTTCTGCAAGAAAAGGCAAACTAAACCACTTGGACAAGTACGCCTTCTTCTGAGAACGATGCCCAACTCGGTACCATAATAGATGGCCTGTAAGCCAAGAAAAAGTCAAAAGAATAGGTGACATATGTTGTAACGCAGACATGCACACTTGCTTATGCAATGGCTGTGGCTACGTTCTCACAGAAACGAAGTTGAGTACTTGCAAAAGTGACCATGTAACTGGTAAAGATGAAAATACGAGCACCCTGCCACTTTCAGAAAGTTTGCGAAGCCCTATAACTAGTTAAATTGCCCTTCTGTCTATTTATATCAATTTACATTCAAGTTACACTTATTTACATTCAAGTTCCTTTTCACAAGACTGCAAATACCCAGGTGATGGTTCACTTTTCCCCTTGATATTTGGCCTACAGTTAGTGTGTACTAACTGTACACGCAGGTGAATTGCTGGTGACCAGGGATGAGTTTATTGTCTTCCTACTAGTCACATAATTAAACTGAACAAATGGAATGTGTGTGCCTCCCTACTTGCTTAAATTTTTAGTAGAGACCTTCTCACTGAAAATGATAATCAGTGTCATCAATTAATATCATCTTACTATATAAGAATTATTTCCATAAGGCATGATTTAAACAAACACCAGCAGAAGTACCTGCAGATAACTGTTTACTGGAAACTAGATCTTCTTACCTATAATTAATATAATCTTGATTCTGTCTTCACACTTGAGAAAACTTTCATCTCAGATATGTGGAAACTGTATGTTACTAGAAAAGTAAAATTCCTGTAGGATCTCTGGACCATTATCTATCAAAAGCTTTGGCAGGAAAGTTTCCTCTTAGCCTTTGCTCTCCCTTGTCAAAAGATGTCTGTCAGCGAGCAAATTATCAGGCAAATGCCCTTCCAAGATCCTTGCTCTCAATTTGTCTTTCTTTTCCCAATAGGCAGAACAGAGCTTTGTTTTAGGGAGGAAAAAGTCACATCAAAATGTGGGCTATTGGTGTATGTAAACCCTAATGAGTCTGTCTCTAACTGGAAGAGATTATCGTTGCTCTCTTCTTTCCTTGCTCCATCTTTATTCCTTAATAAGCTCCTACTGTTTGCTCAGTTATTATCACACGAAAAGTGCCTCTGTGGTGAATTAACTAATGGTCAACTTGTAACCCCCAGCTGAACTGAATCAGCGTGGTGGTGGATGTGGAAGGCCCGCCTGAGGACTGTTGCCAGCAGCACAAAAAGAAAACTGGAGGGGAAGATGGTGTGCTGTTGCTTCTCCTGGAAAGGCCTGATACACTGGCTTTCCAGATATGAACTCAGCTGTTCTCACTGTTGGAGGAGCCTTCACTAAAGATGGCGGTGGTTCTTTTCCTTATTTTGAGTATCACTCCCTGGCTCCAGTTCAGATCTCTTAGCCTGCTGGCACAGATCCTTCATCTGTTGGTGCAGACTTTCTAGCTTCCACCCCTGACCTTTGGGCCTTCCCAGTGCAGATCCTTGACACAGATTTGCATGAGACATTGTTATGGGCTCTAAATCTCCAACTGGACTCGTGGAGGACATTGTCATAGGCTCTAAGTCTTCAGCTGGACCTGTTCAGGACATTGCCATGGGATCCAGGTCCTCAGCTGGATTCTTTGGGTCTCTAGTGGATGGAATATCTCCTGCGTTCTTCTACATTTGACTTTTTGGGATACTAATCCTATATATTATGTATCCTGTACTAAATCTATTCCCTTGCAAAGGCTGACTACAACCCTCTCCTACCGTTTGCCACAAATTATACTGTTTATATCATTGGTATCTCTTCTTTTAAGCCTTATCCAAGCCTGTGATTGTGTGTTGTTCCCATTTCACAAATGTGTAAACTGACCCTGGAGAGATTAAGCAATTTGCACTGGGTCCCCTAGCTTGTAAGTGGCACACCTAGGATTTGAGCCTAGCGCATTTAAGTCCCCACGCTGCTCTTAAATATTGCAGTTCGCTCCTGAGTTCAGTCTTTGCTTAAGCTTAACTTTGATCTATTGTTCAAGATTCCCTTGCCTATATTAACCAAAGATAAGTAATTTAAATCACACAGAATAAAGACTTTTCATGTTTTAATAAGAGTAAAGCCAATTTATGAAAAAACCGAAATGTTCTTTCTATGAGACAACTTTGGGCAGTGTATCTTATTTTGTGAATGATAACATACACTTAATTTAGGATGATATTGGTAGTTTTGAGGCATTGCTAGGGTGTCATTCTTTAAGGATTTGCCAACCAGTTACATATGTTTATTAGACATGATGCAATGAGAAGTCGTGGATTATCTTCCATGATCATGCTTGAAATTTATTCTAATCTCTTGATGAAATCTGTGCTTCAGAGTCCTATGAGTTTTAACCTATCATCTGATAAGAAGTCCATGATAAGTATGACCATTATTAGCTCAAAACTCATTCTTCTGTGCTTATGGTATTTCTCAGACATTTTTCATTTTTAAAACACCTTGAGTTATAATTTACATACAGTAAGCACACTGATGTATTTTTAAATTTTTTTTTTTATTTTTTGGTACTGGGAATCAAATTTGGGACCTTGTGCTTGCCAGGCAGGCGCTTGTGCTGCTAAGCTATATCCCCAGCCCTGTATTTTTATATATACTTAAAACGTGTATACAGCTTGTTAAACACCACCTTAATTAACATAAAGAACAGCTCTACTACTCCACACAGTTTTCTCATAATCTTTTGCTGTCAACAGTCTCTCCCATGTACCCTGACCTCCGAGCTCCATTGTGCACTGTTTTTAATGGTTCTAGAATTTGGTATCAGTAAAAATAAAGCAGTACACACTCTTTAAATCAGATTTCTTTCACCTAGCATAGTATATATGAGCCTAATCTATGTTGTTGTGTACATTGGAAATTTATTTTTTATTGCTAAATTGTATTTTATTTTATAAATTTGCCACAATTTGTGCATCCATTAGTCTGTGACAGACACTTTTTTTGTTTTCAATTTGAGGCCATTACGAACAAGCTGCATGTTAGTTTAACAGTTTTGTTTAGAGACATATATTTGTCTGCATAAGAATGGGATGGTTGAATTACATGCTATATTAATTTTGTAAGAAACCACCAAACAGTTGTCCAGAGTGGTTGTACCATTTACACTCCTATCAAAATGTGTTTGTTATGTTAGGTAGTTGGTGCATTTTAGTGTCACCATAATCTTGATCTTTCTCAACAGAACATACAGTGAATCCTGAGCCAGTAAATTGTCCCTGGAAATCTAGTTTTAATGACATTGAAAGAAGAAACAACATCCCTTCACCTCTGAAAAGCCTGATCTTATTGGCTAATATCTAAATGCTCATAGATTTTTTTTAAAAGCATATCATTTTAAATCCTGGTCTATGAAAATAAAATTGATCTGGGTTCTCTTTTGCTTAGAGATAGGAAATAATGAGCAAGTACAGCTTGGGCACTGGCAATGTAACTGTACTTGAGGTTGCCAGTAACTTTAAAACATAGCTTGCTTCAAATCTTTATCTGATGCCTGTGGCCTACCTGAGTGAGAACCTAGGCTATGTTTCTGCTTGTATCACTGAAAGCTCTAAAAGGTCTGCTATCACTGCCCTAGGAGATTCTTAGTAAAGGAGAATGTATCAGTCACGGTTTTACTAGAGGGACAGATATAACACAAGATATACAAATGTCTCAGAAATTACAAGATTGGCTTAAGATGTCAGCTAAAGAGTTGAATGAGGAAGTGTGCAGAGGGTGTATGCACTCTGGAGACTGAAGGAATCAGTCCAGGGTCTGGAGTTCACTGCAGCATTCTGTGCAAGTCCATATCAGGAGGCCGATGGGTCTGCAATGGAAGGCTGATGAGTCTATGCCAGAAGGATCCAAGGCAGAAGCCAAAGAGCCTGCACTAGAAACCAGGAGATGATGTCCAAGCTGAAGGTGGAAACTGGAGCTCCTCCAAAGAATGGAAGCACTCTGTCCTTCCTTGTTTACCTTTTATATCATCTAGATGATGATCCACCCCTAGGGTGGACCCTCTACACCCTACAGTGCAGAATTGCTGGGCCAATTGCTGAGACAAGTTTAGTTAAGCTTCTAAACTTCTCAAGTTGACACAACCAATCAACCACTACAGAGAAAGACTCCCTGACAGAAGAACAGAGTGACTATGGAGGAGACCCAATCTGTACCCATGCAGACCTCCATGTCCTGTTCCCAGTGAACAAGCAAGGCAGCAAGAATGTCATGGAGCTAAATGACCTTCCTTTGGCCCCACTAGCTCAGAGAGAAGAAGCCAGGAGCCCAACAGAGATCAGGAGCTTCTCTCTTTATAATGTGAAAGAGAAGGGCTTTGATAGCTAAAAGACATCAATTAACCATATTGAACTCTGATGCTGGCAGCTAAAGAATCACAAGGTTGTGGCACCAGAGGGAGAACTCAAATGGATGGTAACCAATTTCAGAAGACAGCAAATAATGAAAATGGAAAGATAATGATATGTCTTAAATCTAAGAAATGAGAGCGCTAACTGCGCACATAATTCTTCATCTCATTGCCTGCTAAAGAATGTTTTTTCCTTCAAAATATAATTTAAATGTATGTAGTTAAGCCTTAATATAAATCAAATGGTTCCATGTTAAACAGGGAGAGGTGGTTTGTGACTCTTCGAAGCCTGCATTTGGAAGGCAGATTCAGAGTTCTCTGAGAACATCATTGACGGGTATCCTTGCTCAAATTGCAGCGATGGATTCCTTAAACACAAAAAAGGAAAAAGAAAAGCAGAAACTGTACAGGGTCCCAAACAGAACTACAAGAAATAGATGGGAACCAAGAATTTTAATGACATCAATAACTGAGAGTTTTTAACGTTTTCTGCTCTTGTGCTAAACACTTTATGTGTGTTATTTTATTCAACTCTTAAAACAATCCCATGAGAGAATTCTTTCCACCCCACATTACAGATAGAAACTGAGAGGCTTGTCACAGAGAGGCTTGTCTAAGTTCCTACATCTAGAAAGGAATAGAACTTCCCACCCACACAACTGCAAAACAAGCATACCTCTCATGAAATCAAACTATGGCGGCTATGCCTGGCCTTGGCCAATGACAATCCTATCTTCAGACATCCAAGGGCCGTTTCTGACCCACAGGAAAGATATACTACAATGTGGGAGCTCAAGTTAGTAAAAATGACACAGTCAGAGACCACCGTAGGGACACAAGATGGAAAACAGGAATTGGGTTTTCTCCTGAGGTAGTCGTGCACTTCAGAGTAGTTTTTCCTTTTAAAAAAACTGACTCTTCACTTCATCTTCTACATGCCCAATACGTACTAAAATAACAAAGCTTGGTCTTCATTTATTAAAACTTTTGGGCAGATCTCTGCATAGCTCTGCCTAGAAGCAAAACAAGGTTGATCAGATTTAAACTGGCATAACCTGCCTCATCCCCCTGTAAGACTGAGGGGACCAAGAGAAGATCACAGGATCATTCAATCTCAGATGAGCACTCAGAAGTCTCCAGTCATTGCCTTATACCAAACTTGGGTTTCAGCAGAGCCTCCACCAACCTGAGAGTGCTCTAGGCAGACATATTTATCTCACAGAGACCAAACTGCCCCCTCAAGCAATAAGGACTTCTCTGGGAACAGACTGCAATCCAGAACTGAGCTAATGATCAACCAGACTTTAGTTCACCCCAGCAAGTCCATAACACTTCGTCCCCTGCTTTTGTTTATGCACCAGACTGATCCTTTCCATCAGAGTGGAGCTCCTTTCAGAACCTTAAGCTGTAGTCATTTCAGTCTATTTTCTCTAACTTTCTAATTCTGCCTGTCTTTTACTCATTCTGAAATGCTTTTCTGCGATGAGAGTCAACAAACCTACTGGGGTGGGTGGAAAGATGAGGGTCCTGCCTCTTGGTTGGGGAGAATCTCCCCAGAATTTCTGGTGACAGAACAGTCTGTCAAAAAGGGTTATGTTTTATAACGCAGTGCACTTCACAGTCTACAGCACTTCCTGACATATAATGTATGACTATTATATATTATCTTATTTAATCTTCAAAACATTTGAGAAGGAATGGGGACCAACTGATTATTATTAATAGTTGACAGGAAAGACAATGAGTTTCCATGTAGTCTAGGAATTTGCCCTAATGCTCACAACTAGATTGGGATGACTAGAACCCTAACCTTCTAGTTCCATGGTTTTGTTTGTTTTAAATTCCTTCTCTTTTTGATGAGTAAATTAAATGACAAAAATATGATCTCATGAACCTTTACTAAGGTTCTGTGAAATAGACTATTTAAATTTAGTAATAGTAGTAAGACAATGGCAAACTATTTACCAGGTACTAGGCTAGTGATTACATGAATCACCCTAGAAATCCAGTTAACTTAACCCTGTGGGGAAGGGGCTATTATTAGCCCATTTTTCACTGGAGGAAACAGAAGTTGAAAGTGGCCATGTGCAGACAGGAGTTCAGGCCTCACTTCCTCCAAGGCCTCCTAATCTTAATAAAATATACCATCTCCTGCTGTAATTCAGTTTCCTGGATTAAGGTAGGACCTTGTAATTGTATGCAATTTGGAACTATAATGAAGAGGCTGAACATCAGCCCACATTGTGAATGTACTGATCAAATTTCCACAGCAGCCACTAACAAGTACCCATTGTCATGGCGACAAACATATCAATGTTCCAGCTCTAGTGTAAGGAAGCCACCTGCTCCAGATGGTGCACAAGAGAGCTTGACTACGTTCACCGCCATCCTTCTGGATTTCACTTGCATTTTTAAGAAGAGATTTCCCTTGTTTCATTTTTTTATTAAATAGAAATTCCAGAGCATAGAGAGAAGATTCACAAGAGAGAAGATAGAAAATCATTAAATGTAAGAGATCCAGGAACTTCACCCCATCACAACGCATGGGGTCATTTTCCTAATAGGAAATCCTCTCATTTTATATCATTTTACTACTTAATACTAAATTTTATTCTGCTTTCTAGTCCTATAGTACAGAAGACCAAGTATCCTGTAAGAAACAAGAGTTCTGTCTCAATTTGCTTCTCTTTGGATGAACCCATTTTACCCTCTTAATGAAGAATCTTGCAGTAAAAGTAACTATTATTCATACATGGGCTGCAGGCAGGGGTTGCACCATGGAATGAGATGTATAATAAAATAACAACTCATTGTTTCTTTGCCATTCTGTACTCTTATTTGCTTAATCTGCCAGTTACAGTTGGAGATATACTAGTCCGCTGGTTATACCTTCTACTACCTGTGTCACCCAAATCAGTTATAATGAATACCACCAGTTGTTTAACATGTATATTTCCTCATTTCTAATTAAGGAAATGTCTCACAAGGTTAAAACCTATCTCACAAGGTTAAGAAATAAACTTCAAAACACACAGTTGAGACATAATAAGTACGTGATATATCTGTATTTTTATTACCATCACTATTATTATCACTGTCCTCAGAACCACTAAATATATATGATCACTGCCCTGTCTTCTAAGAATGATTCTTAAAAAGTCAGTCACCTTTCCAGGAACCTAAGTGATGTGATGAGTCAAGACTTGACTATTAATAAATACCAATGAATTGAATCCAACTTAACTAAATTCAACCATAGTAATTCTTTAACATATACAAGTCACAGAGCTAAGTACTAAAACCACAAAAATCATAAGCTATCAGAACTGAAACAAAACTTAAAAGATAGCCTCATTCAAGGACCCTCACTTTACAGATGAGGTTACGGGTTAGTTGGGGGAGT
Organism: Chinchilla lanigera; assembly: GCF_000276665.1. Lineage (NCBI taxonomy): Eukaryota > Metazoa > Chordata > Mammalia > Rodentia > Chinchillidae > Chinchilla > Chinchilla lanigera. Next base: position 9,786,238 of record NW_004955408.1, on the reverse strand, counting down.
AGCACGTGACAGCATCACAGGGAAAAATGGTAGCAGGACCAGGAATGCAAAGCCAGTCACTTTGATTTGTACCAGCGCTCCTTTTACTGACATTTCCCATCATTTTGTGCAAAAATAAAGCCCTGACCCTCTGGAAGCCTATGCTCTGGTTAGGAAATACCATCTGATATAACCCCTTTTTAATGTGAGTCCACTGAGGTGGAGCTATTTTTCCTTAGCAATTTCACCCTACAAAAATAAGTCAATAGTAAAAAAGCAGTGTGTGTTATTGCCATTAGCCTTAGAACTGTAGTCCTGGTAGGCCAATTGACTGGCATAACATAGAAAGGTGAGTTGGAGACTACAGCCAAAGTAGATGCCAGGATTCCTGGATTATCCACCTGAGCTGGCTGCTCCCAGCTATGAAACTGACTGGAAACACAGCACGAAGCAAATAAAGCCAAGCAGGTGTTTTTAATGAAGATGTCTTTACACAAAACTTCCGGGGAAATTGGGATGAGCTTGGAGACTAAGCAGAGGCAAGGATCCAAAAGGCAGGCCAAACTCTGAAAAGCCCCTTCACAAAGCAAATAACCCACTTGCCCAAACTTCTAGGAAGAAAATCCATATTCAAGCCAAAGATCAGGAGAATAAGCCAACCAAAGTCTGCAGACTTAAAAACGGCAGATATGTGTGCCAAAGATATGTCTGAGGATGCTGAATGCATCGAGCCCAGTTGGGCTTGCACCCAGGCTTCGGACATCCGGCTCACTTTGATGGAACCACGCTGGTTCTTGTTTCCTCCTCTGTAAAATAGGTAGACAGGGAAACTATTGGATTAGTGGCTCTCCAAGATCCTTTCCCACAGTAGCATCCTATGCTTTTAATCTTCATCTATTCTATTCTACTTGATCTTGGCCTAATCTCTTCTCATATCTAACCTGATTCCTGAAAATTTTTAAATATTTTACTTAAGATTTTAACCATAGTTTTACATGTGCAATTCAGTGCATGTAGAACTGTCACCAATATCCTCTTTCTCACCACCTTAAACAATATCCACTAAGCAATAACAATCTATTTTCCCCTCCTTTCACCCCTGATAATCTCTACATTACTTTTTCTGTCCTTGAATTTGCCTTCTGTATGTTGTTCATGTAAGTCAGATCACATAATGTTGTCTCTTCATGTCTGTCTTATTTCACTTGGCATGTTTTTAACTTCATCCATGTTATAGTACATGTCATGTGCTCTTCCTTTCCACATGAATAATATTCCACTGTATGTGCATACCACATTTTGCTATCCATTCTTCTGGATATAGCAAAGAATGTTGCTAGTAATAGGGGTTTGTGACTCTGTTTGGATTCCTGCTTTTAAATCTTTGGGGATATCTACTCAGAACTACAATTGCTGGCTCATTTGACAACTCTGTGTTTAACTGTTTAAGAAACTATCTTCTGCATATTTTAAATTTGATTTCAGCAGTGAGCCTTTACCTGCAGAAGGCCAACAATCATACTTAATTATTTATGTATTTGTAAACTAATTGCTTGGTACTATTCTATATCATGACTGTCTCAGCTACTGGGACTCTAACAGTGAATAAACAGACACAGTTCCTGACCTAATGGAGGCTGAAGTTTGATGAGGAACTGCATACTACACAAAGATATGCACAATGAGTTAGCAAGTAGAACGAGGAGTTGAAAGACCACCAGAGTTAGGTAGTTGTGACAGAAACTATAAAGCTCACAAAGTGGAAAATATTTATTACCTTGTCCTTCAGAGAATGTTTGCCAAACCCTCCCCAAAAGTCAGTAAAAGGGGTATGAATAGTTCCAAGGTACAATGGGAACGAAAGCCATACATGCACAGATCCTGAGAAAGAAGAGCAGGTAGTCATCAAAGATCCGCTAAGCAGTAGTGTTAGTTCCTAAGGCTCCCATGACAAATTATCACGTTTGTTTGCTCACAAAAAGAGAAATATATTTTTTCCTTGTAGGTACAAGTCTGAAATAGCAAGGCTGATTCCTTCTAGAAGCTCTCAGGAAGAAGTCATTCCATGACCTCCGTCTAGTGTCTGGTGTCTTTGGCAACTCTTGTCATTCACTGGCTTATGGAAACATGACTTCTCCTTTCCTGTATTTTCTAAGGGCCCCTGTCACTGCATTTAGGACCCAGTCTAATTCAGGAGGATTTCATATCATCTTGAAATCCTTATCCTAATTACATCTACAGAGAACCGAACCCATGTAAGTTTACATTCTGAGGATCCATGTGGACATCTTTTGGGGCAGGGGGGTCCATTGCTGAACGCATCTTAATAATCAAAGAACTCATGAATGGAGAATCCCATGCACATAGTGTGATAGCAGTTAGGAAGACAGATGAAGACTGGCAGCTGATGAGCCTGATAGGCTAATTCTTATGGGCCGTAAAGGCTTCCTAAAAACCACCAGTGACTCAGCCACAATTTCATACAATCTGACACACATGAGGCAAAAGAAATGTATTTGAGAAAACTGATGTTTTAATTGGACCAGGCCACAGGACATTCGGAAATGCCTTTACAGCATTCTTCCAAGTAGAGGCCCAAAATACCAGATCAAAAAGTAGCAAAAATACTTGACAGCAAAATTAACACCTGAATGATGGAGTGATTAGATTAAAAAATCAAGATTTTTTAAATGTAACTTGAGTACTGTGGATGCTTTTACTGACATGTCTTTCTGTAAAAGTGAAAGATTTATTTGTCAAAGACTGGACCATTTAGATAACTATTCTCAGTCTTTACTCCATCTTTCCTAGGACTGAGGCTTTCTAGCCCTCTGTAAACTCTGCTCATGTAATTTTTGATGGCCAAGGCTGACCGTGGAAGGAAGACCTTGAAGCAATTTCTATCCAATGTGTGGAACATACCAAGTCTCAGACATTACTGACTTAGGCTTACCTGGTCCCCTACTTGGAAACACAAACTCCATTTTCCAGACCTTATCTGCTCTTTGAAGTATGTTCTAGGATAAGGAACCCTTCTTGTTCCAAGGGACTGTGGCTGAGAATGGGCAATCAACGACCAAAGTCAGGCTTTCGTCTTATCAGTAACTTGTCTCAGGATGCAGAACCTGTCCCTTCACACTCCTTGGGATGCTGCTACTATCTCATAGACTGTAGTGCATACAAATGGTAGACACCAACATTACGTGTTCAAGAAATGTACCCATCTTTTTCTTCAATTGAGTTTCTTTTCTGAAGTTTCTGCATGTATGGGAGAAGCTGCACTCATCCATTTCAGAAAGTCCCCACCCCTCCTTCTTCCCAGGGTTACCTGGGACTATGACCTAGTAGGGAGGATCTGGTAGGGACTCTTGCAATCTATTCATATGACATCTGAGATCACCTCACTTTAACGCAGTCTCACTGAGATCTCTGCTACATCCTCCTTCACCTAATCCCAGGCCTCCACTGGTCTGGCCCTTCATATTGGAGGATTGTCACTGTGAGGCCACATTTGTGCCACTTGGGGGCAGGGAAGGCTGGAATAAACAGTCATTTCTGCTTTAATGTTGCTGTGCCATTCCAGGCACAAAGTAAACTGTATTTTCCTACTCTCTGAGGTGTGTCCCAGTGTGAAGGGAGCACGTGCTTGTTCTCAGGTGCACTAGGTCCCCCTGGGTGTGCACTCTCCACCTTCACCCTGAAACACAGACGAGGAAACAGAACATGAGATCTCTTCTCAGGAACCCACCCAGGGCCGAGTCTCATTTTTCCCTCTCTGATTTTCCTTCTTTTCCTCTAGATGGACAATATTTCATTTAGTCTCTTGGTGAGGTAAAATGAAATTGAATGATTATATTTATGCGAGTGATTTTGTCTTAATCTTAGACATTGGCCTTTCAAACATTAAACCCAGAAATATAATTCTTTTGCCTTTTATTTCAGTCATTCCATCCTCTTCCTTGAGGGTAGAGTTACACAAAATTCTAGCTGCCAATAACTGGAGGAAAGGCTAAAAGATAAGAGGAAGTAAAGGAGAAGAACGCATTCATATGACAAGAGAAATATATTCTTGCTTATCTCTTATAGCACCTCTCTGTAGACTATACCAGAATTCTCCATCCCCAAAGTTTCCCAGTCTGGAGAGACCAGCAGGAGCTCTTGCATTTTCTGGGCTGTTACCTGACTCTAAAAATGAAGTCCAGTCTGCTGAGCTGTACCTGCTCTATCACCCATCCATGCATTCATTCCCTCTCACCTCTTTTAATACACACATGCTGAACTGTCCTGTAAATAAGGATGCAGATGCTCTGAACACAAGAATCCCTCCATGAAGGTGTCTTCTATTTAGAATGGGGCTACACCATCTCGGCACTACAGGTGCTTTGGACTGGATAATCATTATGGGAGCTGTCCTATGCATTACAGAATGATTAACAGCATCCCTGGATTTACCCACGAGATGCCAGCAGCATCTCCCAATGTGACAACCAAAAATGTTTGAAGGCATTACCAAATGTTTCTTGAGTAATAAACTGGTCCACAGTTGAGAATCACTGCTCTAGCAAGAGAAGCAAAAACGTAAATAGATTATAATATACTAAGGTCAAATACACAGAGAAAGATACATACAGATTGGTGTATCATCCTAAAGATTGGTATATAATCCTAAAGAGGGCAAATAACCTTCTCAGGATTGAGGTGTGGTGTGTTGGTACAGTAGCACCTGAGCAAATAATGCTCACCTAGTTCTGAACCACAACCCATAGTGTGTCTCATATTTCTAGACTGCCATTCACCATTTGCTTATTCATTCAATAAATATTTCTGAGAACTGACATTATGAGCTACACACTGAATCTACAATAAGTGATGAAATATGGCTCCTCCTGCAGAAACACTGTGTAATTACATCTAAAACTGTGGGCTTCAGAGTCAAACTGCTTGATTTCCAACTTCAATTCTACTTCTTGCTAGCTCTCTGACATTAGATAAGTTAGTTCACCTCTCTGATTTGCAGTTTTTAATACTATAAAGTGGAGATAATGATGACAACTATCTCAGAGTTATTGAGGTTAAAAGAGATAATTTTTTTAAAGAGATAATTCTTATAAATCTTTTAGAATATGGCTTGGTTGGTGGACAGTATGAAATGCATGGAAGTTTTGATCACTGATGTTCCAAGTTATGCATTACTGTGGGAAGGTAGTATATTAAGCCAAGGCCCCTTACAGAGGCTAGTGCAGTTGATTAAATTATATCTGCTCAAATCCTAAGATACTACAAGCAGAGACCTAGTATCCTGTCATCATTGAATTTCCATTAAAATACCATTAAGATTAAAAGTACTATAACATCTTAATTAGTACATTTGATTTCCACAGTGATGGATTAAAATTCCAGGTCAGCTACAATAAACAAGAAAGATAGAAAGAAAGGAAGAAAGGAAGAAAGAAAGGAAGAAAGAGAGAAAGAAAGAGAGAAAGAAAGAAAGAAAGAAAGAAAGAAAGAAAGAAAGAAAGAAAGAAAGAAAGAAAGAAAGAGAAAGAAAGAAAGAAAGAAAGAAAGAAAGAAAGAAAGAAAGAGTCCTGAGAACTAAACCTTGCAATCTCAGATGTTAGCCTTATTTCTGAGTTGATACTTTCAGTCAAAAACTGTTTTTCTTCAATTTTAGTGTACAAACATTAGTTTGGAGACTCTATCTTCTCCCAGGCTTTGTGCAGTTCCTAGTGCATGTTTGAGCATAACAATTACTCAGCAAACAGAGGCCGGGGGATGGTTTAATAACAGTCTTCAAATATACGAAAAGTTATTACACAGAACATGATGACCAGCTGTTCCCTACTTCCACAGAGGACCGAGAAAAATAAATAGGCTGAAAATTACAGGGGCTGACAATTTGAGGTAGATTCACTGAAGATTTTTGCAGAGTGTGAGGTCACTGCTGAAAACCTTTAAAAAGGTTCATGCTATAGCAAAAAGAAGAAAACCGCTTCACAGAGATTCAAGGGATCTAGGTCCTTGGGCTAACAAGAACCCCATGAGTATACATAAACTACTCTCCATCCAAGGCTGTTTTCCAGTCTCTAAAATCTTCCACAAGTTCCTTGTTATGCAATGAGGCCGTAGTGTGACCAGAGTTCCCCCAAAGACTCAAAAGTGTGTGGGTACAAACGAGGTCACTTCAGAGCAGTGGTTTTCACCTGACAGACGCTCCTGCCTCCTAAGGTACATCTGGCAATGACGAGACATTTTTGGCTGTCACAACTAGAGAAGGGAAGATGCTGCTGGCAACTAATCAACAGAGATGAGTGGTGTTCTTAAATACCCTACAATGCTGAGCACAGGAACATATAACAAAGAATGACCTAGCTCAATTTGTGAATAATGTCAACATCGAGAAACCCTGCTTGAATAAAACCATAATTTTTCTACTTCACATAACTACCCACAAAACCCCACGTCTCAGTGCACAGAATTATCCTGCTGACTTGATAGTCCTTGGGTACGGCAGCTACTACTATTTGAGGTCGTACTTTCCTATGCGCTTTGAAGTTGTTCTGACTGTCAACTTGATTAGTATAAGGAACACCCAGCATATTAGTAGAGCACACTTTGGGGTGTGTCTGTGTGGGTCCTGGGGTCTTGTACGACCTCAGGACAGTATGTTGTCCCTGACCACTTTCTCTCATGACTCTAAACTTCCTCATTCTGCTTCCTGCTGCCATGAGCGAGCAGCTTTCCTCCAAAGGGCCTTTCCACCAGGATGTTTCATGGCCTGAAAAGCAATGGACCATTCTGTGCGTAGACTGAAACCTTTCGTATCCTGAACCAAGATAAACCTTTCTTTCTTTTTGTATATCATATATTTTGTGCCCCACAAAAAGAAAAGGGAAAGTTGTAAAATATACTTGCTTTAGTCAACAAGACACGAGTAGAAATGTTGTGCTCAACTTGAAGGGTTAATGGGTGATTCACTCTGGTCCCTTCCCACTACTACAACTGTCTTGAAAAATGATTCCTGGTCATGAGGAAGACTTATCTTTCTCACTTTTTTGATTACAATGATGAACAGCACATCAGCCCACCACTCTGACTATGTACTGCTGGACACGTGAGTCCCATTGTTAGACCCATCCAAGAGGGACCAAGATATGATTTTAGAGAACATTATGCTGAGAATGTAGGTTGTCACATCAAACCTCCTTGATTCAAACCCGGTGTCACCACTTCCTAGCTATGTGACCTTGACTAAGTTTTCCCCTCGTGTGTAAAATGGAGGTAATTTATAACATATTCCTCTGCAGTCAAATGGAAATTTGCAAGTAAAGTACTTAGTGAGGTGCCTCATTTGCCAAGCACTTTATAAATATTGGTTCAATCATTTCAAAAAGCTTTGTAAGATAATCACTATCATTATCCCCACTGTACTGGTTAGGAAACTGAGGCACTAAGAAGTTAGGGAATTTGCCCAAGCCCTCAGAACTCATAAGTTTCAGAAGTATTCAAACTCCAACTGTCTGACTAGAGAGTCCAAGAAACAGAGACCATGACAATCATAGTGATGATAATGAAGATGACAATGATGATGAGTATGTCACTGCTTTAAAAATATGATCTCTTGGACCACTTTGAATTATACTTAAGGATAAGGCTAGACTCTAAACTCAGACAGTTCGTAGTCTTTTAGGACTCTAAGACATGAGCTGCAAAAGTGCCCAGGGATGGTAGAATTCGTTGTGCCATAAACCAGATAAACATAAGTGCTTTGGCAATCTTATCAAATTTCTCTCATTTAACCCTCAGTTAACCTGAAAACTCAATTAACCAGAAGCATTACCCATATGTTGCCATTAATAAGTTTTTATAGTATCAGTTGAACTCATTTCACTTTAACAAGGAGATGATTGCATAAGGATTGCAATAAGACCTAGGAGCAGAATAACTCAGACACTGCCTCCATGGCTAAATGCTTCCTTATAAGAAAAGATCTCTGCCAGACAGCAAGGGAGGAGGAGAGAATACAGTGAGTGCTGAGTACAACATGGTAAGGAAAAGAGCACATCTCAGTTTGTGGAAGACTTAAGTAGGTCAGAGGAAAAGAAAAAGCCTTTGGCATCACTGATGTAATCTGGGTAACGTCTGTCAGAGCAGATGGCCCTACTTTTCTAACAGACAGTCCAAAGGACAGGAAGTTGTGAGGCAAGGTGTGCCCATTTATGTAAAACTGATTGTGGACATGGATGAACAATCTCTTATTGAGCCTCTAAGCCAGAGTATAAGGTGGGGCTAATGAACTGGAGAGTCCATGAGATTTAGGACATACGCAAGACCATGGGACCACACTATTTTCCCCATATAAAATCATCTCCTTTCCTTTTACCTTGGAAGAACCCAAATCATCCTTCAGATCTCCACTCAAGTGCCCTGGGAACTGTCCCATAAACAGGCTAGCAGGAATTAAAGTGCCCCTTTTCTGTATTCACTTGGTCCTATCTCTCTTCTCTATACTAGTATTCACACCATAATTAATACAATGGGCTTTTCTAGACAAAAGAAAGGACAGTGGTCCTAAACACTTACAAGAAGTTTTGTAAGGATTTACATGCACACAAAGGTCCAGAGCACATCTTCCAGATGATGACTCTTTTCCAGTTTGGAGCCATGAGTCAATGAGTATGTATTTTGTGGTTAAAATAAATTTTATGATGTTCCTTCCTCAGCCCTCCTAAATAATGAAATAAAAAGGTTATACCCCCAAAAAAATGTCAAATGCCAGATCAGCTAAGTGAAACTTCGGTTCAATGGAGGTTTTAGATGTAATGAGGTGTAAGAATTCATATTTCACTTAAAGACTTAAGACTGATTCCATTAACATGTGACAAGAATGAACCAAAAGTTCATCAGTTGAACTAATTTCTCCCAGTTTGAGAGCACACTGAAGGCAAGGCATACTAAAGTGGTGGAATTGGAACATAGCTCCTTGAAGGATTTTTCTTTATGTCACCCAGCTGGAGTTCATCTTCTATGCTGCGTTCTCCAACAATATTGCATTTCTCCATTTTAGCTCTTCTAATTGCTAGCATAGAGTCTACTTCCCCTACAAAATTATGGTCCTTGTATCTCAGAGGATGAAACATTACTTGTGTGTCTCGAACCCCACTAAAAAGCCTTCAGCTGATTTCAGGTTGATCTTTTTTAATAGAGCAATGAAGGATCTCATTCTGTTTTTGCTTTTTTTTTTAAATTTTAAAGAGAATAATAAAAAGGAAAATAGCAAAATACCAACAACATATCCAAAAAAAAAAAAACAAAAAAAAAAAACAGAGCAAAAACAATAAAAATGATATAGGGTTTCAGAACAAAGTGACAGGGATTAACAGTGGCTGTTGTATTACATATTGTTATCTTCAACAAAGTTGCTCAGATTACCAGATGTAAGAACGCAGGATTGATCAAATCATTAAAGAGAATAAAAACTAAAAACAAAAAGCATTAGAAATGATACAGTTTTAGTAAACAAGGTGGTAGGAATTCATCAATAGTTGTTATATTGCATAGTGTTGTCTTCAAATTAGTTGTTCAGATTACCAGGTATAAGCATGCAAAATTGGTTGAAAAGAAAAAAATAGGCATTAACTGTTCCTTTCAATAAACCCTTAGACTTCAGCAGTACCGTTATCCCAGCTATCCATATATACATTCCCTTCAAGGATCTCATTCTGGTACAAAGGAGAAAACGAATCCTGTTCCTTCATCACAATCAAGGATTATGGGTGACAAGGGTCATCAGACAGCGCTCAGCAGCCCCTGGATTTACTGCTACCAGAAATACTTAAGGAAGTGAAAGTCCTCAAATGAACATCAGCAAATCAGAGGTCAAACCTTTGCTTATAGGTTAGAATCGCTCTTGTTTTGCAGTCACCCACCCATTGCAGCCAAATGATGTTGTGAACATGTGGTCTCAGAACGACTGAGCAAATGAGCTCCTGGACTGGCGTTTCCCTCCTGAGATTTGTTGCAAGCTTACACTGAAGGTTGTGGATGAAACCTGAAGCCAATCAACGATTTCCTTCTCAGTGAGGGTCTGTGAGAGCCTAAGCAGGCATGTAACTTGAGTCACTCTAATTAGAATTGTTTCTGCTTCTTACTGTACCATCTTCACCTTCTCATTAAAAGACTTTTTATTACCCAGTGTCCCTTTCAGTCTATGAAGCATTTAGTAATGTAATTGATATGGAAGGTGAGAAATAATGAATCTCACACCATATTTCCAGGTGGTACCAGTGAAATTCAACCACAGAAATTCTTATATACACTATGACTTCAAATTCTAAACAAGCATAAGGAATTCCTTCCCTGCTGCATGCTACAATTTCCCCTGCTGTTAGGCCAGAACAAGTGTGAATATTCGCACTAGCACCCACAGGTCAGTCCCCCTGGAGCTAAGGCTGGTAGGTCTGAAGGAGGATAAAAGCCAGAAAAATTAGCTTATAGATTAAGATATTCATCCTTTATCCTATAAATGGTTCCTAGAGCGACACCATGGAAAATGAGTCACAGGAGGTCCTACAGCAGGCTTTTGCTTTCACCTTGCAGTGCTAACACCTTAGAGCTAGATGTTACCTCAGTAATCATCTCCCTTCTTGTATTTTACAGCAGTGATAACTGAGACTCAATCTACACAGCTTGGCCAAGGATGGATGCCAGTAAACAATGCAGGCAAAACATTTTATACAAAAGAGAAGTGACCACTTTTGGCACTGGCCAAAACTTTGAGTAGTTAGTCTTCACTACCTCGGCTAACTCCCTTCTATATTCTGCCAACTGAGATTCTCCAACTGGCATTTCTTTGTAATTTTATTACTATTGTACATGTTCACAGCACATAATGATTGCATTCATCATGGAGAACTGGAACACAGACACAACACATCCGAGCTCTTTCTCTCAACCGCTTCCCCTCCCCTTTCCTCCCTGTTCTATCTCTTGGTCTTCCCCTTTGCAAAACATGTATCTCCCTCTTTCTTATTTTCTGTTATTTTGCTCTTTAACTTATTTATAGTTTGGGTTTCTCATGTAAAAGAAACCACGTGATCTTAATCTTATTTCATTCACTTAATTTTATGAACCTAAAGTGCATCCATTTTCCTAAAAATGACTCAAATTTATCTTTCTTTATGGGAGAATAGTACTTTGTTGTACATAAATACCACATTTTCTTCATCTGTTCATTTTTTGGTGGACATATAGGCCTCTTCCAAGATTCAGATATTATGACTTGTGCTGCTATGAACATGAGTATATGTTTCATGTCTTAATATGATGTCTTTAATTGTTTTGAGAAGATTCTTAGGAGAATAGCTGGGGTAGATGAAATTTCTATTTTTAGTTTCTTGAAGAATCTCCATACTTCCAACTGGTATTTTAAGTAAAGAACACTAAAAATGTTTCAAGCATTATAGTTGTTGTGGGGAATTAAATAAAATAGTGTCCAAGAAGAAAAGGAAGATGTGTTTATAGAGAAAATCTAGGATACTTTGTTTTCCACTTACAGTAAGGAGGGTTATTCTGCTTTGGATGGGGAAACAATTCAAAAGGTCCAGCTAAGAGCAATAAAAAATATTGACAAAATGAAAAATTTTTGTTTAAAAGTAACAGATAAGATGAAAAGCTGTGAAACGTTACAAGTCCAAGACCCTGGAGGAGGAAATCCAGAGTTATGGGTGAGACACTTACAAATGACCTTTGACTTTAGGGAATTTTCCAAACTTGAATAAACATATGTGAGGCTTAGAATCATTTCTTCTACCTGTTAGGGATCACAGAAGAGTTGGGTACAATGTTTTGTGCCTTATGCTTGGACCTGACAAACATAAGCACTCTGATTATTTCCCATTACTATCACTGAAGGTTTCTAAAATGTGTACACTAAAAAGATATGGAACTGGAAATCAAACAGCCTTCCCCTGGGCTTCAGGCTAACTTGGAATCAGATTAGGGAGCCAGAAATCAGCAAGTTCTGAAACTGGACTGAGGCGCTCCCAGATAATTAGGACCTTCACATATCTATCAGAAGCAAATTGAATTTCTTTATGTGGGAACATAATGTCAGACTCGTCATAATTTCAAAGTCAGTATCTGCCTCACAATAAATATGACAACAGCAAAACAAAACAGAACATGAATAAGAACCAGCAGAAATAATAGACAATAGAAGCTGATCTGCAGTGGTCTCCAGATATTAGAGCTGCCACACAAAGACTTTAAGAAATTATGCTTACTCTGTCCAAGAAAACAAAAGATAGAATGGGAAATTTCCCATGAAAAGTTATAAAAAGTAAAAAAAAAAAAAAGCTCTGGAAAACAACAATTACAACTAATTATTTGATGGAGAAACTTAATAACACCTCAGAGACAGCTAAAGAGAAAGCAGTGTGTTTGTGGGTATGTATCACTTAGTGAGCTTCTCCAAAAATGTCCATGGAAGTGTAAAAGGCAAAGAATATAGGTAAGAGTTATTAAACAAAACTAAGTTGTGATGACTTGCTGTACTAGCTACCAAGAGTTATTATAAGACTTCTGAAGTTAAAATAGTGTGGTAGACAAACAGCAAACAAAATCCAGAAATAGACACACATCAAAGAACATTTGACAATTTATCAAATATTCTCTGCAAAGAATTTTCAGTAACTAGTATACAATGAAGAGGGTATCTATGGGGAAAGAATTTAAACTTGAACCTACCTTGCATCAAAAATAAATATGTGATCTAAATAAGCAAGCCCAACAATAAAGTTTCTGGAAGACAATACATGTAGATATCGTTCACTACCTCACAATAGATTAAGACATTTTTAACAGAATCTAAAAGCATTTAGCCACAAAAAAACATTAGAATTATGATTTTCTGATCCCCAAAGGATGCTATTAACAAAGAGTGAAAAGGCAAACAAGTTGAAGGTATTGCCTACACTTAGACTGACAAGGGTCTCATATCCTGAATACTTTTAAGTTACAAACCTGTAAGATAACTACAACCAACAAGAAGGAACAGGTGACTTTAACAGGTTGTAGATAAAACAGGATGAGAAAGCCAGTAAAGATATAAAAATATACACTCAGTCTTATTAGTGATCAGGGATATGCAGGTGAAAATGGCAGTGGGAAATCACTGCACTCCGTCCAGAATGGATACAAACGTACACCAAGCATAGCACGCATTGGAGAGAATATGGAGCAATGGTAGCTCTCATACACTGATGGTGGCAATGTAAGTTGTTTAGACCATGTGGGAACGAATTGCACGCTGTGAGAAAGCTACACATATACCCATTCTATGACCTAGTGCTCTTCTGGGTATTATCTATCACAAGTGTTTGATCATATGCAACGGAAGACATGTAGAAGAATGATCACAGAAGCATTATAGTAACATCTAAAAAGTAAAATAAAAAGAAAGAAAGAATGAGTGAATGAATGAACAAAAAAGTAAAAAAATAAAAAGTATAAACAAGTCAAATGCCAGAATAGTCCAATGGATAATATATTGTGGTACATGAAAGAACAGAGCATGAATGTACTTCTGTACATTGTGAATGATCTTCATTATCATCGTGAAGAGCAAAAGAAGACACCAACTGTGCTAACTGATGGATTATGACAGCTTCAGTAAGTAACGTCCGACTAAATTGGTTCAGCAGAATTCTGAGTATGGAAGACCCACCCTAGGGAGGATTGTCGCCAGAATGGTATAAAAGAGAAGCAGAGATGGAAGGATTGCTTCTGTCTTCAGAAAAGCTCAATCACTGCTTTTACCTTGGACATCATTTCCTGACTTATGGGATGACACTTCAGCCGTCCAGTGCAGACCCTTCAGCCTCCTGACTTCTGACTCAGACTCGCATGGGACACTACACAGAGGTCCAGGCTTTTGACTGGATCCTTGGATTCCCAGTATGCAGGCAAGCCTTTTGCATTCTTCCACTCCTCACTCTATGGGAGGCCATCCTAAACTAATCTGTAAATTATTACATATTTGTATATCTTATATTACATCTGTTTCTCTAGTAAACACAGACTGAAACACCAAGTTATTCCATTTAAATCAAGTTTGAAAACCAGAAAAAACTAGCTTCTAATATTTACGAATGCATATGCAAGTAATAAAGTACAAAACATTAATATTTACTATAGAAGACAGGACAATCATTACCTAGAAGGAGGAATACAAAAATCCTTGAGATGGAGGAATGTTCTATTTCTCAATCTACAGAGTGATTCCATAGATAGTTGCTTTTTAATAATTAATTGAGCTATATAATTTCTGTTTTATGATTTTTCATGGTTTACTTTGTAATACAAATATTGATATGAAGCCTTTGCTTTAAAAGTTAATAGTAAGCCCCAGTGGCTGATTATGTACACTGGACGTGCATCATGATAAGACCTTTACATTGGTTAACTTAGTCACCAAACAACCCTGGAGGGTACATATAATATTACCCCCTCTTTCAGCCAAAAAAGAATTAGGCCAGTGGGTCTCCACTTTGGCTGCATATTAGACCACTTAGGGCATCAGTCCTTGTATCCTGTCTATACCAGTTAAATCAGAACCCTGGAAGCAGGACCTCCCATTACTGTTTTTCTAAAACTACCTTTAGACACTATTTCAAAAGTGAAGCTAAGTTTGAGAACCACAGGAAGATTATGTAATTTGTCCTCATGTACTCAGTTTAAACAGAGTTAAAGCTCAGACAGTTTAATGCCAGGGCTCATGCACGTCACTATTATTTTGCATTGTCTTTTGGATAAATAAGACAAGATCTTTCCTCAGGAACCTAGAGAGAGCTGAGAAAAAGGTGTGCAGGGAAGATGTTACTCAGAATGACTGAGGCACAAAGTGAGTGTCAGGACTGGGACCATGTTGTCAGTGAGGGTAAGGATGGACAGAACCAGGGCTATGGAGTGGGTCTCCCATGCTAAGCAGTCAGGCTTCCCTCTTCTGGCAAGTGACATGGCCTCTGTGCATTGTAGGTGGAGGGCTCCAATTGCAGAGCAGAGGATGCAGTGCGAGGAGGGGCAAAGCAGAAGGCAGGAGAGGCATCTCAGCTGCAAAAAGGATGAAGAGAACCTCACTGAGGCAGGCAAGTGTGTTAGGAATTATTAGAAGGACACACTGGCAAAAGTACATAACAGGGGAAACTGGCATGATACAGTGAGAGGTGGAGTGACGGATGGAAGGAATCCAGGATGGCTCTGACACCAGGTGTAGATGATGCCATTCGCTGGGATCAAAGAAGGGGAAGAGAAGACTTGGAGGGTGAGATACTGAGACCCGCTTGGATAAGTTGGAGGTAACTATGGTGACTATGGGAAATTCAAGAAAGAGTCTGAGATAAAATCTAAATTTCTGGCGACAAGTAATGATTTAGAAAGGCAGGGTTAGCTATGATCAAGACGTGGGTGGTAGACAAAACTCCAAGGGGCTAAGATTGCCCTGACTACCACCGTCCTTCTGAGTGCCTACTTCCATCTTCATTTTCTAAAAATGTTATTTTTCCTATATCTTGATTACATCCCACCTCTGCAGCAAGCAAAGGAGAAAATCTAAATGATCCAGTTTGTCCCTTACAAACTATCTAATTCTTTGGATAACCCATTTACTCTCTGGATCTCACTGTTCTTGGTAGTAAAACTGAGCCAATTACCTGGAATTCTTACAAGGTTGCTGGAAGAGTTGTTTTAAGTTGTTTTCAGACCATTAAGGTTATGAGTATTAATATGTTCGATCTTTTACAGCAAGAGAGAGCAAAGCACATGGTTCAAAAACTGCCTTTCATCACACACATAGGAGTGAGATTTAGGAATAGAATTGTTAGTCCTG
Organism: Chinchilla lanigera; assembly: GCF_000276665.1. Classification (NCBI taxonomy): domain Eukaryota; kingdom Metazoa; phylum Chordata; class Mammalia; order Rodentia; family Chinchillidae; genus Chinchilla; species Chinchilla lanigera. The sequence goes on along the minus strand of NW_004955408.1, from coordinate 9,770,376 downwards.
TGTCCCTTCCTTAGATAACATATTTTCTATCCTTTTTCCCCCAAACCCCAGCAAAAAGAAAAGACAAGCAAGAAATATATCTGAAGACTGATGATGATGTTCACCATTGTTATTAGCCTCTCTGAATGAGCATACGTGCTTGCACGCTGTTTTCTAAGTGGCTCAGGTGAAGTAACTCCCTTGATCCTCACAGCAGCCCTATGAGACGTGTGCAAGTGAGAGTCACACATTAAAAAGAAATAAACTGAGGCTCTGAGACATTAGTTAACTTTCTCAATGTTTGTAGGTAGCAAAGCCATAGCTCAAACCCAGGGAGTCCGATGTAAGAGTCCAGTGCTCTTAGTCACATCAAAAGCCGGACTCTTAGTCAAATCCCAGGACTACAGGTACCAAACAGGGAAAGGAATTTGTCCAGCAAGACCTTCCTCATCTCCCTAATGACTACAAAAACTTAACTGGTATCTGCATGGTTTCTGCAGATGTGGAAGTATTGATGCCCTTATGATGGCCCTAAAGAGCTATCACATGGGTGGGACCTTGTGGAATTTACCAAAGGTTAGACCCGGCACCAATGATAGGTACCCCCCAAAACAAAGTTCTGCAGGGTACTTGGAACCTTCCTGTTTAGACTGTACCACTATCCACAGGTAGAAGGTAGTGGCAAGAGAGGAGGCCAGAGACTCTGTGGCCATGCCTGTATTCCAGTCTTCCCCTCAGTGCAGTAGTTCCTGGTAAATGAGATTGTAGAGCAGGCAGAAGAGCAGCCTAATGCAGGGTCTTGCTCTTCTGTGCAGGAGGAGGTGGCTGAACATGAGGAGAGATGGATGAAAGCTCACTTTGATGATACTAACTGCTTTGTATCTGCTGTCTGAGACTCTTCTGTGAGAAAAATCTTACACCCGTGCCCAGGCTTACTAGGGAGGGCTGATTAGTAGCATCTGCCATGAATGAGACACATGCAATACTGCATTTCTGATTGCTGTGAGCCAGGCAATCATTAAGACTCCTCCCAGATTTGTAACACAATGTCAAGCTCACGTCAGTTTACCACCTTTGCAGACAGGCACACATCTAAAAACTAATTCTGGACAAGTAAGGAATGTTATATTGTGTTTATTTTTACTACTTTTATTAGTATTATTTTTCATGGATTTTAGCGATTTTATTGTTATAAAATTATCCTAGCAGTCACAAACCACAGACCAATTGCAGTATTAAGTATTTTCAGAAGCTGGCTATTGCATCTGTAAGGCCTCTATTAAAGAAAATGGAATAATTACTCAAAATGGAACAGTATTTTTAGCTTACAAATAAATATACTACTTTAGTTGCTCTGCCTGACTAATGAAAGGCAAATTCTACACACCTTCCACTCATCTAAGCTTGACCTGTATTTCTGAACTGTGAAAAAAAGCCCAGATTCACTGTAAAGATGTTTTTAACAAGCATGCCCTCTCGCAAGGGGATTTCTTCCTCCAGATGAACTGTAATGGTATCTAGTAAATCTGCCTTTACAATGATTATGCGAGTTCCATTTCATTTTATTTCTCTCCTCATACATAACACGCAAGATAATAGATGAGCCAGGACTCAAACACCATGGAGAGACCTAAAAGAGAACGCATTTGTCAAGGGCCACAGTAGACTCCTCCAACTGCTAGTACTGTTAGAGTGTGACCACACTTCATTTTTCATCAGCATTCCGCTTAATTTACCACAAGTGTCATTGTCCCAGGGCTGTCAGCTTGGAAAGATGATGCCCTTGTTGTGTGGGCTTCATGGGTACTGACTGTGGAGAGGCGCTGGCGGTAAGGCGAGGGCCATCATTCATAATTTCCCACTCTACTTAGTTGAGGCAGGCAGATGCCTTGGAGCCCGAGGAAAAGAAGGATGTGAAGCTAAGCAGATGGGCAGGCAAGTGTCTTAGCAGCAACCGCTGCTGGCTCTGATGCTTCTAGCTCCCCACCTTTGGGGGAGAGACTTCGTGTAATTACTGCTCAGACTACAGCTCTATGCTTTCCAACATGGAAGCCCCTAGCTATGTGTGGTTATGAAGCTTTTGAAATGTGCCTAGTCCAAATGGAGATGTGTTGAGTGTATGAAACATGGACTTTTTTAAGATTTAGTATAATAAAAAAGAAGGGTGCACCAATTTTTATATGAACCTCATGTTAAAATGGTCATAGATTGAGCTAAATTGTATATAACATATATTTATATAAAATATAAATAATTTCACCCAGTGGATTTTTACTTTTTTAATATGACTGTGACTAAAAATATATACGTGGCTTGCATCAGTTTTATACTGGACCTAAATGCTCCAGAGTCAGAATAAGATTAAATCCCACCCCTTCCTTGTACAGAGAGGAAAACCAAGAACTGGCTTAGAAAAGAAGCTTAACTGTGTTTCTGTAGCCAGTGAATGACTGTGCTAAGATGTATCACTGCAGCTCCGATTTCCAGGCTGGACCCCTTTATCCCATCTCATCTCAGGAGTACCACGAAATGCTGAGTAAGGAGATCTGGGTATCATTTCAAGTTCAGTATCTAACTTGCTGGCAACACAGTGATAAATTTTCTATGCCTGTTTGCGCATTTCTAATGAGTGCAAGCTTATCCCAGCTAGAGGGCTGAAAAGTTAAAGGAATAAAAAGATGCACTGGAAATCCGAAAGGACAAGATGATACGTACAATCTAAAGTCTAAGCGCATCAAGATGGGAACAAGAACATCTACCTGCTTTTCAATTTTGATTTCACCATCACTGTCATTTTGGGTACTTGATGTCTTGGAGTCTCAATTTCTGCACCTGTAAGAGTAGCTACTTGTAATATGGTGAAGGAATTATATGAGTTGCATAAATATACAAGAAGTGTTAGCTAATTTTATTAGAGATGATATTACTCTGCTTCTGTCATCAAAATTTCTGTGCGAAAAGCTCACCAAAAGAATTCTTTTTAAATATAAGCTTATTAGTGATCACCCAGTGGGTGATTTTAGGGACAGAAGAATCACCCAGTGCCTACAGAAGAAAGATTAGTGACATAGTCTCTAACAGCAGCCATGATACTGTGTACCTTGCTGGACTGCTGAGAGAATTAAAAGCCTCTTACACTACATTGCTACTAGTTTTGCTTTTGTTCTAATGGAGTACCTGCAAATGAGCAATTTACACAGGAAAGAGGTTTATTTTGGCTCATGGTTCTGGAAGTGCAAGAGCAAGGTGCTGGTTTGCTTGGCTTCTGATGAAGGCCTCGTATGCTGCTCCATGCATGGTGGAACAGGAGGACAAGCGGAGACATCCAAAGAGGAGAGGAGTCAGAGGGACCACAAATTGATAACAACCTGCTTTTATGAAAACTAACCCACGCTCCCAGGAAGCACAATAATCCCTCCACAAGAGCAGATCACCCATGATCCAAACACCTCTCCAAGACTCCACCACTCAATATCATTATATCGGAACTAAATTTCAACCTGAGTTTTGGAGGGAAAAACCATATCCAACAAAGCACTGCCTGACAAAAAGATGCTAGATTTCAGGCCATACAAAAGACAAAACCTTTCTTGTCCACTAGAAAATACTGTAATTAACCCCATTAACAATGCGTTGTTTCATTCAGAGCTTTGGTTTTGTTTGATTGCTCTACCTTTCTTCCTTATCTTCACCTATGCACAGACTTCCATCAACAGCAAATGAATTTCTACAGTCCTTGTTGCTCCTGTGACTTCAGTCTTCTTTCCTTCCCAACACTGCTTCCCTGAGTGAACTCAATGTTCTATACCCATGGCCTCTTTTCTGTCTATTCACTGTCTGATACCTAGAGCTCCGTGACAGGGTCTATAGCACTTCTCTCTGCAGTGGTTTTTCAAAAGCCCAAGAAGACACCCAGAGGTACTGGCTATTCTCAGTCTTGGTATTTGTGACTTTCTCATACACTCTCTTTTTCATTCTGTTACTTCTATTACTTCTCTGTTCACTTGCCATCTTCTCTGTCTTCTTGCTGCACTCCTTTCTCCTCCCACCACCTTCTTTCTTAAGATCCGCATTCTCCCCATCATCCCACCCACCTTACATTGGTGGCCATATTCTCTCCATGATTTTGACTTCTCTGCTATCCACATCCTGTAAGTCTGCAGTCCTCCTTCACCCTTTCTTCCCTGTTTTATCACTTTATTTTGGGTACTTCCCAGTAAATGGTTTTTCTTCACATGCAGCCCAAGATAAAACATCTTTTTCCTCCCCCAAAACTTATCTTAGCTGTCTGGCCTGCTTTAATAACATTTTTCAAGATTAAAATTTTTCTCTGCACTGTGTTGTAACAATCTAGACTTGAATCATCACTTCATATTGTAGCACTGGGTACTCAACCTTGACCAAGTTGCTAGACCTTCCCACATCCCGGTTTTTTCACCTAGAAAAGAATGTTGTTGCAGGCTACAAGAAGACAAGAGGTTCAAAACGCTTAGCATAATGCTTTCTCTGCCTTAGATAATTCCTTTTAGCTTAATCCCTACCCATTCATCAAGACTAATTGTCCATGGTGGTTCTCATTTCCCTGACAAGTAAAACATATTCATTCAATGTCAGGCAATATTAGTATTATTATGACTCCCTATTTAACTTGTAGAACTGAGTTGCATATTCCTTTTAGATGTAGTATCCTGTCATGCCTTCTAGATGCCCCTCATGAAGATTTTCCTGTACTTTTTCCATACTTTTCCATTTTTCCATCCCTACCATTCCACTAGGCTTTTACCATTTTAAAATATATCTGTATTCAGTTTTCAACAATGACATCTTCTAATCCTTTTCACTATTCATCTACCTTTGAGACTAATTGCCCTAAAGTGATACACTTTGAAAACTGTCCATGGTTTCTCATTGCCTGCATCACCCAAAATAGGTACTAACCAGCTCTTCCATCATCTGACCTTAAGTTACTTTTCTAGTACCATCTTTCAGTATCTCCCACAATATCCTCCACTCAGCCCAGGAGTTTGATCACTGTTCCATGAAACAACCTTGAGTTCTCACTACAAGGCCCTTGCTAACAATATTTTCTACCTAAAGGAAAATCAATGTTTTCCTCTACTTATCCCTGAAATTTCCAAATTTCTCTGATATTTGCATTCTGTTCTTCATCTGAATCCACAGCAGTATCTACACCTCTTGATGGTTCATAAATCATGCGTCTCTCTGGAGTATGTCTTATAACTGCCACCTTGTAAGTAGGCAGCAGGCATTATAAACAAGTTCATGTGCTCTAAGCTAAAGGTTAGGTCTGAACCTGTTTCCTGTCTTCCACTAGCTGTATGACTATGAGCAAACTATGCAACCACTCTGATTGTTTCCTCTGTTTTAAAGTGGGGCTGATATTGCTTACTTCACAAATATTCTATAAGATTAAGACTGTGTCTGAGTGTATCAGTTATTAAGAAAGTAAAAAGGTAACTCACAGGTAGGAAAATCGCATATTTCATTAGGAAATATTATCCAGAATATATAGTAACTCATAACTAGCAATAAAAAAGCAAACAATCCAATTTTAAAATTGGCAAAGTATTTAAATATATACTTCTCTAGCCAATAAGCACATGAAAAGATGATCACCATCATTAGTCTTTATGAAAATGCCAGTGACACCCACAATAAGGTTTCATTTCACACCCATTGGATTTAAAAAGAAGAATAAGTGTTAGCAAGTATATGTAGAGATTGGAACCTTCACAAATTGCGGTTGAGAATATGAAATGGTATGACATCTATGGAAAACAGTGACTGCTTCTCACAACATAAACAGAGTTACCATATGACTCAGTAATTCCGTTCCTAAATACACACTCAGAACAAGTAAAGCATACATCCACACAAAACTTTGTATCTAAGTGTTCATAGCAGCAATATCCACAATGGTTAAAAAATAAAACAATACAAATGTTTATCCACTGATGAATGAGAATTAAATGTAGTATACTCATATAATGGAATGTTATTGAGCAGAAAAAAAAAAGGAATGAAATACTATGACACGGCTGAGTCTTGAGGATAACAGGCAAAATGAAATAAGCCAATGACTAAAGGACAAATATCATGTGATTCCACTGACATAAGGTACATAGGATAGTTAGAATCATAAAGACAGAAGCAGAATAATTCTTATGAGAAACTGGGGAATGGAGGAAGAGGGTGTGACTGCTACCAGCTACAAAGTTCATGTACAAAGTTGCTTTCCTTTTTTTTTTTTTTTGTACCAGGAATCGAACTCAGGACCTTGTGCTTGTCAGGCAGGTGCTGTGTGCTGAGCCATACCACCCACCCCCAAGTAGCTTTCTTAGGAGACAAAATTTAGCCCACTGATTTGTGCTTTCTAAGCAGTGAACTTTGTGGCTCACAGCTATATATCAAAACATAAAAACCAAAAGGAAGGGGGAAGTGTCAGACAGAGCCTTGGCTTAGAGACAGTGAGTGATTTTCTATTTCCCCTTGTTCCACATTAAAAATGGTAAAGGTGGGATTCACAGTCAAGTTGTGTTCAGACAAGAGCAGTGATTTTCACCACTCCACTACTCTTGCCTCTCCCACATCCTGAGGCAGGGGTCTACTGGCAAATAGGAAGAGCAATCTAAGCCTTTCTGATGATTCTGCCATTTTGACTGGAAGATTTTAGTTTGATCATATGATCACTTGATGGGGATTACAAAAAAGAGTCAATATTTGTATCTTTTTCCAGTGAAATGTAGCTGTTGAGACAATCTTAATAAATCCAGCCCAAGATACAAAAGACTACAAACATATGACTTAGAGAAGGTAAAAGGAGCAGGAACAGCATGGAGAATATTAACACAGTTTTTGCCTATGTAAAACATCATAAATATCGCTTTTCTCAAAGTAGTTATGATTATGAGTTAATACGATCAAATTAAACTTGAGGGGAAATTTGTCTGACAAATAATTCTTCCCTTGGGAGACTGTATATGAAGGCAAAAATCCAAGGAAAAGAGCAAATATTTCTGGAACGCCAAGCTCAGTGTAATGAAACATACACACATCTCTACTATTTCCTCTGCCATTCTTTCAGCTAAATAACCTTGGCCAAGCTGTTTCATTTCTCCAATCCCGTTTTCTCCTCTTGTGTAAAGTACAAATAGTATAGTGTTCTCATAAGATTCCTGTTGTATCGTTAAAAACTATACATGGGTACATTAACTGGTAGTGCAATGGCAAGCAGAAACACTGAAAAAACACCCAGGATTTGGAGGCAGATTTATTGTACGTACACAGGCACTGATTGGGACATCTCCCAAATGTCAAGCCCTGATCTCTGGTGGGTTGGGGCTTATATGGGATCAGAAGCAGAAAGTACAGAAGCGGAGTGCTTGGCTGTCTTTTATTGGTTTTCACAATATACATCATACTGACCAGCCATGCATCACAGGGACCAGCCATTTCTAAGACACAGAAGCAACTGGAACTGCAACAGGAACGATCACCTGAGCAAATGAAGTATATCGGCAGAGGGTAAGGATTTTCTGCTACAGTAGTTGAGGTCGTTGATTAACAGAGAAGCCAAGAATGACAGAACCAACATTTGGGATGAGGTCAAATGACAGTACCAACTTTGAGGGAAGAACAAAGTCTCCCATGGTCAAATACAGGCCTCTGAAAACATAGATTATCCCTTGAATCCTCTATTGACCAGGACCCTTTCTATTCATAGTTTTAGTTTCACAAAGAAATATCTTTGCCCTCAATGGAAAAACAATATAATATACATAAAAATGTGATTTTTTTTTTATGGCAGACCAAGTTGACAGAGTAAATCACTTCTTCCTAACTAAGCTTAAAACCATAAGATATATATGTTTTTTCAGAAATGTTTTAAACATTTCTCTCTTATGAAGATTCTAGGCTCAGACAGTTTTAGAAAGGGATTAAACAAATGTTCAAAGAACATTTCAATTATATGCTATGTAAATTGATTCAAAGATTTAAAAAGTAGGCAACTACCCAACCCAGTTGTGAAATTAGGATGTTATTTTCAACCCAAAGTAGAAAAAAAGAATTATTGACCAACCTTATATATAAACATGGATCTAAAATTTCCAACCTAATATCCATTAGTTAAATCTAGTTGTATTTCAATAGAGTTAATGATATCTAGGTAGATTTTATCTAGGGATGCAATATGACAATATAAAAATATTTCTGCTTTAACAGACTAATGTTGGAAAACATATGGAGAAAAATCATTTGATGATATTCCTAATAATGTGTGATCCTCACAAAAGCCTTTAACAAACTTTCCTAATTACTCCCCAATATTTTCCTAGTAAAATATTTTACTAATCAAGGAAAAGCAAAAATATTCTTATTCTGATAAAGCTTATACATAGTAAATATAATGCTTACTGATGAAACTTAAATTTCTATTAAATTCAAAAACAAGACAAATATTTCTAATACATATTGTATGATTATATTACTGAAGGCCACAGCCAATGAAATAAGATAGGGAAAAGTGGTATGAAGGTTAGAAATTTTTGTCATTTGCTAATGAGGTACACATATAAAATTCCCTCAAAATATCAAACTATCAGAGCAAATAAGATAATTTAACAGGGATGCTGGATATAGAGTCAAATATAAATTTCAGTAACTATTTCCATACTTTTAACAGTCAACTGATGATGAATACTCAAAACATAGAAGTAGAAAACTATTACTATTTATAACAGTAATAGAATTGTGAGAAAGAAATAGATTGAAGACCTGTTTAGCTCTTTATACAGGAAATTCTGAAATGCTGTGGAAAATTATATAAAAGAACTGAATAAATAATGAAGTTTGTCACTGGGAAGATTAAATAGCTTAGATATGAAGATCTCTGAGTTAATCTATAAAATTCAAAGCCATTGTACTGAAACTCAAACAGAATTCCTATAAACAAATGGCAATGAGAGATATTGCATTAGTGTATGGATAAATATATGTATCAATGAAGAATACCCACAGTCCAGAAACATACTAAAACATTTGACAACTTAGAATGTAGGAAACACTGTATCACAGGTCTTTTTAAAAATCAACTTTTTGGCCAGATGTGGTGGCTCACACCTCTAATCCCAGCACTCAGGAGGCTGAGACAGGAGGATCGTTGCAAGTTCGAGATCAGCCTGGGCTACAAAGTGAGCTCAAACCCAGCCTGAACTACATAGCAAGACCCAATCTCAAAAAGACAAAAAAAAATAAATTTTTTTATTCTCTGTAACACAAAAAAAGTTTTTAAACAGGAAAAGGGAAAATTAAAAACAAAAATGATCTGGAAAAAAATCAAAATGTTTTAACAAATAGCTTTTTCTCTTAGAAAATATGAATTAAAATTATTTCATGTCATATATGAGACCTGCTGTTAAGGAAGAATTGGATCTATTTGAAAGAATATGGGAGGGCATTTTTTGACACTGGAGCCAAAACGCTCACTCAAATGTTGGAAGAATTAATTTTGTTGGTTTTGTTTGTTAGCTGGCTTGTTTTTGTCTGTACACTCCTGGCAGGAAGCTTCTTCAGAGTCAGTAAGGAAAGCAAGTCTCAAGCTGTGTAACATAATCATAGGAGTTCCAGCCCATAATCTTTATCATGTATGTAGTATCATCACAGAAGTGATATAAGCCATCACCTTTGGGATATCAGTTATAAGAATGTCAGAATTCCAGCTCACCCTCAATGCAAAGAAATTATACAAAGACTTGAACACCATGGAGCATGCTATAGTCTTCTGTCTCACTGAAATTTTTTGACATTGCTTAAGGTCTTGGGAATGTTTCAGAAGTCCAGATGCACTTGATCTTACTTAGTTTTACTGGTGCCTTTTATTCTGTTTGCAAAGTGAAAATGAGCCTCCTCCCCCGTTCAACATTTTTAACTCCTGAATAGCAGAGAAGCTTTCTCCATACATCCTAGGAGTATTCCTTTTTATTCCAAATTCTAAAATGGATTGCAGTATTACAACATGAATGAACAATTTCATAACTGCATCATTACCAGAACATGGCTGAGCATTAGGTTGATTGCTTAAAAAGAGGGAAAAAGTTTACTGTAAAGTGCAATGAACCAGTCAATCAGTATATAAGTATTTCAGGCTTTGTTTTTCCTCCAGATCGTCCAAAGCACAGTTTCCCAAATGCCCTAACTTTAAGTTAAGAAAGAGGGCCAGGGATTTAGCTCAGTGGTGTAGCACCTGCCTGGCAAGTGTGAGGTCCTGAGTGTGATTCCTGATACCCAAAAATAAATAGATTAATTAATTAATTAAGAAAGAAAGAAAAATCCTGTCCATTAAACAGATCATCGCCTTCATTAATAACACTGAAATAGCAGTAATAACAATTATTGTTTATTAAGTATTGATTAAATCCCATAAACTGCATAAAGGATTTAATGCATTATTTTATTTAGTCCTCCAAACAATATTTAACTTGATTAAATACTTTTAATTTCACTTTTCCAGATGAATGTCCTGAGGCATAATGTAGTATTACGGTTTGTGCCTGGATGTCCCCCAAATCCTCATTGGGTCTTGGGGCAGGCTTTTTTAGCAAGTTGAATATAGAGTTTGTAGTTGGTCCATTGTCTATTCGGGATTGGAAGTGTGAGTGCTACACCTGCCCCATGGAGTGGTAGCCCGCATACAATAGAAGGGAGAAAAAGAGGCTTGCTCTCCCCTCTTTTGCTCTTGTTGCTTTTGCTGTCTTCTGCTGCAGTTCTACTTTGAAGCCATCCAAGTATGCACTGAAACCTCCACAAACTGTGAGCCAAATAAACCTTTCCTTCCTTAATTTGGGGCATTGGGTATTTTGTCTCTGCAATAAGAGAAAAGGAACCAAGACATTATGTAGCTTGCCCAAATTCTGGTGACTGATTATTTACTCTGCAGGGATTTGAATATAGTTTATTGTTCTCCAAAGACTGGCATCTTAGCATCCCTCTAACATTATACAAATACACAGAAATTATATTTATTTTTAGTGGAGAATAGTACTCAACATAATAGTTGGAAAAATAGATAAAACCATTCATTCCTTTAATAGAAAAGAAAATATCACTGGAACAGATTTTAAATATTCCTATTACTAGCTGTGTAGTCCTGAGCTAATGAAATGATCTCTCTGCATTTTTTTCTCATAAATAATATGTATATTCCATGCTGTTTCCTTCACAAGAGTATGCTAAATAGTACATGCATTTTAAAGTATTACATAGGCAACATAAATATGAATATAAGGAATTAATGTTTTCTCTGTATGACAAGTCATGCAAAAAAATAAGATGAAGCCAGTGTTCAATAAGCCTGTCTAGAATAAAAAATATGCAACATGTGTTTCAGTAAAAAGCACCTCCATGGCTTAATATGCTCATTCAAAACAACTTTGTCTTAAAAAGACATGATACAGGCAGACAACTACAACCTCAATCTATAATGGCAAACCTTACTAGACAACCCCTATTTATTCTCTCCATATTTGGTGGAACTCAGCATATGTCTCAACACACCTCTCAACATGGTAAACAAAGATGGTGGAGAATACAGAAAGACATCATATAAAATTGAAAAGAAGACTTTTAAAGTCAGACAGGTTTGCTCCTTTAGCTTTACGGTAAGGAGATTAAGATCTACCTTGCCAATATATTCAAAGGATTCCAGATGTTTTCACTTGCTAGAAAGAGACTTGGTCACTAAAACCAACCCTCAGATCTCTAGATAACTAAAAATTCTGAAAAAAAAAATAAAACACATCCATGGAAGGACACCCATGGAAGAGCTAACAGCATCATGAGGAAGTATCTCTGTAGAACCAAGATGCAGGAGAAGATATAAATCTAGAAGGTTGAGCTCCACCCTAGTACCTGTCTACGGTCTCTTTTTTCACTTTGAAGAGACAAAAGAATGAGTAGCACTTGTGATGCTTTCTTAGAGTTAAGGAGACAAAGCTGTGATCCAAAACTTTCCAAGAATGGAGTATATAAGAAACAACATGTGTGTGTGATTGATGACACAGAGAACTACACCCTAGAAATGAAGGGAAGTAAATAAGGGCAAGTAACCTTGCACTCAAGAGAATGGAAGCCTGTATTCAGGCATCTGAGCCATGGCCAGGTATTCTTCTCAAGGAAACTTGATCATACCAGTGGATGCCTTTGTGGTTCTTAGATAATAAACTTATATCCAGTTAATCTCTACAAAGATACCCTCTCTCCAGCATGCTAACCCAGTGGGTGGAAAACAAGAGAGATAGAGTGAGGTATCTGAGGGCCAAAACTTTTACTGGGATCCAGAATGTTACTCAAGTAAATCTCCCTCAGGAGTTTTGATGAGTGGGCCGATATCAAACAGATGTGAGCTCCATGAAGTCACACAGTGACTAAGCAGTGACCATTGTAGCACATCTGTGAATGGTCCAAGTGGACTACGGGACGGTCAGTGAGACAAGTGAAGTAGGTGGTATCTCATTGTCCCAAAGAAAGGTCGACACTGCGAGGTGGTTGTATCAGAGGCAGAGTTCTGGATCAACCACATTGAGGAATTTGGAGGAAGCAGATCACCAGAAGCAGTATTAAGGGTGACCAAGCATGGCTTCTGGTGTGAGAGTCTAAATTAGATTCAAAATGGATGTCAAGCCACCATAAATTATAGACACTGACTGCAAAAAGACAAATTCCTAGAAATATTAAGGTTAAAAAACACTAACTCTAAAAGAAAAGCTATGAAATAGTTAAAATCCACAATTTAGAACCTACCTACAAAGATTTTTACTAAACATTTAAAGGAATGGATAATAATCTTTCACCAATTCTTGTAAAACACAGGAAGAAAAAACAACAAATACCCAAATGTACTTGAATATACTTTGATACAAAAATCTAGCTAGAATGAAACATAACAACCATTGTTGAATTCCTATCATCTTGTTTAGAGAAATTCTGTATCATTTCTAAAGGGATTTTTTATTATTTTTTATTCTCTTTCAAATGAAAAAAAGAAAATGTACTCATAAATATATGTATTTAAACTTAACACACTCAGAAATATATGAAAAGGGTAGAAATCAAAACCAAATTGAAATCTGTTCCAGTAATATAATTTTTATTTAAGTTTTTAAAAATATCCAGTTTTAGTTTTTGATAAGTATACCATTTTTTAAAAAGTGTTAACAATACAGGAAGCTAAAGAAGGCATATGGGAACACTCTACCATCTTGTAAATCCTCTTGTCTATAAAAAAAGTATGCTAAATACAAAAATATATTTTAAATCAGTGTAATTTGTCACATTAACAGGATGAAGATGAGAAATATGTAAATATTTTAATAGTTGTGAAAAAGTATACAATAAAATTCAAGCTCTAATCATGCTTTTAAAAACCTCTTCTAAGAATAGAAATGTAACTTGTTTTATTGAATAAATATTATCTTTATAAAGCCTTACAGCAACTTAAAAGTAAAATAGAGAAATTTTGTCCCTGAAGCTGAGAGTATAGAAAGGATACCTACTGTCATCTTTCCATTCCACATTTTACAACTGGTTCAACTAGTACAATAAGATAGACAGAGAAATCATGCAGAGAATAAAAAGGCAGAAAAAAGATTGAAATTATTCATGTATGCTGTAAGTACATGTATAGAAAATATAATATCATCTATATAAATTATAACCATGGACCAGTAAATTTGGCAATATAAATGGATATAAAAATCCTTTTATTTTCTATATATCAGGAAAAAAACTAGAAAATTAAAAAATAAGTACCTAGAAATAAGGCTGTGGACATAGATCAGTGGTAGAATGTTTGTCTAGTTTGCTTGAGCCTCTGGGTTTGATACCCAGCACTGCAAAATGGAATAAATGCCTAGAAATGTGTCTCACAAAAGATGTGCAAGACTTTTCTATGAAAAAGTTAGAAATGTTATTCAAGCAATTAAAAAAGTATGAACTATGTTCATGGAAATCATAATGATACACAGATAGACTTTGTTACTCACCTGATCCATAGGTTCAAGGTAATTTCACTCAAAGTCCCAGCGGTTTTGTTTCTGGGACTTGACAAGCTGACTAGAATATACATAGAAATACAAAGGCTCTATGTTAGTCAATGAACTCTTGAAGAATAACGTTGGAGAACCTGCTCCACGACATGCAAAAACTTAGTAAAGGGCTACAGGTTTCATGCTTGTAGTGGTGCTTTCAACCTAGATCAGTTATGTAATAAGCTAGAATAAAGAACATCTTATGAATCACCTCAAAATCCTCCCAGTCATTTTTGATGGCAGCCTGTTTTACATTGGCCTTAAAAAGTATCTCATGCATGCAAACACGGCATCTGGCTTCCCACCCACATCACATACCTTTCTTCCTGTCCACACTCCAGTGCCCAGGCACAAGACCCCCACATTCAGCTCCCCGGCATGTATACCCTGGAGGTGCAGCAGAGTTCACACCCCTGGAGCCAACCATAGCCAGTAGGAGACCCACTGAGAAATGTTCCTTCCTAGCGTCCCCAGGCAGAGTGCTAAATTGTATTTCACAAGGCTCCCTAAAAGGATTTAGCACCAATTAAGTATGGCAACGATCAGTTTGATCATGTACCTTCATGCTGACATTGTTTTCTTGTTCCATTGCCCTAACTTATATTTTTGCTTGTTGGGATTATGTTGCCAAATATGTTTGCTTCTAAGCAAACGTTTGTCTCAGGGCTCCACTTTTGGAAAAATCCAGATTCCAACAGTGGCCTATGGAGTAGTGGAGTAATAAGGGCTTTTCCAATATATAGTGCTGGGACAATTAGATATCCAGATAGAAATAACAGAATTTGACCCCAATTTATACCTCATTTCAAAAAATGAATTTCAGGTACACTGCCATCTAAATATGAGAGGCAAGACAATAAAATCTCAAAAAGGTAATGTGGGGAATATCATTATGACCTTAGGGTAGAAGACAACAGAGAGAGCCCATTATTACCATGGAATAAAGTTTTGATAAGTATGATGTCAATATTAAGAATATTTGTTCATTAAATGAAATTAAGAGATTGCAAATGCAAGGTAGAGAGTAAGAAAAGATATTTGCAATGCATATAACTAATCAAGGTCTTGTATCCAGAGTATAAAAATAATTTCCATAATTAATGGGAAAAGACAGAAAATTCTAGTAGCATGCTCAAGGAAATTGTTAATTGGTCATTTTGCCGAAAAAGGTATCCAAATGGCTACCAGAAAATCTGAAAATGAACTCCTTAGCTATCAGAGGAATAAAACTAAAGTGATAAAAAATACTAAAACATACCTTCAAACTGGCTACAGTATTTTAAACTGACAATTCTAACTGATGGCACAGCCATGGAATAAGGGAAATTCTCAAATTCTGCTGCAAATGGAAATAACCACTTTGAAAAATTGTGCAGTATCCACCAAAATTGCACATGGCCATAACCTATGATCTAGTCACTCCACTCCTAAAAACATAGCTATCAGAAACATATTCATGCACACCAAAGGAAATGCATAAGGTTGTTCACAGCAGTGTTATTTTAGTAGCAAATTTACACTAAATCTTAACTCTCATTCTTATCAAAAAGAGAAAGTTCACTAAAAGTTAGGACACAAGAACAGGAAAGGTTTAAATCATAAAAATGTTTCGCCACTGCCCACATGGTATATGGGTTTGGAAATTCCTTTGTGTGTTTCATGACATTTTCAGAGTAGTTAGGAAACCACAGCTCTAATTGTCTGGTGACAGTACCAAAAGTAGAAAGCTACAGGATGCTTTACATAAGACTAGAACTTGACACTCTCCCCTGCATCTAGTATTCTTTCTTCTCATTCCCAGAGGGTGACTATGGGGAGGAACATGAAACCTACAGAGAAAGGGACCGAGAAAGGTAGCGTTGGTCTTACCTACTCAATGTTCAAAACTAGTGTTTAGATGTTGGTCTTGTTGTTAATAGAGTGTGTATGTGGTTTAGTTTCACTTGTTTGTTTTCACAGAAGACCGTAGGTCCAGATGGACTCTTAAATCCATCTGACTAAGAAGAAAGCAAAACTGGGAAAGCCTGCAGCTGTTTACTACAAGGGAATGTTTCTTTCCTTGAGTCATACCCGCTTCAATCTGTGGTAGTTCTTGGACGAAGTCACACTTCATCCTCAGCCTTTGTGTTTGCCTTTTATAAAGATATTTTTTGTTGTGATAATAACTACCCTCTGTTATAGTTTGGATAAGTGCTCCTCCAAAGGTCTGTGTGTTAAACATTTGATGTCCACGGCATGGTGTTGTTGAGCAGTGGTAGACTTGGGTCATAATGAAGCATTCCTTGAGGGGAACTGTAAGATGCCAAGTGCTCCTCTTTCTCTCTGCTTCCCAGTGGCTGCGAAGTAAGCAGCTTCCTTAGCCATGTGCTCCTGCCCTGATATACTGCCTCACTACAGGCTCAACAGCAACACGGCCAACTGACCATGGACTGAAACCTCCAAACCTGTGAACCAAACTAAATCTTTCTCTTTGCTAAGTTGATTAATTCAGGCATTTCTTTGCAACAACAGAAAGCTGACTAACACACTCCCTCCAGAGCTACTGTGCTAAAGCTCATTTCCTAAAGACTTCTAGAAAACTGCTACACTTCACCTATGAATAAATTATGAATCCCAAATGCATTTTGAACTCCAGAATAATATGATTTGCCTTGACCCCTTTAGATTACATCACTGTAGCTACAGGGATGCTAACTGTAATACTCTGTTATTTGCTCACTGAATCAAGGGGCAATGTCCTGCCCTAAGAGTTTAATGTCTTGGAGACATCAAGAAACAGACTTTGTTATTCCTCTCTGGCTCTTCAGCAGCTGGTGGCCTCTGCAGGAACATGTAAATGAAAAATCAGAGTAGGTAAACCTTGGATGTGGTTTCCATTGCATCTGCTAATTAAACCAAAGGAAAAGCTCATCTCCCCTGCTAAGAACCTTTTAGTCTGGGGCTCAGCCCAGACACAAGCCAGAAATACACTAGGCACCTCACACAGAGGAGAGCTGTCCACCAGAACATAATGTGTGCAGTACTGAGAGCCACATATGTGATTTTACATTTTCTAATGCCTTAAAAAAATAAACAGGCAAAATTAACTTTAATGTAGGTCATATTTAGCTCAATATATTTAAAATATCATCTTTTCAATACATAGTCGGTATAAATGTTGAGATACTTAAATTTCTCTTTTCATATTAAATCTGGAAGATCTGATGCATATTTTACATTGATAGCTCAATTCATTTGAACACATCATATTTCAGCAATAATGTTAATAATAGCACTAGCTATTTATTTACTGGTGTTTGCTGGGTTTTAGACTGAATCTAGAAGGTTTATGCTAAACACTTGATGCTTAGTCTAAATTTAAATCTTGGGTTTCATTTGCACTAGAAGCTACTATATGAGAAATACCAAGAACTTCTAGATCTACACCATCTAAATCAGTAGCCACTCTTCCTTCGTTCACTCATTCCTATTGAGTGGCTTAAGTGCACCCAGGTGGAAATTGAGAGTGATATAAATGTAAAATACATATTTTTTACTTTGCTCTGCTGTGCTGAAGTGTTGTAGCCTTAGGAAGTTATTAAACCTCTCCAAATGTTAGTTGTTTTATCTGTATAATGAGAAGAGAAACAGCCTCTACTGCTTGGGATTTGGGGTTTCACACACGGTAAGGCATGTGCCTGGTTCTCTTGATGCCTTGATCAGAAACATCAGCTCTGTCTTCATGATAAGTGATCTATAATGTACAAAGCATTTTCTATGCATTATTTTCACAGAAACCCCAAGAAGAAACCAAGGGTCATTATTTCTACTTCATTAATGATGATCCTGAGACCTCCTAACTTGTCCAAGTTCAATGGACCAGGTATACAGCAATGTTGAACTCAATTCAAGTCTTCAGAAGCAGGTTTGTTACTACTTCGGCTAATCGCCATGTCTATAGCAGGACACATGTCTGACTGTTTTTACCATTGCCATCTACTACCAAGGAATCTTTCCCCTGGGGGAAAAATGTGAGCAGAAGTAGTTGGAAAGTTATCTTTCAAGATGAACAAAAAATTACTTAAGGATCATCTAGATGATAAAATCTAGATAATAAATCTAGATAATAAAATAATAAAAGAAGGTATGATTTTCTCTACTCCTTGAACTGATTAGAACAGAATAGTTCTCGTGGAATTTACCTTCAGAACAAACACTTCATGAGCATTACAGTGACTCTATCACTTTGCTTTGGATCACCCATCCGCCAGGCAAATTAAAGAATCCGGGCAATTTTCTTGGCAGTGTGACTGTGATGCCTAAAATAACATCGTACGTTAGGTGGCATGTTCTTTTGGTATTTAATTTTAAGTAGAGTTCTAAATTTTTTGTTTCACCCTGTGAAATTGTCAAGACAGGCAGCCTTGGTGTATTTCAGAGAGTAAGAACAGATCTGCTTTTCAAGGGACTCAATAAATATTTCAAGGCAAAGCTAAGTCAGAAAATTATGTCAGAAAATATTCATCTAGATATGAGGTGGCTATAAAAAATGATGTGCTCTGTTTATAACGAATAAAGAACTGCTATTATTAATGCAGTTCTTCCTCCTGTTTCCCTTTTCCAGGGATATTTATGTAATTAGAGCTAAGTAGAATATGGGCTACCAATCACAACTAGTATTTCCAGAACAGCTCCACAAATCTAAAAAAAAGATTGTGTACCCTATAATTTAGATTTTAATGTAATATGTCTTTAAAATGTCATACATAAATTTGTGATTTCCCCAACAAAAATGTAAGTTTCACTGGGTGATACATGTTGGGGATGTATATTGTTGAATGAAAAAAATATTTAATTCCACGGTATGTGTTGCTTTGTAAAAGAACCAGCTACTTCTTAAATTTATGTCTTACCAATGTATTTTTGTCCCTATCTGCCTGGCTATCTGTGTGTCTATTTCACATTATAACAGAATATGAACAGTGTCCCCAGACCAAGCAATTAAATGCACATTCCCCCAAATTGGGAGAGGATAGATTTTGGAGTTTTTTTAAAAACCTATAGCTTGTAATTCTACCTTAAGCAATTAACATGTTACTATAGACTGAGTGTGCCCTACCACAATTCATATTGAAGCTCTAACCCTCAAAGAGATGGTATTAGGAGGTAGGGCTTTTGCAAGGCAATTATGTCATGAGGGTAGAGCCTTCAGTAGTAGGTTAGTGTCCTTAAGGGGAGACAAAAGGCCAGAATGCAGTGTAAGGCTCAGTAAGGCTCTTTCTCTCTGTCCTCTGACCCTGTCTCTTTCCCTTCTCTCTCCCCTTCCCCTCCCACTCCTGATCTCTCTCCCTCTCCCCTTTTAGGACACTATGAGAAAAAAGCCATCTGCAAATCAGGAAGAGAACCCTCCCTGGAAACTAGATTTGTTGACATGTTGCTCCTGGCCTTCCCAGCCTCCAGAACCGTGAGAAACAGATTTCTGTTGTTTAATACACTAAGTCTGTTATGTTCTGTAACAGCAGCCCAAACTCACTAAGATGCATGTGTTATTTGTGTGTTTTCAAAACTATTTAAAAATAACAACTCTGAACCATTCTGTTCACTTGGTGACTTGTGGAAAGCCAGCTCCCACAGGGAAAGAAAGAAATGTGCTAAACACTCTGTCAAACCTGCTGAGGCATCACATCTCTGGAACAAAAATATCCATGCAGATCTCATCTTAAACAAGCCTCAGGAGGAGCAAATGGGCAAACTGAGGACTACCAACATGCTATTCACTAACCAGGCATCCAGGAGCCAGACTAGTGTTCTTCTTGTGACCTAAGGATCAGAGAGATGCGGATCTTCAGGCTAGCCTAGGCAGATAGTTGCCTCTGCCGTTGTGAGAAGGGTGTGTGTCTGTGTCACAGGGCTATGTGAGGGTAGGAGAGGTCGTGCCTCTGAGTTGCTTGGAACATACAGTCACTGGAGCAGAGGACTGTTCCCTGAATAGAAGCTGTCTGCAACCGGGTTCATTCTTTTTTTGGTGGTGGAGGGGGGTGGGTTTCCAGGAATCAAACTCAGGACCTTGCACATGCCAGGCAGGCATTTGTGCCACTGAGTTATATCCCTGACCCTTTGTAACCAGGTTCAAACGAAGTTTCTCTACTATTCCCAGCTGGGTGCCAATGTAGAGAAACTAACTTCAAATTCCTTCTTTATTCTAGCTGATACTTCAAGGACTCACAGGTATCTAACTCACTCTCTTCTCTTCTCTTCTCTTCTCTTCTCTTCTTTCTCTTCTCTTCTCTTCTCTTCTCTTCTATCTC
>NW_004955408.1:9712061-9749905 GCF_000276665.1 Chinchilla lanigera | reverse complement strand
CTCTCCTCTCTCTCTCTCTCAAAAATGGCTGGAAAGCAACCAAAGCTCTCCAGCCTCAGAACTGAAATCATAGTACTGGAGAGTTTGAAACCTCTCTTTTTACCATTATGAAATTCCCGAAGGTGATTGCTGAGCCTAGTGGTCCTGTTGGGACCCAGAGATGGTAAACAGAAAAAAAGGGGAATCCTTCTAAAACCTTCTGGAAAACTATCTTAGTCTTACCCAAAAAGATGAACAATTAGAATGTCGCATTTGTTCTGTTTGCAGAGAGAAAATTAAAATTTTGATAATACAGCTCAGAAATCAGTGCTAAAAATAAGATAACACACATCCACTAAGGCGAAAGTAATTGTCTTGGAAAGAAGAGAATTCTATATAATACGAATACTAAAAGTAAACTTTCATAGACTAACTTCACCAAATTCACATAAGTAGCAAGCAGCTGAGATTGAAAGTTAAACTGAGTCTGATTCCATCAGATGCCTTACAATAGTTATAAAATCTTCAGATTTGAACTAAATGTTAGAGTCCTCTAGTCAGTTTCCTCATCTCTAAGATGCTACTATAGGAATTGTGTTCCAATTTGTAAACATCTCCATTAAAACATAATTAGATTTGCCAGATTTAAGAAATAAAGGTTTTAGATGTATCACTAAACTGAATTTTAGATAAACAATAAATAATGTTTTAGCATTAGTATGTGGTACATACACTAAAAAATTATTGTTTTTTCTAAAATTAAAGTTTAGCATAGAATCTTACTTTTTTGTCTGGACATCCTAAATATGATGTAAGCACAGCATCCTACATATGATTGGACCAATAGCATAGACTTCTTTGGAAGACTGAAAGGTGTAATTCAAGGCCAGTGGAGGACATTTTATAGTTTTACACGACAAAGCATTTGTGAAGCACATTGCACTTAATCAATGCCTTCTGTTGATTTGGTCCTCCCAAACTGACATTCAAAGAGATGATTCCCTGTGTTCAATGTCACAAAGCTCTTAAGTTAAAAAATCTGACATTTAAATCTGGATAATCGAATGCTGCTACCACTTTTTCTACTATTGTTAATGATAGTCAGCACAATCATAGTTTATTAAGTGTTTAGTGTTCTGACTACCAGGAGCTGTGGTTAGACTTTTTGTACATTATGTCCTCCTTTCCATGAGAACAAAGTTTTGCAGAAAAATGTTTTCATCAAATACTGTTCAGAATATTCTTTCCCCCAAAACTCACTTCTAATTGTAATATAATAAAAACTAAATTGTGTAAAAGCACTTTAAAACATATAAAACATTACAAATGCCTGGGAAATTATTTGGAGAGCCATTATCCATCAATACATTTATTTAATCTGGAGAGGAGAGGAATACAGAATACAGCATTCTTCAGTTTTAGGAGATTATGGAACTGTTTATTCATTTCTTTATAAAATACCTTCTTGGGAGCTAGTATTCTTCACTGCACCATCTGAGAAACCATGTCTAGGAAGATAGTACACTACTTCCATCTCTGATATCCTAGGAGCCTAGGATAAATTGAACTTCTAAATATAGTCTACTATACCCTGAGCAAGCTTGCTAAAGTCCATAATCAGTATCGAATGAATATTTGTCAAATGACCAAATTTAATTTATTTATTTAGGTATGGTATTTGAATATGGTTTTCACACTAAGCTACATTCCTTTCCTGTTTGTTTTTTGTTTGTTTATTTGTTTCAGGGTCTTGCTAAGTCCCTACATTGCCCAAGTAGGGCTCAAATTTGGAATCCTCCTGTGTCCTTCTAGAGTGTTGGGATTATAGCTGTGTGCCACTAAGCCCAGGTTGATTTTTTTGACAACCCAAAAGTTCTCCCTGGTTCATAGGCTAAGACAGCAGTCCTATCTCTCAGCTAGAGGAGTTTTTCACACCTTATTATTTTCATATTTGTGTTTGTTTGGGGGATATTTTGCAAGGGGAACAACATGAAATAAGATATATATTTTATAAGATGATTTATAATAGTCACCCAAGGAATGATATACAAAAGAGTGCAGGAAAGCTGTCCACACACTAAGACCAAGGAATCCAGCTGAGGGCCTGGATCCCATGGAAATGTCCTGCATGAGTCCAGCTGAAGAGCTCAGCTTATAACAATGCCTCCCATGAGTCACCTGGAGGCCTAGAGCCTGTAACAAATATCTCATGCAGGCCTGTTTCATGGATCTACCCTGGGAAGGCCCAAAGATCAGTGGTGGAATCTAGAAGTCTATGCCAGTGGCCTAAAGGATCTGTGCTAGCAGGCTGAGGGATCTGCCCTGGAACCAGGAAGGGACATTCAGAAGAACCAGAACTTCTCTGAAAGGTACCACAACCATCCTCAGCAACAGGGAAGTCCCAAGGTCCTCTGATGATCAAGATGGCCGAGTTCCCATGAGGGAAGCCAACGCAGCAATCTTCTCCAGGAGACCGGTAGTGCATCATCTTCCCCTCCAGAGCCAGGAAGCGATGCTCAAAGCGAGGACCAGAGCACCCTCAAGTGAACCAAAAGCATTCTCAGTGCCAGCGAGGTCCCAAGCTCCTCGGAGGATGAAAACAGCCAAGTTCATCAGGAAAGCCAGCATGACAAGCTCCTCCACAACAATCAACAGCTCCTTACAGTTTCTACCAGCTCCTAACAGCCTCCCTCAGTTCCCAACAGCCTCCTTCTCCTTCTCCAGTTCTGCCTCTTATGCTACTGGCAACAATGCCCAGGTGGGCCTCCCACACCCAGCACCACACTTACTCAGTTCAGCTGGGGGTTATAAGGTGACCACCAGTTGTCAATCCACTACAATATTCTAACAGAGATCGCTGAACTTTCAGTATATCTGCAAGTGCTCTGTGTCTCTCCTCTCAGACTAATTCACCCTTAATCATCCAAGCCATTAGCTTTTCATTCATTCATTCATTCATTCATTCATCCATTCGTTTATTCATTCACATCAAATACTTGCAGAAGTCCCCCAACGATCCATGCATTGTTACAGCAAGGAGGAAATGCGGATAAGGAATCATCCACATAGAAGTCATTCATGGTAACTGTGGTCTCCTTGAGAAGAAAAATATGCTCAGCCATGGTAATTTAAGGCGAGTCTAGAAAGAGCAACAGCAGTGAATAGAGCCCTAGGTTACACTTAGTTTGCTTCTTCAAGGATCTGGCCACCTCTCAGGCAGAGGAAGCCCTAAACAAAGAATTAATTGCATACCAAGCAACATCATAGTGCAAGGATGATCGCATGGCACTGCCAGTGGTGTGTGATGGAGCTCCATGGGTTCAACAGGAAATAGCTTCTATTTTCCTCTATTTTCCTGTAAAACCTTAATATTAATGTGAGATGGGTAAGCAATAGTAACAGTTAAAATTTATTTCACCCCTGCAAAATTCCTGGCAAAATTTCATGCCCTTTGTGTGTATTAACTCGTTTAATCTTCACAGTGTACACGTTTCTTGGGTGAAGTAATTTGACCAAGGTCAAACAGGAATGAGAATTGAGATCTGGACTTTTCTCCAGTTTTTTTTTTGAGTACAGAACCACAGCAGATCTTAATAATGTGCATCACTATCTTTACTTTACCAGTGAAAAAACTGAAGCCCAGGAAAATTTGATATTAAATAGCTCAAGATCAGGTAGCTAGTAAGTGTCAGAGCTGGCATCCAAACTAGACCTCTAATAATCTGGCCTGTGTTCTTAAAGACCATGTATATTCTTACAATAGCAGCAACTATGGTGACAACATCAAAAATAGCAACAGCAGCAACAACAGAAACAACAGTATTTTCATCAACTTTCCCATTTCTGGTAGAAAATACCGAACACATACAGTTTAAAGAGAGAAATTTTTATTTGGTTCACAGTGTCAGATGATTCATTCCATGGCTGGCTTGCTCCAAAATAGAAACATTGTAGCATAAGGGTATGGTAGAGCAAAGGTGCTTAATTCATGGTAGCTAGAAAGTACAGTAGGGGAATAGTGCCAGAGAAGAACAGGTGAGGGACTATATATACTACCTAAAGTACCTACCACCAGACACACCGAGGAGTGAACTTCACTGATCCCCAGGCATTTCTTAATCCAGTCAAGTTGATTAATGGCCACAATCTACTCCTTGTCTACTTGACACCCAGAGATATCTCCATATATTATACTTGTTATGGTTTGTGTACAGATGTCCCCCCAAAGCCTCATGCAGTCATAAGGGGAACTTTGCAGAAATAGTTGGATCAAGAGCATGTAGTACTGGAACCAAGAGAATCAAAGGTGTCTGGTTACTAAATCATCCACTGATTGGTTTGTCATAGTTCTGACTAGGATTAAGGATGTGGGTGCTGCATTTGACCTCGGGTGGGTAGCCTGCCCACAATATAAGGGGTAGAAAGAGGGCTAATGTGCTCTCACCTGCCTGTTTGCCATGGACTATTTCTCCTCTGCAATAGCCACCTACCACGTCACCCCACCTTGGAGCCAGTCAAACATGGACTGGAACCTCTACAAAACTGTGAGCTAAATAAACCTTTCCCCCTTTAACTGTCAAGTATTTTGTCTCGGCAAAGAAAAAGTAACTAAGACAATACTTAATCTTCAAACAAAGACAGACTCAACCTCATAATTCCACCTAACATGATACAACTATCTTGCACACAACCAGAAATACACTAATTCCACCCCCAAAATATGAACGGTTTTAGCATTTTTCAGTTCAAGTCATCCCCTTCTGAGACTTGAGGCAAACTCTTAGCTGTAAGGTTCAGTGAAAATAAAAAATAAGTTACATAATCCTAAGGTACAATGGTATGAATTAAACATTCCCATTCCAAAAGGGAAGAATAGAGTGTAGAAAAGAATAGGACTAAAGCAAGACGAAAATCCACTAAGGCATACTTTAAGGCCCATATAGCTCTATCCTCAGCCTCTAGGATTGAAGGTGATGACTTTGAATTCCAGAGGGATTGAAAGAACCTACTCAAGGACTTTTCTGGTTGCACCTCCCACAGCCTTTCTCTTCGGGCAGTTCTAGTGACTGCCTGCAGCTTTCCTTGGCAGGTGTTTTATGTTCTTGGCATCTCTGATTTCAAGCCCCACCGCACCTTTGACTTCATTCCCATTGCTTCCTACAACCACCTCTCAAGGGCACACTGCCTGATATTCCAGGCCCTCTTTTGAAATCTGGGTGGAATTTTTCGTGACCTCAAAACTAGTACATTTTGCATGCCTGTAAAAGAAGTACCATGTGGACAAAGCCAAGGTCTTCTGTCAATGGGAGGAGTAACCAAGCCCCCATGGACCAGTCTGGTTGCACCAGTCTCTGAATGCCTGAAAAGGTGAACATAGTAAGATGAATCCCTGGAAAGAGATTCTCTAGGAAGGCTTTCTAGAGCAGGAGGCCTGCAGTAGTTGATTGTGTCAACTTGAGAAGTTTAGAAACTTAACTAAATTGACTCAGCAATTCTACACTCTATGATGTAGAGGACCCATCCTAGGGTGGCTCATCACCTGGAAGGTATAAAAGGGAAATGAGGAAAGACAGACAGGCTTCCATTGTTCAGAGGAGCTCCAGTCTTCGCTTTCAGCCTGGATGTTGTCTCCTGGCTTCTAGCACAGACTCTTCAGCTTCCAACTTGGATCTTGCAACCTTCCAGTGTAGACTTGTCAGCCTTTTGTCACAGACCTGAGATGGACCTGTACAGAGCACTGCAATGGGCTCCAAACATTGGACTGAACCCTCCAGCCTCCAGTGTGCAGACACCCTCTGCATGCTTCCTCATCCACCTCTGTGGCTGACCATTGTAAGCCAATTTTGTAATTTCTTATATCTTTATATATCTTGTGTTATATCTGTTTTTGTAGTAGAACCCTGACCAATAAAAGGCCCAAGGTCTCTCTTCTTAAATGACAGGATTATACTTCTGCATAGTTAAGCCTGCAGTGGGTAGTGTCTTTCTGATTCCTGAGTTGCCCTCAATGCATTTTATTTCTTCTCCTTGTACAAAACCCTTGGTTTCTTTCTAATGGTGCATCTATTTTCTAATGGCACTAATCTCTTTAGCAGTCACACCTCCTTTGACCTCAACTTTATACACGCTTTCTTCTATACCAAAATTTGTATTTTTCAAATTATTCTATTGTACTTTTTGCACCCAATCCTGATTAAAAAAAAAAAATCTGCCAGCATTATCCATGCCACAGCCTAAATCCTAGATGTTTTGAAACTTCCTGTGCTAGATCAACTAGTCTACCACCCTTACTTCTACTCTCCTGCAAAATGTAAGCACTTGGGCAAAATGAAGACTTTTCCCAAAATTCAACATGTTGTGGCTTCTAGTTCATTTCTTAATAAATTCTCAGTTTTCAAACTGCCAGAGTTGACCTTTATTATCCATATTTCCATCAGCAATTTGGTCTTCTGAACTCTGACCATAAGAGGGCTTCCTCTTACAGAATACTGTACTTTCTCTGGTCCAATTCACCAAACTTTAAAACTCCTTCTGCAAACCAGTTCCAAAGTTCTGAACTACAGAGTTAAGTACAGTCACAGCAATGACCACACTTCTATGTATTAGATTTTCCAGTTTTCTGTACCAGCATTCTCACCACTGGGAGAAAATACCCAATACCCACAATTTAAAGGAAGAATAGTTTACTTGTGTCACGGTTTTAGAGGACTCATTCCATAGCTGGCTTCAAGGAAGAAACATCTTGGCAGAAAGGGGTGGCACCAAAATGCTTAGTTCAAAGCAGCCAGGGTGCAGAGCAGGGCAAGAGTGCCAAGAAGGAAGGGACCAGGGGCCAAACCTGGTACTCAACATCGCACCTCCAGGACCTACCCAGAAGGGTGCTTTACTAAACCCCACGTGTTTGTTAATCCAGGAGAGGTGGCACATCAGGATTAACAGGCAAAAACAGCAGCAGCAACAAAAACAACAGTAACAGCAGCAAAAGAAACAATAGCAACAGCGGGAAATGTTTCTAGAATGACTATGTGCCAGGTGACATAGAAAACAGGGATTTTCACAGTGATAGAAGAAAAACTCTCAGGCCCTTAATCTATCCCTCATTAAAAGCATGACTTCTAGTTTCTTCTGAGGCAGTCAGAGACTTAGAAGTGGTTTTTGATAAAAGGAGAAAAAATCAGACCTAGAGATCTCAATTGTAACTAAAAGTAAAACAAAGCTTCATCTTCACTTTGTATCCTTTATTACTGTAAATTTTGGATATAGGTATGTTAATCAATTTAGGAAAAGGTGAAAAAACAGTATTCATTAGCCCTAACTTTACCTACCTTATCTCATTCCCTTTTAAGATTAAGGACACCAAGATAAGAGATTTACAGAGAAATTCAGCTATGCCAGAAATCTCCATTGCCCCAAATCTAGGATCACCTTAGGTTCCAACAGAGCCTCACATGACTGAAAGCATTCCAAGCACAATGGTCATCTCATGGGACATGAAGTACCTCTCAGGTTACAGGGATTCCTCCAAAGCTGCATAACTAGGACTGGGATAGTGAGCAGCAGGACTCTAGGACTCCAGCCCACAATAGCGCACCACGAAACTGGTCTCTGGCCAATCTAATCCAACTCTTTATTCCTGTGCTCCCTTCAGTTCCTCAAACTAAGGCATTGTTTCTACCTTTTCTTACTTTTATTAAGGGACCAGCTTGATCACTATCAGAGCTGTGGCCACCCCCAATTTCATTTTTTCCTTACTTTCCAATTAAAGCTTTTTCCTAGAAATTCATGAATGCCTCAGTTTTAGTATTATTAAAACTAAAGCCTGAGCCATGCTAGCTGGGAACATAAGCACTACTTTAACCCTTTTCCCTAGATTAACACACTTTGTCATCACAATGACC
Source organism: Chinchilla lanigera (assembly GCF_000276665.1). Classification (NCBI taxonomy): domain Eukaryota; kingdom Metazoa; phylum Chordata; class Mammalia; order Rodentia; family Chinchillidae; genus Chinchilla; species Chinchilla lanigera. The sequence continues at coordinate 9,742,028 of NW_004955408.1, read as the reverse complement.
CTACAAAATAACTACAAGTAGGAAAGGTGAAGCATCATGCTGTTAGGTAACTAGCCCAGGGTCACACGACTAGGCATATGTGCACCTGAAATTGGAGTACAAGGTGTCTGGTTTCAGTCTGAGTTCTTAATTCCTTCTGTTAGAAAGGTGAAGTGCTAAGCAGTTGTACTGCAGAAGTCCAGTACTGACCTTGTGGAAGGGACACTACAATGACCAGAGTTTCAAGGGCAACATGTCGAAAATACAACGCATTCTACTGGGAATTACTCCCTTCCTGAGATGGAGCATTCACACTGTCACTGCATAAACCAAGTGAGAGTTAAAGGAAAATTCCACTAAATGAATGCTGTGGAGCTTTCAGTATGTTCAAACTGATTTTGCCTGTCTATATGCTTATAGCAGAAATTTCAAAATCTTTAAAATAGAAGCATGAACCCAGCATGATTGTGTTTATATGCATGAACGCTATGTGGAAAAAGCAGTGAAAGCAGTTAACATTAAAAATATGATAGCTGACTTAAAAGGTACACTTTAAAATTAGAAAAGATTACAGTTTCCACAGCTTGAAAGAAATGCAGCCTGTGGAGTTTTTTTATATTGTTATTCCTACCATTTTATGTTCTGTAACCTTTTATTTTTTTTTAATGGTAACCGTCACCTTTTCAAATGTGGTGGCAATTTTCTTACACTAGAAATGATCATTAACTTAGAATTAGAAGACACCCATAATTGTCTGATAGTCTGTGTCAGTTATGTTATTTCCTGCTGCTCCTTTTATTTGTTTTTATTCAGAGTGTAAAAATTGTTTAGCAAGTAGATTTTCTGCTGGAAACTGAAGGAGCATGTCTTTTGGCTACTCACTTTGTGGAAGAGTTATACAATAACTGCCTTTAAACATCAACGTAAGTGTGTGGTTATTAACAACTGGGTAGAAAGTAAGGAACAGGAAAATATTATAGTGAATCTAAGGTGATGGCATGAAAATAAAGTACTCTCCACCCTTGAGCAATCTCCTCTACCTCTGTACTTCATATCTTGGGATATTTTCAAATGGTTGTAGGCCATGAAAAAAAGAAAGAATATATTATCCATCTTTTATTTGCACTGAAACTGCAACATGGAGTAGAAATGTTACTTTAAAAATCAGTAGTATACATAAAATATGAATAGATATTTATTGCAATGGAATAGTAACTAATGATTTCTGAAAGTTGCTGGGTGCCAGGGACTGTTCTGAACACACAAGCACTTGTCATTCAGACCTCACAAATTAGAAGGAAGACTTCTGCGAACCACCAAGAAAACTGTGGCTCAGTGAGGTTAAATGATTTATCAGAGGTCACGCGGATGACCTGTGGTGAAGCAGAATTCTTGCCCAAGGCCATCTGATAAAAACCCTGCTCTTCTAATGACCACTCTGCATGCCAGCTTTTCCCATTCATCTTTCCTCCAGGCTTACACAATTCTCTTGACATGGCAGAGAAACTTGATAATGACCACATTATTATTTGATAGTTGTGTACAGCTGTACCTCTCAAGATAGAAGCTCTGAAACACAAAGAAGCACCTGGTGCATCGAAGCCAGGGGCTTTACAAGCATGTTCCTTGCTGGGATGTTAAAGCTATGTCAGTGATTGAGAGATCATTCATAATTTAAGATATTTTTCCATCAGAACACATGTGATGGTGTCAAAGGCACATGAATTTTTAAAATAAAACATAATGAGGATTTAAACAAATATTCAGTTCAGACCTACGTCCCACAAAAGATGCTCAGCCCACACCTGGAATCCTGGCTCATCCTCTTGTGCTCAGCATTACACCTCAGCCTGCTTAGCACCCTCCTTCAACCGGTAGTAGCCCCATGGCTTTCCTCAGGGAACCATCTCTTATGCACATTCTTACCCCCAGTGATTCAGTTATGGGCCTGCTTCCTGGCTCCAAGTGAAGCCTGTGATACAGGACTGACCAATGGGACTCAATTATGCGTAATTGGGAATGAGAAGCTGTTTTTCTCAGACTTGAAAGTGAGAGGATGATGGCCTGGAGCTGCTGTGGGCCATCTGGCCATTACATGGGCAGACCTTGCCTGAGAATGATGCTGACACAGAGGAAACCACAGCGAGCCAGGCGGCAAGACCAAGTCCTGCTGAAGCTGTCTGGTCGCTGGCTGTGCCCGAGGCTAACTCCTGAACTCACGAGTTGTGTATGCCAGTCAATTCATTTCTGTGTGTAAATGTGTCTCTGCTTCTGTCACTTGCAGACCACAGTATCCTAATCCCATGTCCCTCAATCCATTTGCTCATTATAGAAACTCAGATGTCAAACTGAGCAACAGATGGAGAAAAAATTCCACAGCTGGTGAGGATGTTTCCACAACTACTTTACTTCCCCCAGTTGTGGGAGAGGAAGGAGGAGGACCTAGAAAAAGGAAAACAACAGCTAGGACCCTCTACCTACACAAGTCCATAAATCAAGCAATGAATTTAAAATGATCTACTGAGAAAGTGGGCAAGATTCCCAGAATGAATAATTCTTCCTGTTTCCATCATAATGTGATGGTGGATATGCCTGAGGGGGGATACGGTACAAAGAAGAAAATGAATGTGAATTATCCTACCCTCCAAGAAAATCATTTACTATTTTAGGAGGGGGATTGGGTCCTATACATCTGTTATATTCTTTGAAAGACTGGAGTGTAAAATTGATTGTGGGGTTTTTTGAGAGGAGGTGGGTCTCTTAACTTTGAAACTTTACCGTCTTTCACCTCTACAAAACCAGAGAGGCATCAAAACCTGCCAAAAAAAAAAACCCTCCCAGAGCTCGGAGGTTTCCCTTGGCTCAGTTTATTGCTCTGGGTGTGAGACAGCATATGTCCCGCTTTGATCTTAAAGGCATCAAAGATGCCTGAGTGTCCTCCATTTGTAAGGATCCTAGTTCCTTTCCCTGGAGTAATACACTCTCATCACCTTTGCTACACCTCTTTCCGCCATTGACATGCGCCCATTTCCACCTCATATGTCAGTATTTGCTGTCCCACCTGCAGGGAGACCCTCTCTTGCATCACTCCCCTTTTCCCCCACTTTCTGCATCTGTATCCAGTCCTGCCTCCTCTGCAAAGTCCTCCTTACTATCACAGAGTAATATGTACATTATACTTATTTCCTCCTTCTGAGGAAGAGTATCAAGAAAAATGTTTAAAATGTCATCAGTCCAGTGCCACCCTCCCTACCAAACGGTGGTTTGTCTTTTGGTTCTATGAATGGAAATGCCTGCTAGAAGCTTGAGTGATATGGGGTAGAACAGTGGGGCTAGGGTCTGTAATGGACAATACAATTTGTCTGGTGGCTATGATTCCTAAAATCACACATATACACGCACACGCCAAACCAAATGCAGACATAAGCATAGAAGGGCCATGAACCCTCCCTGACCTCATCTCAGCCATGATCTGATCATGAATCTCAACTAAAAATTACAGTTGCAGAAGTCTCCCCCTTCTCAACAATTTCACTTTGCCTGGTTTCAGTTACCTGCAGTCTAAAAATAGTCATATACATTTTTTTGAAATTTTCAACCATGGAGAAACACTGTTATGACTTGCATCTAGGTGTCCCCCAAAGCCTCATACAGACATATGTGGAGTTTTCCTGAGGTGGCTGGATCTAGTGTGGGTGTGCTGCTTTGAATAAATACTGTGATGCTGGGATTGATTCACTGGAGATAAGACTAAGGGTGTCAGTGCTCCTTGCCCAAAGGATAGCCTGGATAAGATACAAGGGACAGAAAGAACTGCGGTGGTCCTTGCTTGTCCTTTGCTCTTTGCTGCTTTGTTGTCTTACTGCCTTCTGCCTACCAAGAACTGCTTCTCCTTTGTGATGCTCCTCTGCCATGTGCCACGCTGCCTTGGAGCCAGTCACCCTTGAACTGAAACGACTGCAAACTGTGAGCCAAAATAAACTTTCGTCCTTTAACTTTGGGAGGTATTTTGTCTCAGCAATGAGAAAAGTAACTAAGACAACCACATTCACATAGTTCTTAGTGCAGTGTATTGTCAATTGTTCTGTTTTGCTTTTGCTGTTGAGATCTTACTGTGCTCAATTTGTAAGTTACTACCTGAACTTTCAAGCACCCACAGCAGTCTTAGAAGATATTTCCCCCATATAAGGGGAAACTATATATACTAACAATGTTATTTCCCACTCAACTCTATTTGAAATCCTTCTTTAGGAGTCGATATCTGAAGTCGAAGGAATTATCTCAAGTCTCTATGTCATTCTGCAATTATCTCAAATGGAGTATTCTCTGATGTAAGCTCCTTGAAGCAAGCTATGAGCTGTCACATGGCATATAAAGTTGCACTAAACAGTGGAGCTGAGATATGTATGAACTCTGGCTGCAAAGACAGCAAAAGTAAACATTAAAAATCAAAAACTTTCTTACAGCAAATGATGCTCTAGTAACCTACTTTCAGGGGACACTTTTCTTACTTGGCTTATACATGGTAAACCCCTAACCATGAGAACGGTTTCTCTGAAGAGAATCTCTTTGGAGGACAATTTCAGAAAGTGACAAATGAAGTGGAGAAGTGATTTAATGCAAAATGCCCACCTGCTGGGTATGGGAGAGTTTCTCTCATTTCTCCCAGAAATGTTAATTGCTGTTATGATTTTTTTCCTTTTGTTGGTTTTGGTGATCTGGAAAGTATAAATTCTTCAAGCACTCATCATCCAGCAATTACACATAAATGTTGCAATTAAGGTTTTTCTTTCCACCCAAGTGGATAAATGTTAGGAGGCAAATAAACGAAAAACATAAAATCCACCTAGGCAAGTCAGGTTAAAACGAAAAAAGAAACTTCAATAAGCCAAAATTATGTCAACAATTTTCAGTTTCAAAGTAAAGGAATCATGATTACTTGAGAGTTCTCCCTCCCATTTCCCTATGTTTCAGAGGTCTCTTCACCCACCCTACCCGTTAGGTGAGGACCCTACCTGTTAGGCGAGGACCAGCTTTCTTTCCAGCAAGGCTGGCTGAGATGGGTGGATCAACCAGGGCCAAGAGTGCGGATCTCAGAAGTCACAAGAATTCTGCGTAAGGGACCAATGAAGAAAGTACGCTCACTCTCCTGGCAAACACGGAACAAGAGAATATTCTACCTTCAAAAAGTCCCTAAGGAAAACTTTTGAACTGGTGCCTGGAACACAGCTGACACCCTAATGCTAACAGGCAAATGCAGGTTGAATGGAAATATAGCCTCTTCGTCTGTCCAAGGTTCTATGTGTGTGAAGTCTGCAAAATTAAGGAATCAATAATCAACTGGCAGTTCTGTATTTCATTATGAAGGGTGAATGTGACATTATTTTGTTTAAACTGTATGTGTACATATTGTTCTTATTTTAGTAGAGTTTAAAAAAGAGTTTAAATTTATTTTTTAAACTGGTACAAAAATTCATAAAAGTTGTTGATATTAGTAGGGTACTATGTCATGTTCTGATGTTCCGGTTAAATGCAGTGCGTCTCAGACATTTATCTTTTCTTTATGGGGAAAACATTCAAAATCCTTTCTTTTAGTATTTTGAAATATGTAAAACAAAATCATTGTCTATAGTCACCATACTGTACAACTGTATACTACTTCTGCTAAGTTCTGCCTGTGATACATGTTTATCATATTCCATACTCGCCTGAGCCTCTGATAATCACCATAACACTCTCAATTTCTATGAGATCAATCTTTTTTTTACACTTCAAATATGAGTGAGATCAGGAGGACCTTGTATTTCTATGCCTGGCTTAATTCACTTAACACAATAGCCAGATTGTCACAAATGACAGCCTTTTAGTCTTTTTTATGGCTGAGTCTTATTCCTTTGGCTTTACAGAGAGCTCTTTATGTACAACACTTTCTTAATCCATTTATCAGTTGATAGCCACTTGTCTTCCATTTCCTGTGTATTGTGAATAATACTGCAGTAAACATAATTGTGTAGATGTCTTCTCAACATATTGATTTAATTTCTTTTGGATATATATCCAGTACTGGGATGACTAGAATATACTGTAGCTTATTTTTAATATTTTTACTTATTCTTAAACACTTCTAAATTATTTTATGTTTTTGCATGAAAACCCTGTTCAGGAGGCCAATCTCTGTTTTCGGACTACGTCACTCTTGGGTAGAACAGGTGGGGAGTGATGGGGTGTTAAGCATATTTTGACAGTATATCATTCATCTCTGGCCAGATCCCTGGAGTGATGGGCATAATAAATAATGATAGTGATGCGTCTTTGAGTTTGCATTTTTGTTTCCCCCCAGGGGTCCCCCTGGGCTGTCTCTTCTTTGCACCTGCCCACTTTCTGTGACTGCTATTCCACCTCTATCCCAGCCACCAGTTAACTGTTGTGCCTTGATCCCCTGTCCTATTCTAGTTAGTGGATTTTTACATCCCTGGGATATAGTCTGACCCATGTCACAGCTGGCAAAGACACAGGTTGGAGCACAAGTCTATCCCACCAAGGTGCAGGGCTCTGTGTGGTGCTGGCACAGGTCTAGAGGCTCCATCTGTGATCTCTGGCTTGGGTATGGAGCCTTTGGTTTCTGTCTGGTGTTGGGTCTCACCATGGTAGGCCTAGCCCTTAGTTCCTAAGTAAAGCCCTGTGCTATGTTTTGTGTCCTGCTACCCAGCAGGTTGGGTCTTGTTCTCATCTCCGCTGCCAGAGTTTGTGGAAGAGGTGGCAGCAGCAGTCAGATGCCTGGCTAATGTAGTTCCAACAGTTTAGTGTATAAATTTAGGCTTGGGGGTAGGGGTCCTGGGCTTAATCTGGACCAGGATTCACTATGACAAGCTTAATACCCTTTCTGGTTTTAGGTTAAATTTAACTTTGTTTTCAAGCCACGATTACCTTTTCTTCCTCCCCTGAGTATTCCTGGATTTGCTCAACTCTTGTTTTAAATCTGGCTTAACATTGTTCCTTAGAGAGGACTTCTTCCTTTGGTGAGGTCTCTGACTATCATTGAGTCCATACATCCCAGTCTAAATTCTAACCTGGTCCTCTAGCCCTATGAATAGTTCTGCCATCAATAGAGATAAGCAAGATAGACACAAAAGTCTTCACTGCCTGTGATGACCATGCCTACCCCATGCGTGAAGCTACATGAGAGTTAAAGAACCCCTGGTTCCTGCTGTGACTGCATTTTCCAGGTATGTGAGCTAATATATTTGCAAATCTCCTTAAACTAGTCTGAGCAAGGTTTCTAGTACTACAGCCCAAGCAGTCCAAGTTAATGTGTTTATCATCATCGACATCATCATCACCACCACCATTACTAATCTGTTTCTTGTTTTTCCTATTTTATTTGAAAATGTAGCAACTCCATCTCTCTAGGAAGTATATGTGTGAACTTACTGAGGGACAATGGTGCAGGCTTGATGACAAATCAGCGCTTCATCCAGATAAATGTGTTTAGGAGCCAGAGCATGAGAGGTGAGCTTCCTGCTCAGGTTTCACTGCCCTTAACCTTCAGCAGTGCTCATTTTTCACAGTCACCAAAACTATTTCACAAAACTTTGAGTACCCATTCATCCATCCACCTGGGTGTCACTGGCAGTGATTTAGAAAGATTATAGGTCTTCTGTCCCTTTCCGTTGTCCTTAGAATAGACAAAAGTCTAGCCTGACATGCCAGAGCAGCATGGACTAAGAACACCATGACAGTTGTCCAGTTTCTACCAGGGGAGGGGGTGATGGTGGTGGTGATGGAGTGGGAAAGTTGGGTACAATGCATAATGTAGGTTAAGTTGTTTGCATGTGCAATTTTATAGCCACAGTGATTGACTCAGAGACTGGCAGATAACCTCAGCCTTTAGCAGTGAGGTCAAGAATCTGAGAACAGTTGCCAGGAATGCAGAGACAAAAATCCTTCTTCCAAGCATGGTATAAATGAATGTGAAACCCCAGGAGCTTTTGAAAACATCCTAGAACTCAAGGGTGAATCATCCCTAGAACGAATTTGACCAAGGATGAATAGAAATAGAGAAAAAAAAATACCTGGGCTTCTATGACATTGTTTAGTTACCTAATCCACTCTTACCTGGAATCAGATACTGACTTTTTAATTTCATGAATCAATAATTTCCTTTATAAGCCTATATCACAGAGTTTTCTGGTACCTTGCTACTAAAGAGACTAACAGTTATATACACATTTTTTTCTCTGAAAAGAAGGTCAAAGTTTCTGTCAGAGTCTTAAGAGATTTGTCACCCTAAAGAAATGAAATATATGTGAAGCGAACAAATAAAAATTTGCACTTAAGAATTTCTAAAGTTTCTTGCAACTCTAGCACTCTGGGATCTTACAGTTGATTTTGTTTTAAATTCCAAGTTTAGCTGATTATGCATAAAGCTAAGCAATATAAAAATATGTTTTCTAGTAAAATTGAGCTCTTCTCGTCTAAAAGAAATGCATGCTTATTAGAAAAAAATTGAAAAATATAAAAATGCAAGAACAGTCACTGTTAATACTTGAGAGGGTTTTTTACCTGCATTTTTGAAGCTTTAATGTGCTTAAGTGAATACCATATATACCCAACATTCTGCCTGGATATGTTCCCACTACAACATAAGCATTTCTCCAGATTATTGGAAGGCTTTTGTAAGCATCATTTTAAGTGGCTATACAACTTTCTACTGGGGACTAAAATTTCCTTAATGTTAGACAAAATGAGTTGGGGTTTTTGTGTGATGTTTCCTTGAAATATACACAAAAGAAAGGAGCCATCAATGGTGGGAATGCTCATCACAATGGCAAGTGAAACCATGGGGTAGACATGAGAAAGGGTGCTCTGGGTGGTTTTTCTCTCCTGCTCCTCTCTCCGAGTTATGTTCCTCCCTGTATTGCTACAGTGTCTTCTTCGGCTTCAGTCTGATTTAAGCTTATGGCTGTTTGTGATCTTTCAACTCCATGTTCAGCCACTTGACGACACTGACTAATCAAATCTTGACATCAGCTTCTTAGGAAAGGGACTGTGGCTGATTTAGTTTGAGTCAGGACTTTATCCATAATTCAGCTCTGCCTGAGTAGCAGGGAGAGGCGGAGGGTCACAATGTACAAAACTATACACCAGCATGGATTTGGGTTTGACTCATATTGACCAGAAGAAGTTCTTAGAAAGAAATGGAGACAATCGATTCAGGTTCTGAGACAGATCCCAAATCACCCACTATAACAGCAACAGTTCACAAATAGAACAACACCTTTCTCGCATCCTTGCTTCTCCATTTTTCTACTATTCTATTCACTAAGTATGCATTAATCTCCACAGAAGATTCCAATAACTGTAAATTTTCCTGTTGGGCTCCACATAGTGATTAAATAAGAAGATACTTTATTACCAGTTTCTCCAAGATCAGACATATCTGGAGCCAACCTGTGCTAATTTGCAAGGCGACCTGGACTTCCTCATTGTTTATAATACAAAACACTTCCCTCTAGGAGCTAACCTGACAAACAGCTAAAGAATGTCAGCTTTTTGTGTACACTAAATTCATTAGGCTTTTGATGTCTTTTGCCTGCCTGTGGCTGCCCCAGGGGTTGAGAAGTAGGGGGTCCAACCAGCAGTAAGGGAGCAAGGTGAGAGAAAAGGAGCAGAGGATTTAAGTAACTCCTCTGGGCTTCCCTGAACGTCTTGTAAATATTCTCTGCAAACTCTCTAGTCTACACTCTTTTGAAGGGCAGAGTTAATAAATGTGGATCTCTAAGGAGTCGTAAAAAGGCCCACGCAGCCTGTTGCTTGCTGATCTAATCATAGCTAGAGCATCTCACGTTTGTTAACTATTCATAGTCTGAATAACATTCATTGAGGGAATGTCCTTCCTTTAACAACACTCCTGCCCCAGCTCCAGCAACTCAGAAACTGTCCTAAGTGACAAAAGGAAAAAGCAGATCCTAAATCCTAAAGTTTCCAGTGTCATGGGTGCACAAAGACTGCACCAAGGTAGAAAGAATACTTGGAGCATGAGTTAAAGAGGTACTAATCCTGTGACATTAGAAAACTTCATGGACAAAATAAAATATACTCTAAGTGCCTAAAAGTGGACATAATACAGACTCAGTCAGAAGGGATTAGGGATGCAAAAGATAGGTAAAACAACAATACAAATAAAAATGAAAAAGATGGGAAAATGAATGAATGAATCTGACTTGTTCAGAGACCACTGCCTATTTTAGTGAGATTTTAGCAAAGGTACAGATGATACATTTGGAAGAAGGAAAGCTGGAAAGACTGGCTGGAATCAGTCATTTACAAACTTGAAATGTTGGGCTTTAATAAAGCATTATGGAAAACAGTATCACAATTACACAAATTATTAAAACTATAACTACCATATAACCCAGCAACCTCATTCCTTAGTATATATGCAAAGGAATGAAATCAGGATGCTAAAGTCATGCTCACAGTAGCCAAACCATGGAGTCAAACTAAGTCTCCATTAATGGATAAATGGATAAAGAAGATATATACATACAGAGTGGAATACCACTCACTTATAAAAAGAAAGGAACTCTGACATTTGCAATAGCATGGATGAGCCTGGATATTATGTTAAGCAAAGTAAGCCAGGCATAAAAAGACAAATGCTAGCATGAACTCACCTATGTAATCTAAAATAGATGATTTTATAGAATTCCAAGTATAATGATGAGTACCACAGGCTAGATGGTTGGTAGGGAGGGGAGATGGAGAAATATCCATCAAAGGATATATAATTACAGTTAGCTAGGAGAAGGAAGATCAAGCGAGCTCTCAAGTATAGCACGGTGATTATAGTTGATGATATATTGTATTCTTGAAAATGTAGAGATAGATGTTGAGAACTCTCACAACAAAAATGATAGCTTCAAGTCATGAGCAAATAATAATGTCTAAATTTAAAAACTTACAACACTAAAAGACACAATGTCATTACTGTCTTTCAAAATACTTCTTCTTAATTCGAAAACACTTACCCCATCATTCTTGCCATTTTCTGAAGCAGTTCTGGAGTCCCCTTTCATGAGTGTATTTAGTTCCTTTGTCCTGGCTGTCCTGGGGCCCTAAATTGATTCAAAATATTTCCTTCTCATGGTCATTTTGACTTTGAGGAAGAGCTCAAAGTCACATGGTGCCAGATCCAGTGGAAAAGATGGATGAAAACACACCGTACTTTTACTTGACAAACTTGCTGGAAATATTTTTAATCAATTTGAGATATCAAGGCACCCATAATAGCACGGCTAGACATCTACATGAAAGAGGACTTCAAGAACTGCCTCAGAAAGTAGCAAGAATGATTAGGTTAGTGTATGTAAAGTACTTGGGTGTGGGAGTGGGGGTTTAATGACAACATGTTTTTTACCATAATAAATTATTTTGAATTTAAATGTTCACCATAGGTTTTCACCATACCTCTTGTATGAGATAGTTCAATAGCTAGGTTAACAATTTCACAGTGTTTATATACTTCAAAATTGCATGGTATACATGACAAATACATACAATTAAAGCTGCTAGATTTTAAAAATTAAGATAAATTTTAAAAATTAAAATAATATAGGGTTAAAGTATTTTGGAATTCTGTATCATTTCTATTGTTTTTGTATTGTCTTTAAAATTTAAAATAAATAAATAAATAAAGTGTTTGGAATTTCTCTCCTAGGCAATGGAGGAGTTACAGAAGGTTTTCTAGTTAGAAAAGGAAAATAAATTTACCAAAAGGAAAAAAATCCTTGAGGCAACTGCAAAGATGGATTGAAGGAGGGGTGCAGTTGTGTTTAGAGAAAACTGTCTGGGACCAGAGTTTGGGCAGTATCAAAAGAAAGAAGAAAATGTTGAAGCTTTGCATCTATAGCATGCACTTCAAATAATGTTCTCGTATGAGCGCAAAGGAAGGAAGGATTCATCTAAGCTGGAACAGTCAGTAAAAGAGACAGTTGGTGCTAAGATAAAAAGGTATAAGTTAGTAAAATTGTAATGGTGAATACTCTGCTAAGTATTTCTAGACATTTCTAATTCATTTTAATATGAGGAATGTGTAAAATCTGAATGATGAGGAAAGTGAAGAGTATCTGAGGTGTTAGAAGGCCTATTAACACTGGCTCCAAGACCTGATAAGCAGTGCATGCTGGGAAACTCCAAGACTTGATAAGCAAGGCACACTGGGAAAGTATGCAAGCAAGTCGTTAGTAAGATGTATTATCAGAGGATGAGCTGCCTGTGTATCCATTAGGGAAAGGCAGGTGCGGGCTGGTTATCGTGATGGTGCCTTCCAGTTTGCTGGGCAGGCAAATGTGCAGTTAAAGTGCTATTGAGTCAGGAGAGCTTAGGGTGGTCTGTGATGTCCAACACAGAAGATAAAGTCACCTCCTCTATGGTTATTCCCCTTATCTCTACACCAAAGCATCCTTGCTGTGTTCTAGATTGAAAGGAAGAACATTTCTTCCTCAAATCGCTGACCAATATTTGTAACTGCAGTCCATGAACTGAACTTATAAAAAAGAACCAGTTACTTCTATTTTCTCTCCCTTGCAATTCTGCAGCCGAGAAGACAATGTTGAACACAGGAAAAGCACCAGGCTGGCTGTGTCTGCACAGGCATGGGTCATCTTTGCTTAGGTATTTCTCCATGCATAAAATGAGGATTAATTATCTGCCCTGTCATTATAAATGGGTTCTTCAGAAGACAAAATGATGGAACCTGTGTACAAATGCCTTGAAAGCATAATCAGCAGGGTAAAGTACACAGTGGATATAACATTAGATTCAAAATTTCAACTTGACTATGTGGATCACAAACACAAAAGAAAAAAAGCAGCCAAAAAAGGTGATTTTTTTTGATGCACATAAAACATGTACCAGACACTACACTAAAGGCTTTATGTGTACGATCTCATTTAACCCTCCCAGTGATGTTATGCAATTTGTATTACTTTTCAGATGGAAACAGTGAGACTCAGGGAAGTTTAGGGTCAGATTCAAGACCACACAGCCAGTAACAGAGCAGTGTCTGTATCCAAGCTGGCTGAGAGTAGAGAGCATTATTCATGTAACTTCTGTACTCTGCTGCTCCTGAGAGACCTCAATCCCAGTAGGCTACTTCAGACCTGAGCCCAGAAATGACTTAGAAGGACAGTGTCCTGGCGGTTGGACTGATCCACTTTATATAGTCATGCGTTGAGCTTAGCTCCCTGTAAAGACACATGTCCAGCCTAAGGCCAGGCTATAGGAGGCAAGGCGAAAGGGAGGGCTGGATATAGCCATCAAAACTAAGAAAAATGAGGCATGGGATTTGTGGAACTGATGAATGGATGGATGAGCAGATGGGCACAATTTACATATTTTATGAGGCCTCTCAATTTGCGGACAAAGTATCTTTTGGTATGCTGTATTTTTTAGGTTATTCTTTCTTTAAAATGTTATGTAGGAGTTATTAGAAAACAATATGAGAACTAACTCCCATAATTACTATAACAAAGCATTTTAGAGACCCAGAATGAGAAAGTACCTTGGGAAGCCAGTCCTTGGATGCCTTACGTCTAGATGTGGCTGATCTGATATGCCTTAGTTAACTCCTATAGCAATCTCCTATTATTACAGGGTGCTATGGAAAAGATCAGTCCCTGCCCTTTCAGAAAGAGATGCTAGGGAAAATAGTGATACTCAGGTATTTACATGGCTCTATCACAAAGCAACAAATGTCATGACTAAATGCGTTCCTTAATGGCTACGTTGTCTATATACTCTGTAGGCTAACTGAATACAATTTATCTGCTTGATTTTCTTTCCATATGTGAGGAAAGAGGTAGGTGGTATAGTTTGATTCTACCACTAAACTACTATATGTTCCAGAGAAATTCATACCTCCCCGAGCTTCAGTTTCCTGACCTGTAAAACGGGATCAATAGCTGTCCTTATCTCCAGGGTTATTCTGAAACAAAGTGAAATGATCACTGTTAGACACTCAGTTTTACAGTTTAGGTCAGAAACATGACCTATTGCAAATGGTGGGCTGCTTTATTTCTGTCCTCAAAATCGACCCATTTCCAATGGAGACAGTCCATGGCCCATCTCCAGCAGCAGAGGCTAAGAAGCACTTGCCCTGTTGTAGAATCATTAAGATGTTTCTCTGTAGTAATAAAAAAAGAGAAACACTTCTTCATTCTTCCATCACTGCATTATCTGAAATAAAAATATTATCAGGTATTTTATAAGCAATACAATAAATATAAAGAGGAACAAAGTGTCTTGTGACGACTCCACACACATAGCTGTTCATAGGCTCAGCATGTTACAGTTCTCCCAAGGTATGAAGTAGAATGACCGGCAGATGAACAGCTGGAGACACAGGCGGCCCAGATGGAAGGGGCGGAAGGACTGTGTTTGGCACAGTAAATTAGAGTGTGTCCCTGCAGTGGCTCACGGATGCCCACCAGACAGGACAATTTTTTTGCATACTATAGTAACACGTCCCATGGTTAGCACAACACCCATGACTTGGGTTTTTCCATTTTTAGATCCCCCTTTCTCTTGGCTCAGAATTGTAATTCTTAGGTAGAAGAATGATGTCTCGTTTTCCTGGCCAATTCCCTTTGGATCTCAAAGATTCTTGGAACTTAAAGCCCTGTAACCAATCCTCCTGAGAGCCTGTTGCAAACTAGAGATAAGGCTCAGAAGACCTGGGCTAAGAGGTAACAGAGTTGAGCTTCTGGGCAAACATTTCTCTGAGCTTCTCCAAATGCAGACTAGGAGAGGATTATGCAGGAAAGAAACTTTTTTTTTTTTTTTTGGTTTTTCTCCGGTACCGGGAATCGAACTCATGACCTTGTGCTTGCCAGGCAGGCGCTTTTGCCACTGAACTAAATCCCCAGCCCTGGAAAGAAACTTCTTACAAGGCCTCAGCATGACCCTTAGCAGATCAACTCTGGAAAAGCCTTTTAGAATTTGTTAGTCTATGTTGGCCAACTGGGGGGCCTGAATAAGCCCAAAGAAAAGTTTTGTATGGAATACACTATTTCTAAGATTAATTTGAAGTAAATATTACCTTTCTAAATTGGCAAATTATGGTTAATAATGTGCATTTCTAATTTCTCATTAAAAAAAACACCTGAAGATTTTGATAACCCTG
Source organism: Chinchilla lanigera (assembly GCF_000276665.1). Lineage (NCBI taxonomy): Eukaryota > Metazoa > Chordata > Mammalia > Rodentia > Chinchillidae > Chinchilla > Chinchilla lanigera. The sequence goes on along the minus strand of NW_004955408.1, from coordinate 9,726,865 downwards.
GGTCTGGTGGCAACAATCTCAGTATCAGCTGCCCCTTCAAAAATGTGCCAAGACTCGTATGTCATTTAAAGCTTCAAGGAAGAGGCCAAGAGAATCATCACTGAGCCTGAAATGGTGCTCATCTCAGTGGGAGAATGTAAGACGGACCAATAGAGCTTGGGTTTCCAAAAAAGATAAGAAAAAGCAAATGCATTTCCCTATGTGAAGGCAACTCGTATGTATTTAACATCCAAACAAAGCATATAACTTGTGCAAAGAATATAAGTTAAGACATAAACATCAGTTTGAAACAAATCTGGCCTACTTTCATCATTATTCACCTGTCTGATCCCTCTTGACATCTGAGCTTGTAACCGTGGTCTGATCCAACCCCATCTTTGTACAGGTAGAACACGTGAGGGGCTGGGGTGCAGCACTATGACAGAGCATGCAAGAGGCCCTGGTTCCATCATTAGAATGAGAGAGGTGAGGGAAGGTGGGAAGGAAGGAAGAGGAGAGGAGAGGAGAGCAGAGGAGAGGAGAAGAGAAGAAAGGTGGAGAGGGGAGGAAAAGAGAAGAGATGAGGGGAAGGGGGAGGGAAAGGGGAAGGGAGGGGGAGGAGAGGGGGACAGGTGGGAGGAGAAGGAGGGGCGGGGAAGGGGAGGTGAAGGAGGGGAAGGGGAGAGGAGAACAGAGAAGAGGAGAGAAAAGTGAAGCACAGGGCACAAGACTGCGGAGACACCTTGTGCACAGTGGTAGCGGAAGATAAACCTCGGGAAGAGGAGGCACACAGGAAAAGGGCAGGTGTCCAAGTGAGTGGTTTGTGCTAAGAAGGTGGAGAGGGGAGCAGTGCAGTCAGGGGAGGCACACACGGGCAGGAAAGGCACCCTGTGCACCTCATGTGCAGCACCACTAATCTTTGCACCAGTGGCCGGTTCTGTGAAGGCTTCCGCCAGCTTTCCTATGTCCATCTCCGGGGGTTGGCATTTATACAGGCACCAGAGAGGAGCACAGGGGTGCTCAGGCTCCTCAGGAAAAGTCTTAGCTGAAAAAGAACAGGTGCAGTAGGGAAACATGTTCCCTCTTTACATCCCCCAAATGCATACCTGTAAGACAATTTCATATGGCTTCTCAAAATATCCCACAGAACCAAGCAACAGCTTTCTGTAATGGTGGCCAATTCCACGACATATCTTCCTGTTTCTCTTCCTCTGTCCCCTGTGTCTTGGTAAGTTTGAGCTGCTATAACAACAACAACAACAACAGCAACAACGGCACCTTAAGCAACAAGCATTTATTTCTCACAGTTCTTGGAGTTCTTTACAGTGGCTGAAAAGTCCAAGATGAGGACTCATGTTCTCACATGCAGAGATACACGCTCTCACTCCATCCTTGTAGGCCAGAGAGTTGGGGGAAGGAGACAGGGTCTTCAGGTCCTTCTCAGATGGACACTAATCTCATTCATGAGGACTCCCCGCTTATGAAAAATCACCTTGCACCTAATACCATCACACTGGGAACTAGGTTTCCACATATGAATTTTGAAGATACAACATTCATCCATGGCTCCACACTCCCTAGTCATCCTCCCTGATAACTGAAACAGAGTCCCAAAGAAAATACTTTTGAAGAAGCCTTTGTTCCTGGCTCTGCCTTGCAGGGACCAGGCCAAGACCCATGGTCAGGGGTAGTAAAATACAAATGTCATTTCCAATAGCACAGAAGGCGGTGTTCTAGGACAGAACTGCAGCTCTCCAGTGGAAGGCTTCTTGGCAAAGAATACCCAGGAGTAATGGGTTTCCCTGGTATTACATCACACAAAGCCTTGTTAGTTTTATTTTTTTTTTATTTTTTTTATTTTTTTTTGGTTTTTGGTTTTTCTCTGGTACTGGGAACCGAACTCATGACTTTGCGCTTGCCAGGCAGGCGCTTTGCCGCTGAGCTAAATCCCCAGCCCCTCCTTGTTAGTTTTAATTAAAGGATATTAGAAATGCCCTCAGACTGCACTGCTCAGTGACACATTGCCAAAAGTCATCGCCACAGAGTTATGAGATTAAAAGTGTTCAAGCATTAGGATTGAAACTTATTTCTGTTTTGGCTTTAATAATTAATTAAAAGTATTCCAAAAATGTTCAATTGAATAAAACAGCTAACTTTTTTAGGACTCTTTGAAGACATAGATAAGTACTCAAATTTATCCTATCATTAGGAGCTATATTAGTCACTTTTCTCATGCTGGAACAAATACCCCACATCAACAATTTAAAAGAAAAGAGGCTTATTTTGGGTTGTAGTTACAGTTCACAGCTGGGGAGGGAGATACATCCTTCCAGGTCGCACCCCTGTAAGCTACCCCTACCAGGCCCCACTAACAGCAATCAGCTAAGAACTCGCTGGTGAGCTAATCCACCGATGATTCAATCCTGTCTAAAGCAGAGTAGCAATGCAGTTTCATGTAATTGTAAGTGGGTTCACAGATGTTTTACCTTTCTTGGCCATTTTAGTGGGTGGAGCCTAGGCCTTTTCCTTTTGGGGTTCTGAGGATAAGAATTGGGGTTATTTCTGAAGGTTCTTTGTCAGGAGAATATGTATGAATACTGTCTGACATTTGATGAAGATAATTCTGTTCCAGCTCATATTCCTTGTGGAACTTGGCTAAATTTTTTCTCCATTTATCTTAATTTCCCTCTCTGTAAAGAATAGTATTGGGTAGGTCAGCCCCAAAATAGGAACTTCTAACTCCCAAGAAATAGCCATGTCATTTCAGCATGACTATGTCCTCCATCTTGCACTACATACTTTCCAAAATAGGCCGCTCCATGTTGTAGAGTGCCATCCTGTTTCTGTGAGCCAGTGTGCCAGTTCAAAACTGTCATCAGTGGACAAAGAATACATGCTATTTGCATGCTTCGTGTTACTGTGTGATGGTAGGCTTGCTCCAAACATAACTCGATATGGCAAGAAAATTTCACGAGTCCAAGAGTACTGCACTTACTCTCACCACCTATGATTTTCTTTTTCATTTGTGAAATTTCCTCCACAAACTTGTAGTTTTAATCCATTTGCCCATCTGGAAGACTGAGAACTATTATTATTTTTTGTCCCCAGAGGAAATAAAACTCCTCAGAACACTGCAGGGTAGCACAGTCTGCTGAAGTAGCTGGTGAGAAAGTCATAGTGAGAACCCACCTATGGTCCCTGAGAGTGGCTCTACTTATTCCTGTAGCTTTCATTCTACCATTTGATACTCAGCCTCTGGGATGAGCTGGGACTGAATGTCCACTGCTTTACCCTCACTGACTTGTTCTCAGGATAATGCCTCAGAAACTTCCCAGAAGACAGAATGATGGAGTCCTAGCCAACTTCTCTCCTTGACTTGTGCCTTCACAGACCTGGAGTCAGACCCCGTTTGATGCTGGCATTTCTGGGCCCCATCTGTGAGGATGACATCTGATTAAGCATCTGTAGGTATGGAGGCCTGGCTGACATCCAGACCTTTCCTTCTGGCTGGACTTCATTGGCCAAATGTGGCCTTTCAGCTCACATCTGTCCTCCAGGCTGGTCACACACTGGGCACTAGCATTTTGGCAGACTGTACACACACCACAATTACTGCTATCCCTGTGTGGTCCTGCACATCTGACCCTCTTAATTAGATGACTTGCCTTAAGCTCATTATTTGGAATCTTGTCCAACCCCCACAATGTAGTCTTCTCCAAAGAGGCTTTGCACATATTTCCTTAGATTTACTCCTAGATATTTGATGTTATACTTGTCTCGATAATGGCATGATGTCTTCAGTTTTATTTCCTGCTTATTTTTGGTCTATGGAAGTAGAAGTGGACTTTTACAGTCATACAGTGTTCCCAAGCTCCGGAATCATGAAAATTTGGATATAAAGTAGTTGGTACTAGAGGTCCCCTTTTCCGCCTCCATTCTCCCAAGGGTGTGGGGGCCACAGTCCCTTCTCCCCCGGAGGCAAGAAGGACACAGAATGTGATGACTTAGTCTTTGTGGTCATGTGGGACTTTCTAGGGTACAGCAAGAAAGTCTCAGTTTGCTACAGCATAAGTTTCATCTTCACTATCATGATTTGTTTGCCCATCACAAGTAGGGTTTTGTTTTTATTTTAAAGAAAAAAAGGAACAAAATAACAACAACAAAGTCGAAAATAAAACAACACAAAAACAATAAAAATGATACAGATTTTGAAAACAAGATAATAGGAAATTAATAATGGTTGTTGTAGTTCATATCATTATCTTCAGTGAAGTTCCTCAGATTGCCAGATGTAAGAATGCAATATATTTTACTTCATATTAACCTCACCAGAAAGGAAATCTCACATTTTACTAACTAGCTTTTTGGATTCTGCTTGTAACACCATGGTAGAAGATTATACAGTATTTGTTTCCTTTCTGAAAGCCTTGCTGAATGTGTTGATTACTTCTGATAATTTGATATGGATCCCTTTAAATTTCATATATGATCTAAATATAATGCAATTTTGTTGTTCCCTTTCCTTATTGTTTTTTCCCTTGATTTTATTAAGATCTCCAGCTCAATAAAGAATATGTATTTATTGTAGATATCTTCATGTTATAGCGAGTCTGAATATTTCATGATAAAAATAATGTTTGCTATATTATCTAGATATTTTTCTCAAAATTAGAAAATCCCTATTGATTTATGTGGTATGAATTTTTATTATAAATGGATATTAAATTTCAGCAAATATTTTCTACATCTCCTGAGATAATTGTATGATTAATTCACTGAAGTTCCATATGACCTAAAGGTCCCTAATTAAACAAAAAATATATTTTTATATAGTGAATCTCATCTTTTTATATGATGCTTGATTTAATTCAGTGATGTTTTACTTGGGATTTTTGCATTTAACGTAATAATTAAAATTGGTTTGCTTCTTGTATTAGTATCAATATGCTAACTTATAAATTGCGGAGAACACTGTCTTTTTTAATTCTGAAAGCTTTGGTGAATGACAAATTATTTTCTAAATTGTGCCATTCATCTGTAAAGCTCTCATGGTTTGGAGTGTTCTTTGAGGGGGAGTTTTAAAAAGTACAGAAATTTCAGAATTTCTTTATCTTCTGCCACTTTGTTGACTTATATTTGCCTAGGAATTTTCAAAATGTTTTGCTATCAAATTATGTATTTCTACTATCTGCTTGTGTTCTTTGAAAAATGTATAAAAAGCTCTATAATGAAACCCCTTTTCCATTTCTGGTATAAGCTAATTGTGTTTTCATTCTTTTTAAAATCAGTTTCATCAAAGGTTATTCAATTATATTTTTTCAAGGAAACAAATCATAGTTTTATTGACTATTGTCTGCACCTTTAATTTCACTAAATTCTTTTATCTTACTTCTAACTTCTTTGGATTCATTGTTTATTACATTGTTTATTGCATTCTGGATTTTTGGTCAGTTTGTTCTATTAGTTATGAAGAAAAGTTTGATAAAAAATTTATACTGTATATTTTTACATTTGGAGGCATATTACTAGAAATACAAAAATGTATCTGTCTGACTAATGACATCTTCTACTATTATGAAGCAACCATCCCTAATGTTTTTATGACTGATTTCTAGTTTGTCTGACATTAATTTGCATACATCAGCTTTCTTTTGATTAATATTACCATAATATATCCATTTCCATTCCTTTACTGCCAATTTCTCTGTACTCTTGTATTATAGATATTTCTCATAAGTGTTGTATAGTATGATTGTCTTTTGAGAAATTCTGATATTTGGTTTGAGTCCACTTACATTTATGTGTTTACTGATATATTTAGGCTTGAACAACTGTCTCATTTTGTGCTATTTGTCCTCCCTCTTCTAAGTATGTTTTCATCACTTTTTCTATCCTCTTTAGCAGTAACATATTTCATGGTTCATAACCTCCACTAGTTTGGAAGATTTTACATTTGGTTCATTTTTTAAAAGAAATATTGGGAATTATAACATGAATCTTCAATTTATTAAAATATGGTATCAAGTGATATCATCATACTTCCTGACAGAAAATTCAGGTGACTGATCTACCACTATCTTTGCCTACATCCCTTAGGCAAATATTTCCATATTTTCACATTGTTATTACTATCAATTTCATTTGTTACTTTATTTATTGAGTTTAAGTGACACCTAATTGTACATGTTTATGGGGTAAAGTCTGCTATCTTTAGATATGTATATAAAGTGTAATGATTAAATTATGGCAATTAACATCCAATACCTCCAACATTTATAATTCTCTGTACTGGGAACATTCAAAATCTTTCCTTATAACTAAATATACTTCTTTGCTGTTTATTTTTTCTTACATCTAAGACTTTCTATGAGAGACCACATTCTTTTTGAAGTATCTCCATTAGTATTTCCTTTAGTGAAGACCTGATGGTAGCAAAAAGTCTCAATTTTTGATTGTGATAAAAACAATTTGAATCTTTCTTCCATTTGCAAAAGTTATTTTAACACAGAATTCTGGATTGACAATTATTTCCTTTTCTCATACTGCAGATCTTCTGGCTTCGAGCTTCCATCTCGTTGTTAAGGTACTGGCTTCATCCTAGGTAGGGGTCAGGGAACTATATCCTGCACGTGTTGCCAGTAGCCTATGTAACTATTTACTGTGGTACACCAATGCCCACTCATGTACATATTGTTTAGGGCTGTCCTCACACTGTAACAGTAGAGAGGAGTAGTCATTACATAGACCATAGGGACATCAAAGCCCAAGACAAATATTTTTGTGTTCTTTTTAGGGAAAGCAGACTAGCAGCTACTCCCTTTATTTGAAGGTAACTTATTTTCTTGAAGAACTTTCCTTTACTTTATATCCACTTTCACTACAATATGCTTCTTTTTAATATATCTTACTAGAAATCTTTTTAAATTTGTGGAATAATATATTGTCATTGTTTAAAAATTGTAAATTATCTTTTTTAGTCCTCTCAGTGCAATTAAAATTCACCAATACTTACTTACTAAGACAATAAACACTTGCTTTACCTCATCATTTGAGTGAAAAGAGACTTCAGGAGCGGCTGTGGGGCAGATACTCCCATAAGTTCTTCAAGTGTCATCTGGAACTGTAGATGGCTGGAGAATGTCTGGGATTGGAGCATCCACACTGGAGAATTCACATGACTGGCAAGTGAAAAGCCTCAGCTTCTTTTCAGAGGGGCCTTGCTATATAGTGTGATGATCTCACAACTTGGGGACTGGCTTCAATTATTTAGGACTAGAGGTCCTTTATCTGCAGTATCCTTTTCAACACATTTTGTCCATTAGAAGCAAATCATTAAGTCTAGCCCACATTGAAAGAAGAAAAGAATGAGGCTTTATCTGGTAAAGGAAAGTATATCAAAGAAAATGGATATATTTTAAAGCTACGTCTTTGCTCTTTGCCTTATTCTCATTTTGTCTTGTTCTTCTTTTTCTGAGACTCCAATTAAACATAAGTTAAGCCTACTTAGGATATCTGCATCTCTTGCATTCTCTTTTCTATTTTCTATCTTTTTCTCTATGCTATACTCTGGGTAATTTCCTCAGACCAATCTTCCAGTTCATTAATTCTACCATCAATTATATCTAATTTGTTATTCACCCTCAGTTATCCCTTTCAGTTATTTCATTTCAAGAATGAATTTTTGCTAATTCAAAAATGAATTCATCATATATAGATGTTCTATTTGGTGTATTTTGAAACCTATTACTGTTTCCTACAATCACATTCCTTTGAAAAACTTTTAAGTTTACATTACACTTCTTTAGACAGAATCATCAGTGCTGTTCTCAGCTCCGTCTCTTTTAATGCCAATATCTGAAGTCTTCGTGGGCCTTTCTTCCTGCTCTTTGCTGATTTCTATTCAGGCAGCAAATTTTTATCATGCCTGCACTTAAAATGGTATTTGAAAAATTGTTTTGTTGTGCTATTTACTTGAGAAACACCTTAAAATAACACCAAAGCCTAAAACTCTCTTAGAAGAACCTTAGATGATCCAGTGTCCAACCGTAATTACTCAAAAGAGATTCCATGGTTCTTCTTCTCTCTCCCTCACTGGGGAGAGCCTTTAGGACTTACACGTGATTATGGTCAGAGTATTGGCCACACTTCTGCCTACGGTCAGTGCCTCACACTGTTGTTTGTCCACTTCACCACAGAGAGTAGCTGTTGACCAAGGGAGCATGGTCAACATTAGTGCTGGGATTAATCCAAGGAGCTTAAACTCCTCCTAGGCCAAACCCGATCTCCACAATCAACAAATGATCATGTTGGGCAGTAACACTTATGACATTTTCCTCTTTCCCTCTTCCACAACAGTCTCTGGGGAACATTCTACCCAGTGTTATCCAGTTGTAGAAGGACCTGGTATTCTTCCAAAAGATCACCCCACCAATGCTGAAAGCTAAATCTCTGCCTCTTATTATCTGGACTGAAAATGGTTAGAAGTAAAACCCTTAACCTGAGTAATATGAAGAGAACCACTGCATTTAATCCTTCTGATTCAGTGCTGCCATGGCCCCAGAAATGTAACGGCACTGTCTGTAAAATCACAAGGCATTTTTTCATGGAGCATGTCAGCAGGACATCTGATTGGTACACTGCATTGTTTTCGATCATAGTTTTATGAGTCTCCCATTAAATATTGAAACCCAAGCTATATATTTAGAACAGTAATTAGTCTGAAGCAGCCTCTATGCCTGATCCCCTGCTAAAGTTTTAAAGTAAACCAAGGATGATGAATATTTAATGTACTGTACCTCATTGTCATCTGATAATAAGATTTGTTATAGGGTTATAAAATGTTATGTTAGGTTCTTACAGCACATCATTAATATTGTAAAATGTAGCTGGGCTCCCAGGCAGAGTGGATGTTTGCAGAAAAACAACAGAAAGATAAGTGATATCAACCATTTTCTCCAAGGACTCAGAAGACAACCAGCCAAGAGGCACAAAGATGTATTGGAAAGCTGGCTGCATTTCTGTACATTAAAGAGAAAAGAAGAGAAAGACAATGAGGGGACCAAGAGGCAAGGGAAAGGACAGAGGAAAAAAGGAAGGGAAAAGGCAATCAGTTGCCAGGAGAATTTAAAGATCTAATGGAGGGTTGGGAATGAACATTACAGTTTCTAAAGGGGATCAGACTACACCACTCCAAAATAGGCCACTTTGGCATAAGGATTACTTTGAGATGAAATAGGAAAATATCAGAAATAAGAACTCACTGTCCTTGTCCTGTCTGCCTAAACACAGGAAATAGGTTTTCTTTGTGAAGGTGTTTCCTCCTCCTTCTATGTCATATCCCAGTCTGCAAACATCATTTAAAAAAAAATGAGGGTGTTGGGATTTGAAAATATCCTCTAAATCTCATGTGTTGCAAAAGTAAATGCTGAAGTCATAGGTTAAAGGCATTTGAGAAGTGAGATTTTTGAGAGGTGATGGGGTCATAAGAGTCCAGAGCCTCCATGAATGGATTGATCCATTTGTAAATAAATGGATGTCAAGCAAGTTACTTTGTTATCACAGTAAGGTCTCTCTGACTACTGTGCCCAGTCTCAACATGTGATACCCTGCACTGTCATGGACTCTTCAAAGGGTCCCCACTAACTGACGAGAAATCTCTGACTACATCGACCACCATGACAGTTTTCTCAGCTTCTCAAAGTATAGGAAATACATTTCTTTTCTCTGTAAATTATCCAGTCTATGGTATTCAGTTAAAGAAACAAAAAACAGACTAAGAAGAGAACAACCCTTAGGATCAGCAATAGAGATAATACCATGATGTCTGTGGGAGCAAATTGTACTGAATAATTTCATCCACTGTTAAGTTTTCCCCATGAATTTCCTAGTTACCTACTTTCCTTGTTACTATAATTTATTGTCTCTAGAAGTCCAAACCCCTCTTCTTTGCCTAGTCTCTTCTACACAATATACTGCCCTTGGTGAGAATGAAACATGTGACCAAAGACTGTTACCTTGGGTTTTCACTTCTTTTGTATAAAGCCTCCACATATCCATAATTATAAATTTTAACCCCAATGAAAATATACGTACATTTCCTCCTGTTCATTGTTCTCTTGTCAGTTTAATTGGCAGACATCAGTTAAAGAACCGAAGTGCAAAGAAGAAAATTTTTTCCTCCTCTACACTTCAGTCAAAAACTCTACAGTCATTGGTATCCCTTGAGGCCATTTATTTCCACCTCTAAAGGAATCTGCTGCTGTCCACAGACCAAATTCTGATACTGTCACTTGGTGATAGCAATTGCAGTAGTAATTATCCGCCGCTGCTTATTTATGATTTACCACAGAAAAGGACAAAATGTCAGGTATCAACACCTAATTTAAGGACCCAGGAGGGACCTTGGCAATCACAGCAACATATAGTAGTCAGGACTATGACTTTCTAAGACAGAGGAAGTATGAACAAAACATGCAGGAAGTGTTCAAATTTTTACAAAACTGGAACAGTAAAAGATGCTTTCCAATAATCAAATGGTGAAATACTCAAAATGTTCTCTTTTGGGTTTCAAACATACTCAGCCCATCATTGTTAATACCTTCTAAAGCAGTTCTGGAAGTCCTTTCTCATGAGGATCTGTAGTTGTGCTATCATGACTGCTTCAATGTCTTGAATCAATTCAAAACATGTGCCTTTCATGGTCATTTTGACTTTGAGGAAGAGCCAGAAGTGACCTGGTGAACAGGTGGATGAAAACACACCATAATGTTTAATGTGACAGAAACTGCTGTAAGTGTTTTTAATCAATTTAGGACACTGAAGATGCCATGAAAAGACACTCACAAAAGACATTTTCCAGAACTGCTTCAGAAAGCGACACGATCAGTGAAGTTGTATCTGAAGCAAAGGGAAGTATTTTTCATGGGATTCAAGGCAATGTGGCCTTTAGTATCACAAATTCTTTTAAATTTAAGCACAACCATGTGTTCTGATCAGTCACAGATTTTCTGAGCATTACTCTCCTCACCTGTATAGTCGTGGCTAATAATAACTAAGATCACATACGTAGTGGACTTAACACAATGGCCGCACACTTTAAAAACTCAGTTAATGTGAGTAACAGGATTGACAGTAATCAAGGAGCAGGAAAAGGAGAAGTCACACTACATCCTCCTCTACAAATAAAACAATTAATGTTCAAAAAGAAAACAGATCATGTAAGAGACAAATGGTTCACTGCTACTAATACTGAAGAGAGAGCCAAAGCTCCCTTTTGCAACAGAACAGTAAAGAACTCTCTCTATGTATCTATTTCAGCCTTAATCACCCTGGGATCAATACAAAAAAATATGAAAAACAATCTTTCAAGATTACAATTAATCTATTAAATTATGAAATAATATAAAATTAGGGACATGAGCTACATGCATTTGACAAGTATTATAAAAATTAAGCATTTTTTAAAAGTTTGTGAAGCTAAGAGAAAAATTTTATGTGTTAATGTAAAATGAAAAAGTAGAAATAAAGTATATATGTATGTATATTATATAGATTTTTTAAGTAAAAAGAAGCAAGAATAGAAAAAGAAACAGAATAATATATACCAAAACTATTACAAAGATTTTTACCTAAAAATGAGAGTATAGTTTTCTTCTTGTGTTTTTCCCATAGTTTCTAAATTTTCTATAAAGACAGATTTCTTTTTAGAATTGTAAGAAGGATAATTGTTTATTACCAAAAAATATTATTCTTAATAGAAAAAGCCTTGAGTTACAGTAGCAACAACAGAATGTATAAAATCTGTGATAGTTAGAAATAGTTTAGATCCCCCAAACCACAGAATTTTTTAGTTGTCTCACTGACCTGATTGAAAAAGACTGGCAATACACACTGCCGGCATTTTTGTGGACAGGTAAATTAGTAATGTTGTGCAGGAAAGTTAGACAGTGTGCACAACTACTTCAAATGGGTATGCTCTGTGACAGCAAGGCTCAGGGTCAGTACAATTTGGGTAGATAAGAACACAAACAGGTTTAGAGAAGCATTATTGTGTTCAGAGGGAGTCCACAAACAATTAAAAAACCCTAAAATATCCATCATTAAATTAATTGGTTATAAAAACCATAGTTCATACAAATGAATTAACTATAACAACTAAAAAATGCAATGGATCTAAATTCATGACATCTTAAGTGAGAAAAGAGATTGTGAAATGCATAGCAGTTATACTTATGTAAAACTACAAGCACACAGAAAAATGCTTGGGAAATGGATCATTAAGAAGTGCTCATGTGTGGAGCTTGAGGGGTTTTTGGTAGATTCTTTTTGGTAGATTCTTACTGACATTTTTCTTTTCTTTGTTGTTTTGATCCGCACGGTATTTTTTATGTGGACATCTGGGAAGGTGCTTGTGTTCAACTTGTGAACTCAGGTAGGTAGGAATGAATAGTACTTTTAATCCAAGGAATAGTACATTACAATCTAGACATAAGTGTAAATACTTGAAAAATGATTAATCTGTTTATAGATAGGTCAGTAATTTTCTTCTATTTTGTATATGTGAGAATATCTGTTTTATTGGTACATTTGAGATATACATAAAGATAGCATTCATCATAATGAGTCTGTTCCTATACATGTATAGCTTGCTGCATTTTCCCCATCTCTCTCCCATCCCTTCACTCTGTCTTCCTCTGCTTATCTACGAAAGTTTGTTTCCATTTTTTCCTTCTATTCTTCTTTTCCTTGTCCCTTCTTTTCTTCCTGCCCCCCATCTCTTGTTCTCTTTCTCATTTGAACATTTTGTTCTCATTTCCCAAAATCTATTATACATTTTGGTTCTTATTTACTCCTTCAGTTTCTTACACCGAGGAGACAATGTGATATTTACACAAATGTGACTTATTTTGCTTAAGAGTATGGGCTCAAAGTGCATCCATTCAGCTAAATATCTCTCAAGTTTATGCTTCTTTATTGCAGAGTAGTACTCCAGTATACAAATAACTACATCTTTATCCGTTCATCAGCTGATGGGCATTTGGGTTGTTTCCAAGATTTAGCTATTGCAAATTGTGCCACTATAAACACGGGTGTGCATATATTGCTGTGGTATGATACTTTTAATTCTTTTGGGAAGATACCAAGAAGGGGAATAGCTGGGTCAAACAGAACTTCTAGTTTTAGTTTTTTGAGAAATCTCCACATTGATTTCCACAGTGGTTGCACCAGTCTACACAGTGGAGAAGGGTTTCTTTTTACCCATAACCCCACCAGCATTTGTTATTGGTTGTTTTCTTGATAAAATAGCCATTCTTTCTGGGATGAGATAGAATCTCACATTTTCCTATTGTTCATGTTTTCCGATAAGCTTACATTATTTTCATAATCAGGAAACAACTATGATGATGGCCATTTCATGTTGGGAAAAAATAGTTTAAGTGAAGTGAAATAGAAACAATAGAATCTGCCGATGTGATCCAAGAGTTAAACATGAATCTAAAGATCCTGATCTTAGTGAGCTATTTCAATCTCCATTATCGAAATTTATCTAATAGTCTAGAGTAGTAACTCTGATACTCTGGAGCACCTAAGAAGAGGGAGTTCTCAGAATGCTGAACTGGAAAGATGCCCATAGGAGATTCCAGAGTGGTGATGGGGATAAAACTCCTTTACTTCCCATCTCAGATCAGATCTTCCATTTCCTGTGATTCAAAGCTCAGCCTCCGCTGGCTGAGTGCACATCTGTAGGGGTCCATGGAAAGCAAATGGTGAGAGGCTTTCTTCTTCGTGGACCAGGAGGACAAACTGAGACCGCTGACAACCCTGGAGCAATGATCCCAAATAAGACATTTGTCTTGGGAATGTTTGACTTGCGGAGATCACCAGAGGTCCTAGGGTGCAGCCAATGTCCCAGATTCCCAGGAATCCAGAGGGAGTTTTAACAGGCGAGTCAAGCACTCCTACCCTTCAGAAGACAGGAGCCTGTGGAGCAGAAAGATGTGCTGCAGGAGCGGAATACCTCAGAGGGGCAAAGTAGCCAAAGACAGATCAATCAAAACAAAAAGAATACAACTACCCTTTGGTAGATGACAGAAGAGACAGATGAGAGCTTAACTAGGAAAAAAGAATTTGGTGTCACTGTAAATATTTCTTCTAATTTCCACCCCCAAAGAAAACTTTCCAGAAATAAAATAGATGTGATTTCCAACTAAACTATTTAGTATATAAATCAAAGATGCTCAAGGTTGCTGTTGAGAGATCATTGAGTGGACTGAAAAAAATATTCAGAGTATGAAAAAATGCATGAAAGGATAAATATAAAGGAGAAAGAGATGAAAATAAATTGGTAGGTAAATGTGAGAGATGTAACTTACAAATGAAAAAATGCAGAAAAATACTTAGTCAGAGCTTTTTATAGCAAGGGAATAGCTAGCACTACTTGTATTTACTCAAAGGTAGACACAGGTGTTTGAAAGATTTATAGCAGAAAAAAAAGAAAAGTCTTCATACATACTGTGACTGGAGATTGTTGTCATGGAGAATCTGCAAGAGGGCACTTTTTTTAAACAGAAGTCAGGAGACACAAAGAAAATACTAACTTGAAGTAGATTGTAGAACTAAAGGTAAAGGATACAACTACAAAAATTCTTCAACTTTGAAGAAAACCAATTCTACCTAAAGATAGTAAAGCTTTCTTAGATGAAATGTGAAATGCTAAACCTTTAAAAAGAAAAGTTGGTATATTACACGTTATCAAAAAGAGAAGACTGGAGGTATATATCTGTAGTAAAGCAGTTGCCTCACATGCAAAAGACCTGGGTGCAATC
>NW_004955408.1:9648814-9705488 GCF_000276665.1 Chinchilla lanigera | reverse complement strand
TTCAGTATGGTGGTTCTTCCTACCCATGAGGCAGAGATATCTTTTCGTTTTATGATATGCTCTTTTTTCCTTTGTCTTTTTGAGACAGGGTCTTGCTATGCAGTTCAGGCTGGACTTGAGCTCACTTTGTAACCCAGGCTGGTTGAACTCACAACAATCCTCCTGCCTCAGCTTCCCGAATGCTGGGATTACAGGTGTGCACCACCACACCCAGCCTTATGATATGCTTTTTGACCTCCTTTTTCAGAGTATTATAATTTTCAATGTATAGATCTTTTACTTCCTTTGTTAGATTGATTCTTAAGTATTTCATTTTGAGGTTATATTGTAAAAGATGTTTTCTTAATTTCTTTCTCAGTGAGTTTGTTATTTGTGTACAGGGATGCTATTGATTTTTGAATGTTGGTTTTGCATCTAGCTACTCTACTGAATTTTGATTATTAAGTCTACAAATTTTTTGGTTGAGTTTTTGACCCAGCTATCCTCTTCTGGGTATCTTCCCAGAAGAATTAAAAACATCATACCACAGCAATATATGTGTACCCATATTTATAGCAGCACAATTTTGTAATAGCTAAATATTGGAAACAACCCAAATGCCCATCAACTGAGAAATGGATAAAAAGATATGGGGTTTTTTTTTATTATAATGGAGTACTACTCAGCCATAAGGTAGAATAAAAGAGATATTTCTAGTTAAATGGATACACCTTGAGACCATACTTTTAAGTAAAATAAATCAGACACACATGTGTAAATATCACATTGTCTCCCTGGTGTGAGAAACTGAAAGAGTAAATAAGGATAAAAATGTACAACAGATATTTGAAGTAGGAGGAAATTATTCAAAAGAAAAGAGGAGCTGCGGGAGAAGGAGAACAGGAAGGAAGGGAAAAGGAGAAAATGATAAAAGGAGGATAAAATTGGAGCAAATATTTGTAAATCCTTTGTAAATAAAGAGAGGGAGAGGAGTTGAAGGGAGGGGGGTGAGGAAAAAAAGGCATCAAGATATATCGTATATAGGTACAAGTCCCCTATGATGAATGCTATCATTATGTATATCTAAATTGTACCAACAAACTTAACAAAAAAAGAAATTTACCATTAGGGAAACTAAATATCAGCTCATAGTGAGGAAAATATATATAATCTCTACATGCATCTCAGATCAGGCAAGGGGCTTATAACAAAACATAGGAAAAAAAAGTCTTATATTTTGAGAATATGACTAACAGCTCAAAAATAAATGGGCAAAAATTTTAAACAAATGCTTCCTCAAAGAATTAATGGTCAAAAGGCAAGTGAAAAGAAGATCAACAGGACTGTTGATCAAAGAAGTGTAAGTTAAAATCACATTGAGGTTTCATTACATTACCTTTAGAATATTTAAAATCTAGGTTTCCAGTTGTTTATTTTTCCATACCAGGCATTTAACTCATGACTTCATGCTTGTCAGGCAGGCACTGTGCTGCTGAGCTACATCCTTGGTTAGAATAGTTAAAATTGAAAAATTTGACAATAATAAGTACTGGTAAGAATGTAGAACAAATCACACTCTTACAGCATAAGTGATATGAGCATAAAACAATATAAAAACTTTCAATATCACTTTGGTAGTCTCTTAAAATCTAATTATAAACCTGCTATACAACCATACTATTCTGCTCCATATACTTACCTAAGGGAAGTTGAAATATAGCCATGCAAAGCCTTGTAGATAAGTGTTCCTAGATAATTTTTTGTAATTAATAAAAATCAGAAGGAGCTAAAATATCTGTGAACAATTGAGTAAATAAACTCTAATATTGTCATAAATGAAATATTACTGAGCAATAAAAAGCAACAAATAGCATAAGTAACAATGTGAATAAATCCAGGTTTTCAGAGTATACACTCTATAATTCCATTTTTATAAAACTTCATTCATATCCAATTCCAGTAGTGGTTGCCTATGGATAGGAGTGAATAGATTCCAGTAGAAGGAACTTTTGGTCAGCAATGGGATGATCACCACCTTGTGACAGTGGTGATGGTAGATATCTATCAAAATTCATCAAATGTACATTGTAAATATGTGCAGCTTTAGGTACATAACTTCTGCCTGAATTAAGTTTCAAACATGAACAACAAGGGTTTTAGAGCTATCCAGAGAACTTCATATCCCCTAAATAGGGTTTCCTTGAAGAAAATTTGAAAAATTCTAAGGGCCGGGGATATAGCTCAGCTGCACAGCCTCTTGCTTGGCAAGCGCAAGGTCCGGAGTCTGATTCCCGGTACCAAAAAAAAAAAGAAAAAGGAAAAAAGCAAAGAAAATTTGAAAAATTCTGAAACTAACTGTAATTAAGCAAATTTCTCTATATTTCATAAGACGTGTATGTTGATAGCATTTAGAAGTTCTTCCTCAATCCTCAGATGAAAAAGATGATAAAGTGAAAAAGATGCTTTGCATTAAAACCTGGAGGGCAAATTAACAATTCGACTAAGAAAATGCAGTGCACTAAAAGAGAAGAGAAGGCTTGGGGTGACTGCTGTAGCAGAGCATGTGCTTAGTTCTGTGTTCAATGATCATACCAAGAAAGAAACAGAGAAAGAAAGAAAGAGAAAGAGAAAAGGACAGAAGAAGAGGGGGGAGGAGGGTAGAGGGAGAGAGGGAGAGCGGGAGGTGGAGAGGGAAAGGGAGAGACAGAGCAGGACAAGGGGAGAGGTTGAGGGGAGAGGGAGGTAAGGAGGGAGGGGGGAGGGAGAGGAGAGAAAGAAACAGGAAAAGAAGGAGAGAGCAAAAGATGAAAGGCAAAATGAAGTCAGAATTTATCTCTGAAAATAACTGCAAAATAAAGAACACCAACTAGAAAAATAAAATCTGAAAATGAATTTCATGAGAACATAAAGAAGACAAAAACAAAACTTAGACTTAGGGAAATTCTGTCTGAAAATAAAAAAATAAAATTGCTTGAGAACAACAAATTTACAGGCAAATATGTGTGTAATTTTATTCCTAGCTGAACATAAGTTACCATGACTGACCTGAGAAGTTAAGTTTATTTAATCTTTAAGGAAATTATGTTTTACAAGAATTTCACACCTATGGCTAAGTAAGACTTATTCTGGGAATACAGAGAAGATTTGTCAGCAAAACACCACATAGCACCTATTTTAGAATAATTCAAGAAAAAAATGCTTGCTGGACAATCAATAAATCATAAGATTTCAGTACTAGTTATTCATCAGAATTATCCAGTTAACTCTAAGTCACGGATAAACCAGTTCCATCCCCATGTATTCTGCTTTTTCTCATCTAAGGAAGGCCTTAACATCCCTTTCTACTGTACAAACCAGAAAGAGAAATACTATTTTGAAAAGCCAAAAATGTTTTTGATAAAATAGAAGTAGAAAACAATACCTTAATTGTAATGTCAAAAATAAACAACTGTACCACAATATCCTTCACAGGAAAATATGGTAATCATTTCAATTATAATTTGAAACTGAATCAGGACATCTACTACCATTATAATACTCAGTGTTTTGTTTTGGATATTCTCAAAATACCAATATGCAGGAAGGTTAAAAAGCTGGCATAAGTATTAGAAACTAAAACTGAAATAATTTTTGATTTGATATGATTATATTTGTAGAAAAACTATTTTTTAAGTTGCTGGATCTAATTTTAAAATGTGAGAATATGACAATACAGAATTAAAAAACAGTAGCTTTGCACCAACTTAAATAGCAAAATAGTCCATTCATAATGGTAACAAAAACTAAAAACATCGATAAACTGAGTAAGATGTACATTAAAATTCATAGTATCACTGAAGTTTAAAAACCAAAAAGAAATAGGCATGTACCGTGTTTTTCAAGAGAGACGCTTTTAGAAAATAGTAAGAACTTAATTTGGCAAAACTATCTAAAAGTTAACGAAGGACACTGAATGCCTGACAAAACCAGCATGTCTTTAAAATAATTTAGAGAAGTAATTTCCCATATGAGATACTCGTATGCTATCAAGTCTGCATGATAAATCAATATGTGCTATTAGTATAAAAACAGAAAAGAAAGCAAAGCAAAATTCATAGGAAATCTTAAAAATAAATTTGAGAAATACGACCAGATAATGTCTAACAAGCTGGTATTTCAGAGTTGAAAGGATGGATTTTTGTTTTAGATGGCATTGGCACAACTGGCCATGCATTGGGATGAAAATAAAGTGAATCCCTAACTTAAATAATACAAAGCAAAGAAAAAACAGGAAAATGCAAATTCTGCAAGAAAAATCAGGTAAGTTCATATATAATTTCCTGGTTTGAAAAGTCACATCTTTCTCTAAGCCTTGCAAATAAGGCGCTTTAAAAACATATTTGGCCATATAAAAGCTCAAAAATTTACAACAAAATATAGTGTCTTAGTCTATTCAGCCTGCCATAAAAACACCTAGACTGGTTGGCCTTCTTACAAGCAGAAATTTATTTCTCACCGTGCTGGACAGTGGGAAGTCCCAGATCAAAGAGCTGGCATGTTCGGTGTCTAAAAAGGGGAAGAACCTGATTCACAGAGGGGCATCTGTTTGCTGAATAATAACATTGTAAAAGAAGCAAATAAGGTGAGGGGTCTCTTTTATAAGGGCATTAATCCCACTCATAAAGGCTATGCCCTCAGGACTGAAATCACTTCCCAAAGTTTCCATGTCCAAAAAGTATCACACTGGCGATTTTGTTTCATTGTGTCAATTTTGGGGTACACCAGCAGTGAATCCATAGCACACCCTATGTACAAACTCCAATGCTGAGGCCTGAAATTTGCTGTTTTAAAAATATCTTTTAAATTGGCAAGAAGTAAACTTTCTAAGAGAAAAAAATTATTAAAGGTTATAAATAGGTATTCAGAGAAGTGTAGATCCAAATAGTCAGTAGAAAAGGGCTTAAAAATGCTAGTAGTCAGGACAGTATAAACTAAGCCAAATTAATTGTGATTTTTTAAACATTAGACTGGCAATGGATCTATAATAGCTCCTGCCAGAGGGGACACAGAAAGAAAAAGGTTATTCTTGTACATTTCTAATAAGATATAAATTATTACTGATTTTTTAAAAATAAATTCGGATATATATATATATATATTCACCTTAACTCAGCAATTCAACTTAACTCCTGGGAAATTATTCTTTAAAAATAATGTCTCAGCATATAAAGATATATGTTTTAGGAATGTTTAATACAATATTGTTTGAAGTGGTAAAACCAAAACAACACAAACACAAAACAAGACAGAATGAAAACATACACCAGCTGGAGAAAAGGTGACTAAATTATAATAATTCAAGCCATGAAATGCTGCCATGATAAGAAATAAATTATAATTTCTGCAAGATTTCTCTGAGTAACAAACACAAGATGCGGAAAACTATAGTAGGTGTTTTGAAGAATGTATTCGGCAATAAAAGAAAGAAAATCTAATAATCGAAGCTCAGGCAAATTGCAGTTTATTTTGGAAGCTCAGGGGTCAACAGCTGCTGGCTTTGATTCAACCACTGAAAATATGCCCAGGCCCACGGGATCTGGTGTTCCTCTCTTGCCAGGGATTTTGTCCTCATGCTCATTCTGTGAGGATGCAAAGATGGTCTTGGTTCTGCTTTCCAGGAAGAATCAAAAGACAACACCACCAAGAAAGCCAAAAGTCTTCTATGCGGAAAAAGTACTTTCCTAGGAAACTTTGCAATAGGTTTCTCCTTCGGTAGAGCTGGCCAGCACCGAGACACTTGCCTCCTCCAACCCCCAGGAGCAAAAAGGTATCTTATAATTTGGAAAAGTAGAATAGTATTTCCTACCCTAACGTCTTATTTTATATGTCAGTAACAAAGGTGTGTATGAATACAGGTGTGTTTCTCTGTGGTTATACAAACATGTAAGGAAATATAGATCCATAAGTATAAAGGTTTTATATGAATTTCCTTAAGACAGGAAATATAGAATGGAAAGGTATGAAGAAAAAAGCCTTAATATCAATAACTACAATGAAATCACATGCATGCTTTCACTTTATTTTACTTTATTTGAGGTACTAGGGTCTTACTAAGTCATTAAATTGCCCAGGCTGGGCATGAACTTAGCGATCCTCCTGCCTAAGCCTTCCAGAATGCTGTAATTATAGGTGTGTGCCAATTTGCATTTAAATAATTTTTTTTGCGGGGGGGAGGTCAAATGTACTAATCCCAACACTGGTAGGCTGGGGCAGTAGGACCATTTCAAGTTTGAGGCCAGCCTGGCCAATATAGTCAGTACAAGTCCAGCCTGATCTACATACATAGCAATACCTGTCTCAAAAAAATGAAAAAATAAATAAATGAAATAACTTTTAAATATTCTAGGCACACTATTATTTTTTAAAGATTAATTTATGTAATGATATGCATAAAGTGAAGCCACTTTTGTTTATTAAGAAAGGTAAATGTTTATGTCATTTGTATGATTATAGGTGCTTGAAAAATAATATTCACTATTCATTGAGTTCTTATTTTGTGCCATAGACATTTGTACAAATAACACATAGCCTTTATCTCTCTCAATACTATAGCATAATGAGCTAGGTAGAGTTGTCCCCATTCTACAGTGTGCAAAATAATGATTACAAGAGTTCAGTGCCTGGCCCAAGAGAATCAACAGGTAAGTAAAATGATACATCACATTAACGTTGCTTATGCTGGGTACAGAGTGGACACAGGCATATTTTCCCTTTATTTATTCCAAACACCATCATTATTTTATAATGAGTCTATATTTTATAAATCAGATGAGATTCTGTTTTTCAGTTTAGTCTATGCTGAACCAAACCGGTGTGGCAGTTTTCTTTTTTCTTTTTTTAAAAATTTTCTAGCCTTAAATGTACGTTCCCACTAGCTTCTCTGTATCATTTTTCTTTAGTTTTATTTCTGCCTTCTAACAACATCATTCAGTTTCCACAATTTTTCTCCAATTCTCATCTTCAAAGTGAGACAAATAATATCTCCCACTGCCACCCCCACACACACACATCTGAGGAAAAACACCAGCAACCAAGATCTCTAGTTAAGCTTACTGAAGATTTCACGTCAGAGAAATGCATTTTGATGTGCAGCAGATCTGAATGCAAATACTCCAAAAGAGAAACCATCATGCATTATTTGAGGAAGGCGATCAGGCACTGGGCCTGCGGTCCCATCAGAGGGAATTTATTGTCCTGTGTAGTAAAAAAGAAAAAGAACTAAGACCGAGGATGTATATGCTCCAAAGTCCCTGCATTAGGCACAGACTGGAATGCTGCACTCCATTGTCAAATCCCACTACTGTCTGCACAAAAATTTTGACTCAGAGAAAATCCCTTCAGCCTCTTAAGTCACCAGATCCTGCCTCTGCTTAGCCCCTGACTTTGCGCATCTTCTAAGCTCAAGTTGGAAAGGGTTATAGGGAGTGGATTAAGCACACTTGGGCTTTCACACTTAAACCTTGAGCATCAGCAGTTCAGCAAAGCAAGGTTTTCCCATTAGAGCTACTGTACTTCCAAGTTTCACACATCTTTAGGAAATGTGCATGTGTGTTGTCCAAAAGCAGTGGTGGCAAACCTATGGCACGCATACCGCAGCCTGCTGTTTGTTATCATTGGAAGTTCTAAAAGGTTAGCCATCATTGACTTTGAGCATGCACATGAAAATAGAATTCGGAATCCAGGAAAAGAGCCAAGGGGAGACTGCTTTGGCTAGACAAATAGTATTTCTCATACAACGCTGAGCTTAATAGAATAAAAATTTTCCCAAAGTGAATTCATCAAATACTGTCATAATGAAACAGTTACGAGAAGGAAGAGGTATTCATTAAATGAAATTCTTCTTGAAAAAAAATCCTCCCCCAAAACAAGAGCAACAACATTAATACCATCGGCTTAGTTATTCTTATGATATATTTGCAAAAATTTTGATCATTTAACTTCAGCTTATTACTATTTAGTAATAAATGCATGGACAAATTCATAGTGGTCTCACTTTAAAATATCTTGTTATAACTTATTCAAACATACTGTGTGAGATTTAACCCAAGGTTAGGATACCTAGGTACTCATTTTCTTTTATAGCTTTTATTTGGAAATTTAAAAAGACACAGCAAACAGGACTTAGCAAAAGGAAAACATTCCACAAATGAACACTAAAATAATCTACAGTTTTTGTTTCACTGGTGTAAAGGAAAATTCACCAACCCCTCCCAAAGGCTGACAATTCTCCACAGTTATTAGTGGTCTCCTGGGAATGAGTTCCCATAGCTCAGTTTCCTTAGGAGAGACCAGTGGAGGGGAAAGGGTTGAACACCATGAGAAGAGATTTGAAGGGAGTCAGACAAAGCTAATGTAATAAGCATGAGTGAGGGGCCATGTTTCCCTTTCTGGAAGGCAATGCCAATAGGAAAATAACACCAATGATAACAAAATAAATAACTACCACTCCTTAGCCACCCACCTGCAAGGGCTAGTTGCTATGTCAAGTGCTTTTCTTCCAAATGTCACATAAATACACTTATCTTTTCCATTTGGGAGATGAGAAAATTGACCCTAAGAGAGAAACTTGCCCTTGGCCAACAGCTACAAGGCAGCAGAGCTAAAATGAAATTGCTATTCTTTCTGATTTGAAGTTGTTACTTGGAATCACCCTAGAGAAAGCTGCTTACTGTTAGATAAACAGGCCAACAGTGGCAAAATCAAATATGTACAGGAGAAGGAGGAAATCTAAGGAATGAGGAAGAGGTGGAGACAGTGGAAGGTAAGGAAGAAAAGGGAGAGAAAACAAAGTTAACTCGTATGACCTTAGGAAGTCACTCAGGGCTGATGGGAACTGGCTTATTTTTTCAAGTTAGATTTCTCTATTTGCATCTTCACCTGCAAAACTGTTTAAAACCCTCTCTCTTCCCACCTTACAGCCTCCCAAAATGTGTCTCACAGATGGTTCAAAACTTTCCTAACAAAAAGGAGATCCCAAGCTGTGAGAATTAAATTTCAGAATATTCAGGATTGGAATGATTGTGAAGTTGTTACTTATTAAATGTGACTTGGGAGACACACCTCTAGAAACTGGTTCAGGATTTGTAAAGAGTGTATAGGGCTTCAACTTCTATCAGTGCTCCCTGAAATAAACAAAATACTAAGCCACTGTACCGCACCCATTCATTTTTCAGCATCCCGTCAGGAACTAACAGACAAGCTGTGTTCACAGGAGCAAGCAATATAAACTGTATGGAACTGAGGC
The DNA here is from genome assembly GCF_000276665.1 of Chinchilla lanigera. Lineage (NCBI taxonomy): Eukaryota > Metazoa > Chordata > Mammalia > Rodentia > Chinchillidae > Chinchilla > Chinchilla lanigera. The sequence goes on along the minus strand of NW_004955408.1, from coordinate 9,696,226 downwards.
TTCCTGTAACACAGTATTGGTACCAGTTGAATATTTCTTTGTTGTTTTCACAAACAACAGAACTGACTCTTGCTAACTGATGCAAAACAGCCACACTGGGAGGACATGGGATCAGTCAAAGAATTAAGGCAACTGCTAAAGAACCAATCTGTGGAAAAAAAGGAAAGCAGGTATCCAAGCAACAGAAGCTAACTAACAATTAAGGTGACAGCACTGCAAAGGATCAGTTCCAATCATCTTGTTATGCTGGCATCACTGAACTTAGTCATTAAAATGAAAATCAAGCTGGCTTTTGGGGGACTTTTACTGAAATTTGGCTAGGACAACTTGACTGACAGTTTTACCAAAAATCCACACAATGGGTGTTATGGTTTCAATATAGGTAATGTACCCCCAAAATCCATGTTAGACTTATCACCTGTTGGTACCACTGGTAGGTACTGTGGACCTTTAGCAGGTGGGGTGTAGGCCCTTAGGCCATGGGAGTATATTCCCACAGGAGCTTTTGGGGTCTTGGCCCCTTTCTTTTTCTTTTTTGCTTCCTGGCCATTGATCCATGCAGACAATGTTTGCTCCACCATGCACTCCTGGAAGTCACCATCCTTCTCCTCCACTAGGGGCCTGAAGTAAAGGGTGTGCCTGATCATGGGCCCTGAAACCATGAGCCAAGTTAAACCTTCTCTCTTAACAATTAGCCCATGTGTTCTGCTGCAGTGACAGAAAGCTGACTAGCACAATGGGGAAGAGAAAATATCCTTCAAAGAGCGAGGAATGGGGCAAGAAATGGATGCTCAGTGGAGCAAATATCCATGCCAGCAGTGCAGAGCTTTGATTTCCTTTAGAGGACTTCTCCTTGCCAATTTGATTTGGGTTCTCTCACTCATTCACTCCCTCACTCATTCTCATGTTCTTTCTCTCTTGCTCTATCTTGCTCTCTCTGAAGATAGGTAAGGAAGGAGAAGGAATAAAGAAAATTTAGAAATACAGATGATTTTGAAAAATATACATGGAAGCCACTCTAGCTTAAAATTATAGGCTTAAAACTTTTTTTCTCTTAGGTCTTTCAAGAGTAGTTTTAGGTTCATAGCAAATTAAGAGGAAGGACAGAGATGTCCTATATACCTCTGCCTCCACATACTCATAGCAGCCCCCTCACCGTCAACATCGCCTCACCGTCACACATTCAGACAGAATATTTTCACTTCCCTAAAAAGCTGGTGTGCTTCACCTATTTCTTTTCTCTCTCTCTATCCACCCTCTCCCAAGAAAACAATTATCTTTTTACTGTCTCCACAGTTTTGCCTTTAATGCAGTAACATATAATTGGAATCACACATCTTGTAGTTTTTTCAGGTTGGCTTCTTTCACTTAGTAACACACCTTTAAGGCTCCTCCATGTCTTTTTATGGCTTGATAGATCACCTCTCATTAGTGCTAATTAATATTCCATTGTCTGTCTCACAGTTTATTTATCCACCATGCACTGAAGGATATCTTGGGTTTTTCCAAGATTTGAGAATAATGAATAAAACTACCATGAACATCTGTGCAGTTTTTTGCACAAGCACATGTTTTAAACTCACGAAAGTATTTACTAAGGAGTATGGACTAGGATGCTGATTATTTGGTAATGGTATATATATTTAGTTTTGCAAGAAACGGCGAAACTGTCTTCCAAAGTTGATGAACTATTTTGTATCTCCACCACCAGAGAAGCACAGTTCCTGTTGCTTCACATCTTTGTCAGCATTTGGTGTTGTCTATCTTCCAGATTCTAATAGGTGTGTGGTGATATTTCATTGTTGTTTTAATCTTTGGCCCATGCAGACAATGTTTGGATGTTTTGAAATATCAGAATAGTAACACATTATTGTGTCACCTTAATATAGCTACCTTTTAAGAGGATAGGTCTTGATGAATCTGAGGTCCTTGCTTCCACTGACACCTTGACACACAAACATGGAAGAGGAAAAGAGAGAATAGAGTGTATGATAGAGGGCAACTGGAAGAGCTGTGAGATGAGAATCTGAAATTGGAATTCAGAAAGCACTTTCAGCAGCTGCAAACCTAGGACATATAAATTGAGACTGAAGCTTTGGGGAAACAGGTACGGTCTGTATACCATACTCAAGCTGACAGAAGTGATTAGTGCAACAAGATAAAAGTGAAAGAGAGCAATACACATGTAGAGAGCAGACATTGTGGAACAAGAAAGAAAATAAAATTAACAGAACAATTAACTGCCTTGATATCTTGTGACCTTGCACATCTAGATCATGGCCTTCTTTGAGAATGATCAGCTTTCTAGGTCAAACACACCCCCCTGTACACTTTGTCCAGATGTATTAGTTTTGGTTCATTGCAGTCAAAATAATTCCCATGTAATACAATCGACTTTGGTTAATTCTGCGGTAAAAGTTCATGGCCTGGCCTGTAAGCCCAGAATCCCAACAAAGTGGACTCTGGATACCAACCAGGGTCATTTGACACAAAGGGGGCAGAGGCCTTCACAGGGAGCCCTGCTATGGAAGCTGTAGTATCAGAACCCACGGGGGGAGGGGGAGCGAAAGCATTCGCCAGCCCAAGAAAATACTAATTAGAAGCATAGAGGCAAAACTTGCAGTTCTGGAGGGAAGTCACTGGTAGCCTGGCGACCTAAATTGGATGAACCATGACACGCTGCTCAGCCTCCCTCACGCAGCAAGTGAGCTGAGTGCCAAGGAGACTCATCACGCCTCCTCACAGTTCCGGGGTGGTGAGCATTTCCTGTTACTAACAGGGACACTGGGTCCATTCACATGATGAGCTTGCAGCTCCAGAGAGTGAGGAATGATGGTGATTAGTGATTCAGAGTGATTAAAAGTTTACCAGCTAAGGCAAAACCTCTGTCGCTGGGGGAAAGTGATGGAGGGGCCATGTCCACTGCACAAGAAGTGAAAGAGGACCCAGAGTCACCAAGATGAGGAGCAGAGGAAGGACATCAATCGTCATTAACTTGGTGTATCCACAGTGACCCATAATAACGCTACCCTGGCAGAGAGAAAGGGCAAGAAAAGCAATAATTACCAAAGGAGTGCTATCTTCTTCAGAGGGAGGCAGGAATGAAATCTTCTTTATCCTGAGACAATAGGATTAACTTTCAAACATCTCCATTAACTCTAGTTTGGATAGATTCAAGGGTAGTTGAGTCTACGAAATAAAGGTGTATAGATAGAAATGGAATGGAAAAGACCTAGCAAAGCAGTAAAAGCTTGGGCTCTGAGGCCAGATCCATCAAGGTTAATCAATTTCTTCTCCTTACCAGCTGTGACCTTGTGAAGTTCACAGTAAGTCTGAAAAATGGGGTTAATATCTGTAACTCTGCTGAGCTGCTGAAGACTTCAATAAGAAAATCCTTGGAAAAGGCTTAGAAATGTGTCTAGTTTACCACGCTCAAGAAATATTATTATTAATAACCACCAAATAATCTTGAAATAATTTTACCATTCTTTACATATCCAAAGGATGGATGTGGTTTTATGTGTCCTAATGAAGTTTTCGTTATGCAGGAATATATACCAAATTTAAAGCTGATGTAAAGTGAATTCTATAAATTATCCTATATCAAGCATCATACTGAGAAAAATGTTTAATAAAATGTCTGCTTATAGTTACCTGGGCCTAGGGGCTGGGGATTTAGCTCAGCAGCACAGTGCCTGCCTGGCAAGTGCGAGGTCGTGAGTTCGATTCCCGGTACTGGAAAAAAAAAATTACCTGGGCCTAGGAAACAACTCCATTTTACATTGTGACACAGTATTTAATAATAAAACTCCTTATCTCCCAAATTTTCCAGGAACATGAACACCCATAACCTGAGGGAAGAATATACTCTTTTTCATTGTTGTCCTAAACATTACCGAGAATATGTGGGGATATGATGACGTCTCCAGCAACAATGGTGCTTTGACGTCTGAGTCAGAGTCAAAACACAAACAAACCAACCTGTGTCAGTCTGCCTGTGCTGCTCACATATTCCCAGTGACTTTGCCTATAGATGCAAGTTAATTCCTTATGTCTTCTGGTATAATTGTGCCTGTGCATGTATGCACTGAAATATATATTGCATTATTATAAATCATTTTCCTGCTGTTTGTACTACATGCAATCAGAACACCTCTTCTATTTTGAATTAATGCTCACACAGATTACATAATCTGTAAAGTTCATAAAATGTTGGTTTGAAATTTGTTTATAAAATGGATTTATTAGATATGACAGAAATATAGAGTTCTGAAGGATATGGTGAAGGATGTGGATTTTATTACAAGACCAGTAGGAAGTTTGGAGGGTATTTTAAAGGGGAACATATCTACAAAGTGCATATCTGCATTTGTGGAAACCTAACTGTAGGAAAGAAATCAAAGGCAAGAAAGATGCTTAATGAATGGATCAGGCAAACATGATAGGGGCCTGGATAAATGTATAGGAGTAACTTTTGTCTGTTGAGCTCAAAGGTGCACACCTCTAATCCCAGTACTCTGGGAGGCTGAGGCAGGAGGATTGCAAGATCAAGGCCAGCCTGTGCAACTTAATGAGACCTTATCATAAATTTTATAAGAGGGTTGGGTATAGCTCAATGCAAGGGCCCTGGGTACAGTCCTCAGTACTGAAAAAAACACAGTTGTTCAAATTTCATCTTATGACTACCAAGATCCTTTGAAGTACTTGAAGGCTTTTTTTAGTCATTCCTTATTATATAGTATTTTTTTTGTTTCACGTGCCCAGAGCATTCTACTATAGCCTATATTCTAGTGTGTAATCTAGATTTCTTTCCAGCTTTTTGATATCTTCTGAAAATATCCTATTTTATTAATATCTTTTGCAGAGTTGAACAGAGAGAAATTCTGCAAATATGGTTTGACTTATTCATTGGACAATTAAATAACCAGCACCTGTGACCACTGTACTCTGCAGCCTATTGAAAAAGAAGTTAGCATTGCTGTAGCTATCTTGCATTGTTTATTTACACTCAGCATGTGGTGAAATATGACTTTCTTTCATTGATTGATAGACCACTCTCGATCTTTCTAAGACTGTTGTTCTGATTAGCTTTATCTCTCCCTATATTTTACTACCAGAATCCAATGCAACATAAAGTGACATTGGAAAGAGGAGCCCTTACACGTATCAAATGCCCGCAAGAAAAGCCAGCATGTGAGATTCCAGCTGAGTAAGCCATACGAAAGGTGTAAGGGTGTTTGCCACATTCTCGTGAGCCACTGTGGGTGGAGCTGTCCTGAAGCCACTTTCTCTTCAGCAGCTGTGTTCATTCTGTCACCAACCGTATCTATCTAGTGTTAAAAAGAATTCTCCTCCGTGCATCCAGTTGTACTTCTGCCGAAAAGGATGTTTCACAAAGTGTGAGTGCCTGGTCTTCAGAGGCAAGTAAACAAAGAAAAGAGGACATCAAACAGGAATTCAGATCAATGGTAACTGCAAAGCTGTAGATTTACTAGACAACATTAAAGTGATTTTCATGACACCCACTGTTCCAGGTATCCGCTGTATAACAAGGATCCCAAAACAGTGACATAAAACCATAACTAATTTATGATGCTCATGGATTTTTTCAATTTAGGAATTTGGAAAGAGAACAATAAGGAGTAGAGATGGCTTGTCTCTGCTTCCCAAAGTCTGAGACCTTTCTTGGGATGATATGAATGTCTAGGGGTGGTGAAAATGTCTGGGGATGGCTAATGCTGCTGAGGGTGGAAAGAATCTGGAAGCTTTTTCACTGTCATGTCTGGCACCTGGGATGCCTTACAAGGTAATTTCAGCCAAAGCTATTAACTGGAATGACAGAAGGCTCGACGGGGCTTAGACTCTTACACTATTGTGAGCTTGGGTGTAGCTAAGCTTCTTCTATAGAAGCATAGGGCTCCATGAGCAAATGTTCCAATGACCTAGTTGGAAACCACATGGTCTTGTATGACCTAGCCTCAAAAGTCACCTCATATCCTGTTTTCTTGATTGAATCTTCCCAGATTTACATGGAGCCCCCATCCTTCAATGGGAAAAAGGTCAAAGACTTTGCAACTGCACTCTATAGCTGTCACATCCCCTGTGGGATTTAGTTTAAATTTTAGATAACAACAAACAAAGCCGTGGAATATTTCTCCTGAAAATTTTCTGACTCTGACTGAAGTAAATTCTGTACCCATGGAGCTTACAAATAGGCTCAGGAGCTTCTAAACACAACAGGGAAGAAGAGAGAGGAAGCCAGGGCTTCCAAGATTCTTGTGGCACCAAAAGCACACATGTCTTTGGAGTAGAACAAAGTAAGGCCTTTTGGTCCCCTGCCGCTTTCCTCAAAAACCCCAGGAACTCAAGATTACACTGTAGCATGTGGAACCTTGGGAGATAAGGCCTTGCCTAGACTCAGTTTATTGGAAACTGCCCTTTAGCCTACAGAAATTTATGTGTGCTCTACACATGCCAGAATGCTCTTTTTTTGCTATTGGTTACCTAGACGCGTCCTTCCTCTCCTGGGGGCTGTGAACCTGCCTGAGCCTAGGCAGGGAGGTGCAGAGAAAGAGGTGACTATGCTTCCCACAGAGACCCATCTAGTTCCACTTCTGAGCAACAGAAGAAGTAAAGGGAAGCTGTCTCCACAAGAGAACTGAAATACCAGGAGAGTGAAACACTCTTCCTTGCACCAATCAACTAATTATGGCTCATTGCACATCAGCACTGGCTGATCTGATTAAAGTCATAACTCAGCCCTGTGTTTCTGGGGGAAGAGTGTGGAACTGCAGAGTATCATAGAAAATCGAGACTTTGATCAAGTCATGTTCCTGCCCTGTGTTTAATCCAAAATGCCAGCATTCACTCAGGGTTCCCAGACACTGAATCTTCAGTTTAAACTGAAGACGGTCTCAAACGTTACACCTCTGTCTTTGCCAGCAGGCCCTACTGTCCCAGGCAAGAGGAAGAAACGAGAATGCTGTCTGAGCCCTGATCAGTCTTCGTAACAGTCATTCGTGAGGACTAATAGCGTTCACTACTAGTTCCCACGCAGGTACAAACCCTTGACACGCATCGTCTCGTCTCCACCTTGTAACAGCCTCGTTTCACACAGAGACTGAGACTCGGGTGTAAACAGTGCAAAATTACAGTGCTGAAAGGTGATGGATGTGGAGGACCACCTGGATGACTCTCCTTGAAAGAAGCGCAACTGTCTCCACTTTGGCTAAGCCTGGCCCTATGTCCATGTACTGATATGTACAGAGCTGGCTAGGGCTTTTCCTTATCCCCTCAATTGGCTTTAAGCAATGCAAATTGGTCTAGCTGAGGTGCCAACGTGTAATCTTTGAAGCAAGGTGATATATCAGTGTTGCCCTGCCCTGTAGCTCCCAAGAAGCATGGGTAAACTAGGCAGAAGGGGGAGCCACGCTCCATGCCGTTGGCTGGGATGAGCCTCGAGAAAGAGGCTGTGACATCCGAGGGCATAAAAAATTACACATCAGAGCTGAAGCACTGACCCCAAAACACTAGATACTGCCTCAGTTGTGTTATACAGATTACTCTTTCTGCATATCTCTCTCTCACACACACACACATTTTCTCTCTCTCTCTCTCTCTGTGCAATTTACAGAAGTAATTTCATGCCTCTACCTTGCGCAGCTCATAGCACTCACATACTTCCCACCACAACTACGGTCACCCATCCCCAAGCCACTCCCCTCTTGATGAATTCATAAAGCCCTGGGTAGTGGCCTTTGTTCCAGTTAGCCATCATACTACCTGGATTTAGGACCCCGTGGCTCCCCACAACTACAAATATGCCTTAGTGTCTTTATTCTGGCCATGGGTTGCACTCGGAGTGATAGACTGGAATTAACTTGCTAGAATTCCAACAACTTTCCACGGGATTACAAATATAAACTTCCCAGACCACAATGAAAGCCACGAAGGGCTCTCTATAGATGGATATAGAATTTGCCCCAAGATAGTATGTATAACTCAGACCTACTGCTTTCACCATGAGGCAAGACTGCCTCTGCTCATGAATATGTGTGAGACACCTTGTAGGTACCATCTGGGCAATCAGAAAGGGCTGGCCTAAGTCCTTACAGCAAGGAGAAAACAACTAGCCTGAGAAAGGGGAAACAGGAAGCTAAGAGAATATTGCAAGCAAAGGGAAAGGAGAACAGATGGAGCATAGAAGATTTTAGAGTCATGAAACTACTCCACACAATACACGTTATTCATTATACATGTGTCGAGATACCAAGTAGGAACCCTAATATAAGCTATGCAATTTGAGTGATTATTATGTATCAATATAGGTTCAACTATAATCAATCCACTGCTAGAATGGATATGTTAACAGTAATGTATCACTCTACTGGGGAATGTTGAATAATAATAATGGCTATGCAGGTGTTGGGAGAGGGCATATATGGGAACTCTGCACCTGCAGCTCAATTTTGCTATGCATCTAAAACTGCTCTTAAAAAGGAAGTCTATTTTAAAAAGAAACAGAGTGTGTAAGGACTTTCAGGCTGCTGACAGCCAGAATAAAAGCTTCTTCATTTTCTTGCTTACCACTGTAGCCTATGATACTTGACACCTAATAGTCACAGGAAGAGCCAGAAGAGAATGTAATTCACAAGGACGGTCCTCAGAACCAGAGCAATGTGGAGCTCCAGGCCCCTAAATGGTCAACTTTGCCACTGTGAGCTTTGGCTTTCCCATATGGACAAACAGAGCATGTAGGGAAAAGAACCTGCACCCTAGAGTTGAGAGACAGGGTCAGAGGAGAGCATGTAGACACAGTCAAGTGCTGGTCATGGAGAGTTCAAAATGTGGTAAAGCTGGCTGTTCCAAAGTCTGTCTAGGGTAGGGAAGAATGGTGCTGGTATGACGTAAAAGGTCACAGGGAAGGAGGGGCAAGCAGCACAAAATAAAGCTGATGCCAAACTGGACATCCCTACTTTGCCTTCTACTTTTCCTCCCCTTGTATGATCCTTACGGTGGTGGTGAGGAGGAGGAGACCACCTCCCTTCTACGCTGCAATCTCCGCTTTACCGCACAGTTCAACAGCCATTATTTTACCCTATTGTCTCTACAAATATGCAACAAATATACAATCTGTCTTATTCCCATTTTGCATGAATCTGCTGAGAGCTAGAGAGGATAAGTACCTGGTAAAAGTCAACAATCTGGTAAATAACAGAAAGCAAAGGAATTATTCCTGTCCCTGCCTCTGTATCCCTTTACACAGACTGGAGCAAATGCAAAGATTCTTGGGGAATGTATTCAGTACCAGAGGATCAGCTTGACAGACGTGCTGGCTAGACATCAAACCTGTTTTTTTTCCTCCTAGAACATGCCTCTATTGTATTTTCTTTCCTATACTCGCTGTGTTTCATACTGTTTGTTTTTGACAGAACAGCTGACAATTTTCTGAACTATTTTGGCTCATTATTATGATAAGCATGTTCTTTTCTTGAAAAACCCATTCAAAATACCTAATTCCTTGAGGTAAAAAACTTGAACTTGAAAAACAAACCTGCTCATAAAAATAAATTATTAAAATTTCTCTAGGTGGATAAATAGAAATATTTTCTTCTGGTTGGGCTCTGGTAACTGTAAATGTACGTCCTGTATATGTTTCCTACATAACTACACTGCCTGCAGGTTGGTGCAATACTGTGGCTGATCCTGCTCAGTGGGTGGTTGCCCTGAATCATGAAATCTTTGTCTCCTTCAACTGCAGCAGTAGGATTGAAGACAACAGATCTGTCAGACAGAGGGCACAGAGTTCCCTTAAACCCCAGCTTTGGGCAAAATTGCCACATCACTGGGAACCCCAGTGTAGAAATTAAATAAATGAGAAATATATGTTTATTACATTGTCACTGAGGTTTACATGTTTCAGCAGCTACCATTATCTTAACTCAATAAAATCAGAGAAAGGAATACCATGACAATGAATTTGTGATCCCAAACACTCACTATGACCATATCCAGTGTTCCCAGGTCCCGTCCCTAAATAACACCCTAAAGCAGTGCTCTACACTTGAGCTATATACCCAAGACCTTCTTTGCTTCTCTTATATTAGGTACAAACCTGACGACAAGAGGCAATAGAGCAGAATTGCAAGATTATGCAATCTTTTTTGGTCAGGAATCCTAGCCACCTTTAGGTCCTCAGCAGTGCACCACATATAATGCCAGGCACGGGACAGATATTCAATTAAAGGTGATATTTAAGCAGCAAATAACCTCCTATTCCATTCCAGAAGGTGACAATTGAATTGGTCTTGAAAGTTTCAGTCTTCCCAATGAAAAAGACAGTTTCTCACAGGAGGGATCTTACACAGCAAGAGATCTTTCATAACTTGGTGATAACTATGATAGTAAAGAATTTTATTCACTCATTCATTTCTTCAAAGTTATTTATTGAGCACTGTAGAGTGCCCTTTTATTTAGCTCTGTTCCAGGAAACAAAAGAGCAATAAAAAATAAAATAAAACAGATGAAGTCTCTGTGTTCATGGCCCTTACACTCCAGTGAAACCTATGTACACAGTGAAACACTCACATACAGACATGGCTTCAAGCCAGTAAGGTGTTCAGACATCTGGATTCAGAGTGAAATAATGAACATATTCCAGGTTATCAAAGTTATGATGAGAGGCACATTATAATAGTCCATTCTCTCAAAGCACAGAAACACCTGCTCCAAAGATATGAAGATGAGAAATCATCAGTTAAAAGCTTGAGAACAAATTAGTCAGATCCATACTCAAGAAATTAAAACTATGCAAGGTAAAAAAACCAATCATGAATGGCAGTGGTAAAGATTATCCATTGTGACTATCATACAGTTGGTGATGATGATAGGGTCAATCTATTCTGTTTTTAAGCTCCTGTTTTAAAAGAGTTAATCATACAGTTTGGCTACAGAAGCACCAGCAATGCCAGATGTGCTGTCCAACTGACCAGGTTAAGAAAAATAAAGGCAGATGGTTTTAGATTAAAATCTGGATGGCAATGCTGTCATTAGAGAATTGACATTCTGTCACCAGGCCAAGGTTCTCCTATTCTATTTACTTTACTCTTTAAATTATCTGCCACCTGGTAGTCCAGGCAATAATTTAGCAGTTTAGCCATGGGCAATTGATAAAAACTCATTAATCTGGATTCAGTGATTTGTCCAACAAAATGCTTCTTGAGCTCTTACTATCTGAGCAGTGACTTTCTAGGTGCTGAGGCATAAGTGTCAAGACAGGGAAGAAAGAAGGTGGAGTTAGACTCTGCTAAGTGCTAATAAGTAACCAGGATGATTGGAGCGGAAGAGCACAAGACCTCAGAGGGCTCAGGGTAGCTCTCGGAGGAAGAGATACTTGAGCTGAGACAGGAAAAATGAGGTACTACTTTTGTACTCATGCATAAAAAATTGTAACAAACTAAGCACCTTAAAACACAAATTTCCCTTCTCAGAGTTCCTGTGAGTAAAAGTTAGCTGGACCACTGACTAAGCTCTTGCAGGCTAAAATCAAGTGTTGGTTGGAGCTGTGATCCCTTTAGAGCTCAGATTTCTCTTTAAAGGGCAGCTGGGATGTGGATAAAGCCTATAGGTTCTTGGCACCACTCTTTTCCTTATGGCTGTACGAGAGCATCCCCTGTTTTCTTACTAGCTGTTGCCTGAGGACCACTTTCAGCTCCTGGACACCACACTCAGGTTCTAGCCACAGGGTCCCCCTCCTCCTAGAATGAGGCTATTTTCTTTCTATTAGGTCGATAAAAGAGAATCTGATACTGCACCATCTTTTAACAGGTTGGCTCAACTAGGTGAGGTACATCTACAAGTTTCTCTTTTTTTATTTTAAAGAGAGTAGTAAATGAGAAACAAACAAAAAAATAGAACAGTAGCAGCATCCCAGTATCATGAACATAAACAAATCAAAGTGAGAACATTCAAAGTGATACAAGGTCTCATGATGCAGAAAAAACCTTCGATAAAGTCCAACATTCATTCATGATGAAAACCCTACAGAAAATTGGAATCAAAGGCCTTAAGCTGATCAAAGCCATCTATGATAAACCAATAGCTAACATCATACTAAATGGTCAAAAATTGAAAGCTTTCACTTTAAAATTAGGAACAAGACAAGGATGTCCACTGTCACCACTCCTATTCAATATACTTCTGGAAATATTAGCTGGAGCAATTAGACAAGAGAGAGAAATAAAAGGACTAAGGATAGGAAAGGAAGAAGTGAAATTATCATTATTCACAGATGACATGATACTCTACATAGAAGACCCTAAAAACTCCACCAAAAGGCACATGGATTTAATAACCAAATTCAGTAGCATAGCTGTATACTGAGTTAACACTCAAAAATCAATAGCATTCCTGTATACGTTTCTCTTTTAATGAACTCAAAGTCAACTGATTAGAAACCTCATCCCAGGAGTCAGACAGCATCATATCTCCACTGGTCCACCAGTAGTCAGGGCAAACTATATTCGGCATGTACTGCCAAAGGTGGGGATCATGGCAGCCCTCTCAGAATACTGCCTGACATAGATGAGAATCAGCCATTCCGAGTCAGCTTTCCCGATAGAGTCACCAGAAAGTGAAATGATGCTGGGATAGAAGACAGAAATTTGCTGTATTACAGATAAGGGGAAAGATTGGTGTACTGACCATACTGGAAGAGAAAAAGGAAGGCCAAAGGTGAAGTAAGAGACTTTGGCAGGTGTCAGTTGACTTAGGGCCTGCGTAGCTACAATAACAAGTTTTGATTTCTCTGTATATGCAAAAAGCCTAATGTTAAATGAGCCTCCAGTATGATATCAGGCTTGTCTGTGGCAGAAGGATCATTGGATCCAAAGTCAAGGGAAATTCTAGACATTAGCTTGGTGGAGCTAGCTACTCCTCATTTTGTGAAATGAGGACATATGCAAAGGGATTTTAAAGATCTATGTTACATGTATTCTAGGTCCTTATAAAAAATAACTATTCAGGTGAAAGTAAAAATATTATGAATGTAATCACTTTCTAGTCTTGGATGACCTAATTAAAAAGGAATTTGGAATTCTACATCTTGTATGCATCTTTCAAAGTTCATGAAAGCACCCTTGGGTCCCCTTCATAAACTCTATAAATAACAATAACCACATGAATAATAAACAGGCATTTCCAGAAGCAAAATGTAATTTTTCCCTTGGTCAGAGGAGAATTAATAGTGTTTTTAGAAATTTCTATCAATGTTGCTTTCTGAAATAATACTGAGGCAAGAGTTTATTCTTTAGAAATTCTAGCTTATCATGCCCATTTTTTTCTTCTTCTCTTTCTTCTTAAACTAACTTAAAAGGAGACCGAAGTTCAATTAAACAATCTCTCCAAATATCCCAACGTCCTAATCTGCCAGGAAGTCAGAGGCCTAACTCCTTTCATAGTATTTTAGTTACTTTTCTCTTGTTGCTGAGATAAAATACCCAACACTGAAAGTTAAAAGGTTTATTTAGCTCACACAACGTAGATGTTTCAGTTCATAATCTGTTGATTCCAAGGCAGGGTGGTATGGCAGACAGACAACCATTCATAACACTGGAAGATACTTAAAGCAACTAGAGAGGAGGGGAGAACAAGCCTCCTTCCATCTCTTTTATTGTATGCAGACTATCTGCCCTAGGGCAAGTGTAGTACTCTCACCCTTAATCCCAACATTAGACCATGAATCAATCACAAATTCTAGATTCAGCTATCTCTGAAAAGCTTGCCCCCTATGACCAGATGAGGCTTTGGGGGGACATCTAGACACAAAGCATAACACACAGTATGCTCAACTAAAGTACTAGCAAGATTTATATCATAGATATAAAGACTTTATCATAGGCAAGGGCTTCTGATTAGTAGAGAAAAATTCCAGATTTAAAGAGTGATAGAATTTAAATTCTAAAATTTGAAGACTCATTGAGAGCTATTTGATAGCTCCCACATTTTGTTAAGTGCCTACTCATTAGTGCAACTTCTCAAGTCCCATTTGGACTAAGATTTAGATCATCATTAAAATACAGCAATACAAAATCCTCCTCTCTTAACATCCCTTTCTTGTTTCCATAGCTGGGGCCTCAAATTGTAAAGATCATATTACATTATTTTTCTCTTATGAAGTAAGAGAAATTTATTCAGTGAAGCAATCTAAAAATAACTCATTGGCGAGCCAGTGGCTTCCATGGTTACCAAAAGACCTTGTTGATTCTTTGCTCTAACAGGCAACCACATTGGGGAATCATTTGAATAGAAAACAACGCACACCTACAATAGCATGACAGCCCACAGAACACAGCTGTGCATTGTTTCATCCTATGAAGTGTTACATTCTTTTTCACAGTCCTTCGAAAAGCACATGTGAAAGAAAGGAAAGCACTTTTAGAAATAAATGAAATTTTTCCCTAAATCTATTTCTTGGTTCTAGGAATCCCACCATAATCTTACTTTCTGACAAAATCCATAGCACCCCATAACATAAAGCTTGAAAATATATTCACAAATACTAACTGACTACACAGTTTCCATTAAAGGAACCAAAGAGATAAGTAGGGTACATTGTTCCTCAAGTAAACATTTCACATTATATTTTGTAGAAGTTACCAGGTACCTAATTATGATTAGAAATAGAGTAATGTTCCATGAATATTTATACACATACATATATATACAGGCACATATTACCCCATTAAATACACAAAACTATTTCTTCCACTAGTGATTGTAAGAATTCAATTATAAATGTATATACATACATGCATTATCCCATTTATATATACACACATACATACTATATATAGATAGATATAGATATATTGTATTAATCACTTTCCTGTTGCTGGTACAAAATACCTGATACCTACAACTCAAAGAAAAAGACGTGAATTGGCTTACAGTTTCCAGAGGGCTCAGTCCAAAGTTGGCTATCTCCAAAGCTGAGATAGCCCAGTTGAGGACAACTGCTCATCCTATGGCAGCTAAGATGTAGAGAGAGAAGGCAATAGCTAGAGTTAGGGACAAGAAAATACCCCTTTAGGTCATCACCCCAAGTGATCTACTTCCAACCAGCTCTCACCTCCTAACAGAAGTTTCAACTACTGAACTCACCAGTGGATGAATCCCCCAACAAGTATAGCATCCCTGTGATCCAATCAACTTCCAACCACATGATATTTGGGGGGAATACTTTAGATCTAAACCATAAAACCTTGAATAATATATGCTAATATGTTAGTACATTTTTTATGCATATGAGGTCTCCTAAGATTCCACTTATTCTGAGAAGCAAAAATCTAGAAAGAATCTACTTTTGTAAAAACAAAAAGATTTTCATTTTTCACCACAGATTTTCAGGTCTATCATACACAAAACAGGTTAATTAAAATACAAGGAAAGTATCACCAAAATACATCAACTTGTCTACAAATTAACTAAGTTAAAATCAAAAAATGTCAAAGACATAAGTTTCATATATTTAGGCACCAGCAATCCAAAGTACTGCCATAGACATCAGAATGAGCCTGAAGTAGCTCTAATATTGATTGCTTACTATAAATATTCTTTGTACTAGAAGTAGTCGTACAGTTCTTTCTTACATTCAGTAATAGCCAGCAAGTGGTTGGCATATGCCAAGAATATTCTCAGCATGAGGGTATGGCTGTGAATAAGATGCATGAGGTACCCGTCTCCATAAAGTTTATATTCTAGTGGGGGAAGATAGACAAACTAAAAGAATTCCATATTTTGGTAAGTTTTATTAAGAATATTACAAGAAAATTATTTGATTTTAGGGAGGAAGTTACTTAAAATAATGTAGGTAGAAAGCCTTCTCTAAGATTTTGAGCTCAGATTTAAAGTAAGAGGAACCAGGCATGAAAAGAACCAGATAAACAACAGGAAGAAGAAAGGAAGATAGAAAGAGCAACAAATGCAGAGACTTAGAGTAAGAAAGCACTTGGCCGGATGGGGAAGCAGGAAGTAACCCAGGATATTTGGAATCAACAAGACAAGCAATTCAAGATGAGTCAGAAAGGAAGCCAGAACAGGCCACAGTAAAGGAGCTTAGATTTCACTCTTAAGTGCTTTAAGAAGCCATTAGAAGAATTTAAGCAGTGGAGTAATAGGATCAGAAATGAGCTTTTAAAATGTATCTCTGTCTGACTATATGAACCAAAACTACAGTATGCCAAGGACATGAACAGATGATTACTTTGGGGATCATTGCATAAGTCCAAGTCAGAGATGATGCTGACTTGGCAAAAGAGGTGGCAAAAATGAATGGTGTCTATCAGGCACTGCTACAGTTGCTTTTCATTGCTAGGACAAAATACCTGAAATCTACAAGTTAAAGGAAGAAAGGTTTATTTTAGCCCAGATTTCAGTTGTCTGCTGGCTCCAAGGCAGTCTGCTGGCTCAGCATGGCAAAGGAACACAGCTGAGGAGAAACAGAGCAAGCCAGTCCAAAGCAGCAGCCTGCCTTCTTCCTGTCCCTTTATATTCCATCCACACCCGGGGTGGGGCTTCCCTCTTCCCTAAACCCATTCAGCCATACCCAGAACTATGCTAATCCAGCTAGGGGACTAATCCAGATATCAGGAGACTAAGACAGACATCGCATACCCTAGATCCAACCATCTCTGAAAAGCCCCACCTGTGAGTGCATAAGGCTTTGAGGGGGACATCTAGGTATAAGGTATTACAGGCATTAATATAGAACACTCTACAAAATGCTAAAGAAACCTACAATCTTCATTTTTCAAACTTGCGTGTATATGACAGTAAGGTTTCAAACTGGTGTTGGATGGAGAATTCTCAGCTTCGCCTTTCCCCACTGTCTGATCTAATGTCAGGGTAGAACAGTTTCAAATGGTCACAGATTTGCCTAGTGGATTTTTGCATTCTTTTCTTTGTACTATATTACCCTACCTAATTGCTTTAGAATAAAGCTTCATCTCCCAATTTTTCTAATAGAAAGCAGTCCCAATAGTATAAAATAGTAAGTTGCTTGTATCCCCCAAAAGGATATTGAACCTACCAGTGGTTTCACAAATCTTGGTTTACCAAAGGTACATCATTCACAGAATCAAAGATGCAAGAAACCTCTTTTCAAAAGCAAAAAAGCATGTGAAAATAAACTAAGGAAAAAATGGTATTGGGGCTCAGGAAATCTTAGAGCATAATTCTCTCACTGAAAAGTTGGGATAGAACATAGTAGAAAAAAGAGCAAGCCATGGTTATAATCAAATTATTTCTAAAGAAACTGTGTCCCAAAATAAAGTGTATAAACATTTTTTTAAAAAGCAGCTTAACAAAGAAGACAAAATACAGTTTCTAGCATCCAATAAAAAATTGCAGTTAAGTAAAGAAACAAAAATGGTACTCATAATAAAAAACAACTTAATCACTAGAAATACTCAGTAATGACACAGATTATAGTAGACACTAAGTACACTCTTTAACAAGGACATGCTTCCTTCTGTTCTTTAAAAGAACTAATTTGAACTTCTAGAGGAAAAAAATACAATGATAGAGATAAAAAAATATACTAGATAGCTTTTATAGTGGCTTAGAAACTCTGTTGAAGAAGATAAATAAACTTGAAGATACAGAAATGGAAAACATCCAAAAGGACACAAAAAGGGGAAATAACAGGAAATATGAGCACAGTATCACTAAACTGTGCAAAAATTTTGCATAACCTAAAATATTTATAATTGAGGTTTTTTAATGAGAAGAAGACTATAAGGATGTTTTGGAGAATAATGGCTGAAAATTTTCCAACTATGTTGATGTAAGAAAATCAATGAATTCCAAGGAAAAGAAATATGAAGAAAATAACCCTAAAGTACATTATAATCAAGTTGTTTAAAATCAGGGATAAAAATCTTAAACACTCATTTAAAAAAATGCTTCAACATGAACACTAATTGCTTGGGTATTTGCTACAATGCAAGTACTAATTCAGTAGATCTGGAACGGGAGCTCGTATTTTGCATTTCCGTTTTTTGGTTTTTGGTTTTTGTTTTTTGTTTTTGTCTTTTTGAGACAGGGTCTCGCTATGCCACTCAGGCTGGCCTTGAGCACACTTTGTAGCCCAGGCTGGTCTTGAACTCGCAACGATCCTCCTGCCTCAGCCTCCCGAGTACTGGGATTACAGTCATGTGCCACCACAACCGACCTTGTATTTTGCATTTCTAACAAGCTTCAGGCAAACCAAATGCTGCTAAGGTGAGGTTTACATTTTTGAGAAGCAAATTCCTAAAATTCTAACATTCAAACTGTTTTTCTTTTCTAATTCAAGGTATCACAGATTTACAACTGAAAGAGAAGCAATGAACCCAGGAAAGTATAAGTAATAGTACAAGTATTTGGGTTTCTAAAGAGTTGCACACTAGTAATTCATTAAAAGCAAACTGTATCAAAACCTAGTCTTTAAAAATTCACTATTAAATTTTTTGGAGTAAAGACAATTATAGTTTATGTTTCTGGCTTTCTTACAAACATTCTTTTTTATTTGGAAAATTTACTTTCATTCCCTTTGAAACACCTACCCACTCCCAAGTTATTTGCTAAGAGTAGGCAATCCTCCAAACCTCAAAGGTGGGACTATAAGACACCCCTAGCCAATCAGCTCATTGTATTTCACTACTCCAACCGATTGGTCCAAGGATGGGCATGTGACCCTAATTTGTCCAGTCAGATTTGTGTGAGAACTTCAAGAAATAGATGACTTTTCCACCTGAACCTGGAAGCACATGGTCTGGACCAGTTGCTACTTGTTTCCTTTAGTAAGAAAAGAGTGTAAGAATGGAGTCCCAACAGATGAAGCAAAGCCAACACAAGGAGAGAGTAAAACTAGGCCTTAGTGTATCATGTCAACTCCTAGTTCAGACCATTTCCAAAGTGAAACCTATCCCTGGACTCTTCAGGAACATAAGCCAATAAATAGTCCTAATTTTTAAATATCTTTAACCAAGATTGACTAATATTTTCTTTTTACCACACAGGAAAAAAACCCTAACAGAAGCAAAAAGTATGAGTTAAGTACGCTTTTGTGACATAGTCCAGGAATCTAATTGCAACATATAATTCCTGTTAAATGTTCATGAGTTTTAAATTAGGTCTCAGAGTTCTTGAAGCATTTTCTTCCTCATTTTCCCTGACCAGTATTTGTGAATAGAGGAGAATTTAGATTCTACCTGCCTGGGTCAGGTTGGTTTGTCAAAGAGTCCCTAAAACTATGAGTCTAACCCAACAGTGAGTAATTCACATCTCAGAATATCCCAAAAAGTACAGGTCAAATTAGATCTGGTGAATAAAGTGAAAGAGAAGCAGCAAACATCCTGTTCATAAACATCTTTACTTGGAAAGAAGACACTCATTAACCAAGAAAATGAGTAGCTGATTTGCACTTACCTTCTTTTTTAATATAAAAATTTATACTTTAATAAACTTGGAGTGCCAGATAATTCTAAGACAGAAACCTTAAATTAAACATTGTGTACCTCCACTAACAAGACCATAGGATACGCACAATGGAAGAAATGTTCAAGGAAATTCATTTCATTTTCTAGGCTTCTAATGTTACACATTAGAGGGACTGAGCTAGAAAATCTTTGCTTTAAACTCTAAATTTCTATGATTCTGTTAAGAAATAATACCTAAGTAAGCCTTCAAAAGCCTGAAACAACTGAGATCTACTGTTAGCTACAAATCAGCATAATACTTGAGCATGGAATAAACTCTGATGAGCAGGAAATATTTTAATCTGTACATATTCATATGCAATACTAAGCTACTGATCAAGTATCACCACAGTCAAATGATATTGGCTTCATATGTAACTCCTTATACTTTCAAACTAAGTATACTACAAACCTTCTACTAACATCTGGCTTGAGCTGGGAAGTCTCCTATTGTACACACCTCCGGCATGCTCTGCCTTGGAAGGACAAAGGTGAAAGCAGAACTCCGGTGATATGGGCCTATTGGTAGCATCCCAAAACAAAGAATGACAAGACTCTTTGTAACAACAGCATCAGAAAACTCTCTACCTGACTTGTTTTCTCTCTGGATTACCATGGAGATGGGAAAGGCTGGTGCTCTGGCTTACATCTAGGTGACCTTCTCCTCCAAAGCTTTGTGCGCTCTTGGGAGTGACTGAATTGTGGATGTGTGATGCTAGATACTGGCTGTGTGAAAGTGGGTTAGTCCATGATTGGCTTAGCATAATTCTGGGTGAGACTGAATGATGGACTTACTGAAGAGGGGAGACCCACACTGGGTGTGAGTGGCACTAACCAATAGGCCTGCAGCCTGAATGAAATAGAAAAGAGAAAGCAGAAAGAAGTCTTGCTGCTCTCTGCCTGCCATGACATGGCCTGTTTCTCCTCTGTCATGGAGCCAGCTGACTACGGACTGAACACTCTGCAAACTGTGAGCTAAGATAAGCTTTTCCTCCTTTAATTTGTGGTATTTTGTTCCAGTAGCGAGAAAGCAAATAAAACAGGTGATCTTGAAGGACAGTGGTGAAAACAATACAAAAAGTGTGACCTAAAAAATTCCACACAAAATACCTTTCTCTGAGTCAGGCTTGCCAATGAACATTACTCAATTCTATGCATGGTGAGCATGATGGCCACCAGGCTACCCCATGATAAAATAACTGAAGTCTTTGTTGGTTTCCATCATTTTTAAATTAGCCCTGGACCACTAAGGGTCCAAAGTCCTTGGACAGTGGGTCTTGGCCATTACATTAATAAAGCTTCTTTTTAATTGAATCAAGCCCTGCTTATTTGAACACATTAGCTCTGAGTTCCGCATACGCATCCTAGGGCCTAGTAATTTTGTTCGGAACTCACAGGTGAAAAGAATTTATTTCCTTCTGTTATTCCAAAAGTAAATAATAGTTCTCCCTGAGAAGCAGAATTCATTGTGAAGATCCCAAAAAGCCATTACTGTCTATAATAATCTCGTATTCATTTTCGACTCATTTGCTCTGGGCTTTTGGAGTCAGACTCTGGCTTGTCTCTTTTCCTCACACACAAAGAAATGCAATGAGGCCAGTGCAACCTCATTCTGACAATTCAACAGAGATGACACAATGATGCCTTTCAGGACATTAAAAATGCGCTCAGCAGAAGGGCAGTAAAGTTTCTACCATTACCTAAACTCAATCAATACCAAGCCATGGGAGATGGATTAGTGGATCACAACACCTGTCTATAGCTTTCAGGCTTTCTGCAACCACAGGAGATTATCACAGAGTTACATTTTCCTGGGGAAGCTTACCTTGAGGGTATCTTCCAGGGAGACCACAAAAACTCCATCGTGCTTCCTGTAGCAGCAAGTAGGCAAACAAACATTCATCTTAAGCCTCAAAGAGTATATAGATTTATTACTGCTTGAGTCCTATGGGCCAAAAATTTAATCCCTTGTCAGGTAATTCCAATTCCACAAATGATATGGGAACACTTCGTATAAGCTCAGAGATTTCCTGGCAGTAGCTCCAAGAGTCTGTGTATTAAGAAAGACAGGCTGTTATCCTGTTTAGCTCAGATGATGCTGCTTCCTCTCCCTTCTGTCTGTGTGTAGTTGAGATGGAGTGCTCCTTAAGAGGAAACAAGGAAATAGCTCTGGTTTAGTTAATATAAATTCACTGTGCCAAAACAACAATTAAGGGCCTTGTGTTGTGCCGCAGTGTCATATCTTGTAGAAACAGAAGATATAAGAAGGGACCTATGTAGGGGTTGCTCACTTTTGCAGCAAGGATGAAGTGAGCCAAGAACAGAGTTGGACTCTAACCTCTCAAAGATGTGCTCTTGGCAACACAGACTCTGCACAAGCCCCACCCTTAGCTCCCCACCATGAACCCCTATCCCAACTCACCTCTGCCTCACTGCACAGAGAAGGGCCACATGCAAATGAAGTAAACAGGAATGAGGTACCTGGTAGTACATGGCCTGCTCATGCCACAGTGAGCTTGGAAGAGTTTGGAAATGGGGTGAGGGTCCAGCAGAAAGTGGATGAGATAATATGTAAAATGGACTAGAAAATGTAGTTCTCATTTCTATAGGCCTGTGGCCTTTTCTAAAGGCCTTGGTCATGCTAGAGCTCATAAATCAACATTTCAGCCTCCATTTCCCTCTTCTATTCCCACTTCTCCTTCTCCTCCTCCTCTTCCTCCTTCTTCTGTCCTTCTTGTGATACTAGAGATTGAACTTAGGACTTTGACACTGAGTCCAGGTCCTTTTCTTCTTTATTCTGAGACAAGAACTCACTAAATTACTAAATCGCCCAGGTTGGGTTTGAACTAGCCTTGTTCTTCCTCAGCTTCCCAAATTGCTGGGATTACAGACCTGTACCACCATGCCTAGCTTATTTTGATTCTTCATGGAAGAAAAACCAAAGAGGGATTAAATAAGTGAGTTTACAGCAGGAAAATCTTATTGTGTCAGTTTCACACACCAGGAAACCTGGGTTCAGAGATGATTAACTCAACTCTGAGAGGATTACCAGCCAAGCCCATGCTTTTAACTATTAGGCTGTACCATGCATGACTTTTCCGCAAGAAGCTTAAAGTAGCATTCAGGTGATAAGCACAAACCCCACCTCCTTGAAAGCATGTGCCAGCAAGCTGCAGGCACCTCTCCGGAAGCATAGCATTTATTAGACTGACAGAAACATGGCACAGGCCACTTACATTATGCCTGAAATCCCCATCCTAGCTACTCCATGCTCCATAGTAAGACCCCACGTATCTCTTCAGCTTTATCCCACACCCTTATCCCAACTCCACATGCACAGCCTGCTCTGGAGCTTTTCCCTTCAGGAGCTTTTCCTGTCAGGGTTTCACATGTGCAGGACTCTGCCTGGGGAACCCCAGGTTCTCCTCACGGGGCTGACTCCTCTCCCTCTTCCCAGGCCTATGCTGAAGAAACCATCTCCTAAGAAAGCCCTTCAGTAACAAACCAGTCCTCATGGTCCCTGACCCCCGCCCCCTGCCCCCATCACTCTTGATCACTGTCTGGTTCTTTCTGAGTATCCAGAGTATCCATCACAATCACGTCCTGTTCATTTAGCATATTGCTGTAGATTTCAAAGAGGCAGCCTCTGTGTCCTTCTGTCTGCCTAGAACAGTGTTTGGAATCTAGCAGGAGCCAACTAAGCATGCATTTAATGAGTAAATAAACTTGGAAGGGATAAGGATTCATATGATTCTTATTTTTTTTAACTCCTTGTAGCTCCTTTTATAGAATACAGCTGCAAAATTCAGTATACAGATTTTGCCAGGTTTTCCTTGTCCCCAAAATAATAACTGCTCTGTACATTCCACAGAATACACCCTGCCAGCATCATAGAGGTTATTGACAATGTGCCTGGACTTGAGTCAGAAAACTCTACCTACCCCTTAACTTAGGGCTTTGGGAAGGCAGGAAATCCCAGGCCTCCCCACACATCTGTGTGCAAACAAACACTGCAACGATGAGATTTCTTAGCACTTAGGAAGACAATGTTCTGAACACCTGCCACGTGGATTGGCTACAGGCAACACCCTGAAAGGAACTGGCTCTGGCCATGCAAGTCACCACAATAGGTATTATCTGTGTGCAATGAAGAGAATATTGACTGAGAGGCATGAGCCCTTTGTTGAAATTGCAGTTGATTCTCCAAAACAATAAACAGTTATTGGCAGAGAGCCTGCTGGTGGTTGATTTAAAAGGGGATTTTAAAAATGCCTTTTAACCAAGAGCTGTACTTTCTTAGGAGACTGTGACAGACTTTGGTGAAAAATGCCATCAAATCTTAAGTTGGATTTAAGGCAAAGCTGAGATAGACGTGCTGAGCCAAGAACATTTAGCTTAATGTTGGGGTTCTCCAGCTCCATAGAGGTAGCTTAGTCTTTCAAAATATAAATTTCAGGCTGTGGGCCGTCAGAAAGGACTTCCTGCCATTCCTAGGTGCAGCAGTGGGACTAAAGCCTGAAGGCTGAGCTGTGTGAGGAATCCACTGAATGAAGCTTGAACCATGAACCCCCAACCCAGGGGCTGGAGTTCGTATCACCAAGGCCTACAACAGTGCACCAGGCAGAGCCTCTTGAAGCAGGGACTGTATCTTGGTTCCTGTAGCCTCCCCTTCTGCTAGGCTCATTTCCTCACACATGGCAGATGCCAGAGAAATGTGCAGAGTGGAGAGGTGTGAATGAGCTGGGATGGGGAACATGAAAGCCTGAGGATCTAGAGACACAGAGAACAAGAGCCTTTTTATTCCTATGCAAAAATATTTTCTAGGTTTTGAAAAAGGACCCACGGTACATTTGTAGAAGGACAGGCAATGATAACCACAGTCTACAGAGCATTTGTAAAGAGCCATAGGCGAAGGCCTGAGAGGCCTCTGAGGTTCCCTTTGAGTTGGCTGATGGGGCATGTGGCACAGGCACCGGGAGGAGACTGCTGGTCTCTCCCACTGGGAGCCAGTTACACAGCTTTCATCTGGAGGGTGTGCTGGAGAGCTTCAAAAAGTCTGCTCAGGCAAAATTTATAAATAGCACTCATACTACTTTGTGTAATAGCCAAAAGGATTTATAGAAAGTGTTTTCTCTCCAGTGCACAAAACTATTCTCAAAAGAGATGAGAATTTCTACCCGATAGGACAGTTTCAAGGAGAAAGCAGGACTGTGGACAGAAGACATGGTGTTTTTCCTGACCTCTGCTAAGTACACAGTAAATGATAGCTGCTATCTATCTCTAAACCAAAAGTCAAATATGTGAAATCCTCCAAAATCTGACATTGTTGAAAGCTGATGTCACAGGTGAAAAACGCCACAGCTCATCCAGGTGATGGGTTGCAGCTAAATGCAAGTGCACTAAATTATATAAAATTATCCTCAGGTTATGGGTGTAAGGTTTATACAACATAAATGAACTTCATGTTTACACTTGGGTCCTGTTCCCAAGATAGCTCATTATGTATTTACAAATAGTCCACCCCTCCAACAGACACACACACCAATTGGAAATACAAAACATTTCTGGTCTCAAATATTTCAGATAAAGGATGTTCAACGTATCTCGATGTTCCTGATTTGGTTTCTTAGGACAGTTGTGTGTACCAGGTGTCCATTCGGGAGTGTTTTTATAATCTTCATTGGTGGAAGGGACAGGATGGAAACAGAATGAGGCAGAGGGAAGAGGTGAACTGTGACCAGCAGAACCAAAGCCCATTAGTCCTTTGTGGAGCTCTGGAACAGGTTGGCTCTTCAGAACTGTCAGCGGCTGTAGGACAGAGGCTGGTATTGATGAGTCATTATTTTGGGTTGTTCTGGAAGAGCATAGATACTGGAAAAGGCCATCCCCAAGAAGAGCTCCAAGCTGAGGCTGACCATGCAGGGTGCCTCCAGGATCGGAGAGGGTCACGTCTTCATAGATGTGGGGCTATTTAGGTGCACCACGGAGCCTATTCTAGTAGCAAACAACAGTGCTCTAAGAGCTTATGTGGCTTGTCCAACACCACAGGAAATAAACCACAGTGAGAGAAGCAGAATTTAAGGCTTCTGACTTCTAATTCAGGACTCTTCGAAGGCCCAGTACTCTTCTCAATCAGGTGGTATTTTTATTCTTTATCACACCAGCAATTCCTCTATGTGCTCTGATCCTGCACATATCAAGGCGCAGATGTGCAAAGTAGCTCTATGTCTTTTCCTAAGGATAAGGTGGTTGAGTTTTCTCAAAAAAATGTATATAAAGGGGAATATTTTCAGATTATGCTTACCCTCTGAAGCTCTTCATGTTTTCATCATTTGAAATGCACACACACATACTCGCACACACACACACACGTACACACACACCAATAGAGTTTCTTTAAATAAACATCTAGTCACAGATCTACCAAATTATAACCTCAAAGCCCTGGAATCTGCCTTTTTCACAAGCATTTTAAGCGAGGCCCACACATACAGATATAACATCTGTTAACCACTGCTATACATTAATGATACAACTCGTCTAAATTCAGGGTCATATTTTTTTTTTCATGCCTATAGTCTGACAGCAAAAGCAATTTATGGAATCAAAAAGAAAAAACCTGAGCTGGGTATGGTGGTGCACACCTATAATCCCAGTACTCTGGGAGGTTAAGGAAAGAGGATCACAAATTCAAGCCGAACCTGAGTAACCTAGCAAGACCCTGTCATGAAATTAAAAAGAAACAAAATTTTTAAAAGGACTGGAGATGGAGCTCAGTGTGAAAACCTTGGGTCAATCCCCAGTATTACAAAAAGAAAAAAAGAAAGAAAAAGAGAGAGAGAGAGAGGAAGAAAAGAAAGGAAGAAAGAAAGAAAGAAAGAAAGAAAGAAAGAAAGAAAGAAAGAAAGAAAGAAGAAAGAAAGAAAGAAAGAAAGAAAGAAAGAAAGAAAGAAAGAAAGAAAGAAAGAAAGAAAAAGAAAGAAAGAAAGGAAAAGAAAAGAAAAAGGGAGAGAAAAAAGGAGGGAAACGAATCCCAAGCTAACAGATATCTTGGAGATTACTAAGTCTCTATATATGAGAAGAAAAACACCAACACCAGAGAGGCAGCATCACTGGCCCAGGGTCAAAGAAGTTCAGGACCAGAGCCAGCCCCCCACTCTGAGTCAAACTTAATATTGCTCTAGCAAGTTTCTTCCCACAGAGAAGTTTCAAACCACTTTACAGCAATGGAAACACATGTAAATGGTGTTCCAGGACTATTCTCAGACACAAAGCTTTGGAACACAAAACACCTCATTCATTTGGACCTTTTGTAAGTACTGTACTCCATAGCATCACCTAAAGCCGGAAGTCTATTTATTCAAACCATGGTTTCCTCAACAGGGAGAGAAGCCTTGAAAGGTTTCTGTGCCAAAAGAAATGGTACTTCCTTCTACACTATGTTGCAGCAGGACCTAAAAATATGACTTACTTTTTTTCAAAAGTGTGCCTGACTCTCAGGTGTGTTCCTTAAAGAAGGGACAGGAGAGAAGAGGGAAACTCTGGGGGCAGGAATGCATTTTAGATTTTTATTTTCCTTTAAAATATCTCAGTCTCTGACTAATAGCAATTATAATAACAGTACCTCATGGTGATGATGATGGTAACAGAAAAACCACCTACACTTTCCCCTTTAGTCTCCAAAAGCAACGACTGAAACAATCATAAAATATGAAAGATGCGGCTTCTTCTATTGGCATCTGTGGTTCTCCAAGTCCCCAAATTGCCTGTCATTAATTCCATTTATAGTAAATCGAGGAAATTAATAAACTTTTAATGTGGGTGCCTATGAAAATATGACAGGCTGGCACGCCAGCACAGCCAGAAATCTGCTTTAACTGGTGTTCCTGCCTATTAATTCCACTAAAAGTTTCTAAAGTCAAGTTCCAGCTTAGAAAGAGATACAGAGGTCTGATTCTGTTCTGAGAAGCAATGAGGGAGTGTGGAGAACCCCAGCCAAGAGGCCAGCAGGCTGAAGCCTCTATTTCTGGCTCCTGCCAGCAAAGGGGATGTGTTTAGAAAACACACCTTCTCTCCTGATGCCTGAAGCATTGTGTCTACTGCTGATTTCCATACATTCATCTTCTTACCTGAAGCAGCCCCTAGCAGTTACAGCTAGAGTAATTTCAGGACATCACGTGGACTACACTTGTATCTCTAAGTTAACCTGACTTATCCTCTTGGAAAAGGAACAATTTTATTTTTTTAGTTTAAAACAAAGGAAACAGACACAGCCTCCACAACGCTGTCAACCACCAACACAGTTTCAGAAAACAGAAATCAAAGAAGTTGGTTATCTCTTACACTCTCCAGTCACTGATTGGACATAATCTTTGTTCCTGGTGGAGTAAGCCAAATATCATGAACTACTATGAATTTCCTCAGCAACTAATCCAATCAGAAATGGCTCCTCTCTCACCAGTGCAAACTTTTCCATTTAGAAAGAGATGCTGGCTGGGCGTGGTGGCGCACAGCTGTAATCCCAACACTAGGGAGGCTGAGGCAGGCGGATTGTTCTGAGTTTGAGACCAGCCTGGGCTACCAAGTGAGTTCAAGGCCAGCCTGAACTGCATGGCGAGACCCTGTCTCAAGAAGACAGAAAAAAAAAAAAAAAAAAAAATAGAAAGAGATGCTGTTAAAATAGATGCAATTGGTATACCCTTTAGGAAAGACGATATGATGGCTCCTCAAACAGTTAGAAATAGCCCTATCATGTGATCCAGCAATCCCGCTCCTGTGTACACTTCCAAAGAAAATCAAATGAGTGTGTCAAAGAGGCATCTGCACCCACATGTTTACTGTAGCATTATTCACAATAACCAAGTCATTCGAACCAACCCTTGGTATCCACAAATGAATGAATGGATAAAGAGAATGTGGTATATAAGCACAATGGACTATTATTCAGGTACCAAGGTGAATGAAATCCTGTCCTGAGCAATGAGAATGGACTGGAGTGAAGTATGTTAAGTGCAATAAACCAGGCACACTTACATGAGACACTAAGGTTGACAGTGAAGAGGCAGTGAATAGAGTAGTATTATAGAGCCTGTGAAGGGTAGGGGGAGGAGGAGAGAGAGGACAATTAGTATAGACAGAGGTGCAGCTGACTAGGGGGAATACATTCTAATATTCAATAGCACAGTGGGACAACTACAGTGGACAAAAATGAACTATTTCAAAAGAGCTAATCAGATTTTGAATGCTCCTAATGTAAAGAAATGATAAATGTCTAAGGTAATATGTCAGCTACCCTAATCTGATAATCAGACATTGCATATGCTATTAAAAGACCATAGTGTGTCCCATAAATGTGTGCCTTTATTTGGTATCAATTAAAATATATAAATAAAAAATAAAGCAAATATGTAGCTGCTTTTGGAGAAAGAGGAAAGGGTGAACAGTTATTTATACTTCAGTGGAGATGTGGGGACCACTTGTGTTAATTAGAGTTCTCTGAGTGACATCAACAGAAATCAACACTGCCTTAACTTAAAGGAGGAAGTCAAATTTAACTCTAGGAGCTGGGTATTCATGGAATTAGAGGAGGAGCCAATTAACCAGGAGTTAAGGAGCACTGGCCTCAGGGATGCCCCACAATCCCCATCCCTAGCAAAGAGCACAGGGCCTGCCCAGGGCCTGCTGTCCCCTCCACCCTCTACCCCACGCGAGAGGCAGGGGCTGTATTTAGCAACCTGTGCAAAGTGTGGGTGCTGTGAAGAAGCAGCTGGACAGACAGAAACAACAGATCCCCCTAACCCAGTCAAGTGTCAACAAACATGTAGTGTTTACTTGGAGAGATTGTTCTGACTACCAAGCATCACATATTTTTATCATATAAAATGTGCTGCAAGAACTTATTAAAAGTCAAGAGATACAGGTTGCATCTCACTTTGTGGAGGGGAGAGAGAAGAGAAATGCAATAAATACGGCCTGCAAGCTAAGTTCTCCAGAA
Organism: Chinchilla lanigera; assembly: GCF_000276665.1. NCBI lineage: Eukaryota > Metazoa > Chordata > Mammalia > Rodentia > Chinchillidae > Chinchilla > Chinchilla lanigera. Next base: position 9,666,715 of record NW_004955408.1, on the reverse strand, counting down.
ATAAACAGGCAATTTGCAGACTTTTAGGAAAGAAAATGAATGCCCACACAAGCTACTTAAAAATGGCTTTAGCTCTTACTGCAATTCCTCCATGACTTACTTAAAAATGAAATGGGGCCCATTAACCATACTCTTTCTTCCTAGATGATAAATGATATCATTTAATCAGACAGTAAACTCACCAAAGGAGAATTCTCTTAGGTACTAAGGCAAAAACTTCCCAAGAAACCTTGAAAAAAGATATATCATATGTGAAAGGATATATATAGTGTAAGCCAGTATTATACCTGTAAGGTCCTTCTCTTCTGTATTATCCCATAGAGTATTATTTGTAATCGCACAAGGGAAGGAATAGGGAGCAATTAAACAATCCACAGAGTGTGTTCCCCACCTCCTCTGATGGCTGGGTAGGCACAGAATGTAGCTTGTGTGGGTATTCATTTCCTTTCCTAAAAGTCTGACAATCACCTGTTTATTTCTAGAGAACTTAGCTTGCAAGAGGTATTTATTGCATTTCTCTTCTCTCTCCCCTCCACAAAGTGAGATGCAATCTGTATATCTTGACTTGTAATAAAGTTAGGGCTCTGAGTGTAATAAAGTTAGGGCTCTTTGATAATTCAGATGACGAACAGAGGTGCCGTAGCTATCCCACACAATATATGCACACTTCTTAAAATGTTGATAGAAGATAAGTGATAGAACTGCTAAAATAAAGACATAAAATCTTGTAACAATTATTTGTTGAGTACTACTTTGTTCCAATAGTTAATACCTCTTTCATCATGGTGGACTGATTGAGAAGAAATAAGACATATGTTATGCAATCCTTGCCCTTAGAGGGGTTTCAATACTTGGAGTATAACCAGGAGTCCATTCAGCAGTGCAAGACACAGGCCACACTGGTAGATGAGAAGGCATGATCCTGCTCTGCAATAGACCCTACACTCCACTGGAGCAGATGATGTCTGACTGTCAGACTGAGAGTAAACACAACGCTACCCTGACACACTGCCATGAGAGCACTAGGACTATGTCACCAGAAAACTCTACTAATGCAAATGGACAAACATTTGTTAAAGAGAACACATCCAAGGTGATCACAGTAATGCTCCTTCTTAAGGGTTTTCTTGACTAGAAAGGGGAACAAGTACTGACTTATGCATGTACACAAGCATACTAACAAAATGCATTGTTTGCTATATGTGTAAGTCACCTACCAAGTGATGTCACTTATCCTCAAAACAGGGTAATTAATAGCTACCAGTATTATTCTCACTGCCTAGAAAGGAAAACAGATAACTGACTTGTCTGGGGTTTTGTTATAACTAACTGAGGGAGACATGATTTGAACCCAGATCTGTCTAACTCCAGGCCCAACGCTCTGAACCATTCTAACCCACCTTGTGAGTTGCATCCATCATTTGTGACATGGTGAGAAATCAGCAAGAACACCTGCTGTTGGAACTTTGTAAATTCTCAGAGTGCAGAAACACAGGGAGCCACATCTGGATACACTGTATTTGTAGATGGGCCCCATCCGCTGGCACTTGGTGAAGGGGTTGTAGGCACGGCAGGGGAAGCCATACCTCCTTGTGACCTCCAGAGCCAGTCGAGAAAATGAGCCCAGGAGACAGGCAAGGGGAATCCAGTCCGGGTGAACTGTCAGCATCTCTGTACCCAGCCAGGCCAGGAGCACCTTCTGTCATCAGCACTGCTTAGTTATGTGAGCCAGTTAAGACGTTTTTGTCCCTTCTCTCTCCACAAAGAAAACAAAAAACAAAAAAACTCACTTCAAATCTTTTGTCATTTCTAAGAGTTCTGACTTCTTCACTGTAAAATCTAATTCCCAAGGAGGTTGAGAATTCTGCCCAGTTATGAAGTCTTTTAATGGAGGAGTGGATCCTTGGGCTGAGGTCCTACAAACCCACCTCAGAGTATATTCTACTATGCCCATGCCTCCTGTTTGTTGGTATCAATAAAAATGCCTTCTGCCCTTTCAAACAGGAGGGGTTTCAATATTTTCTGACCTGGAATCATCCACGCAGTGGCCCAGACCTTAACTCATTGTGTTTTCATCTGCTCAGGACGAGAGGGCCACTGGACATCATTTGCAAATGTGCAAAGTCACAGTGTCTTTAATTATCTCTCTGACATGCAAGAATGGCCCTCAGAGCAAGAGCTGTGCAGCCAACTGTCCCCTCAGTGTGGTTTCTATGGCATGGCCACAGACAGCTTCTAAATTTAAGCTTGCACTGCCTTTTAATTGGGTGGTTAAGTATTGTCTCCAGCCCACTCGCTACTAGCTTAGCCTCAGGCTACTAATTACCAGCAAGACAGGTCAGTTGTTGAGTCTGCACCAGCTCCATCATTTCTGACATCCACATGCTATGACAAGCTTGCCCTTTTCCTTTGAGAAAATCTGGGTTAGCCTGAATTTGGCTTCATTTTCATGAATGCATGATAGCCAGTGTCCCTAGCCATGACTTAAATTATTTAGGTGGAATGTCCTGGAGCTAAAATGTGTCTGTCTACTCACAGATACTCATTTATTCAGGATCTTTTCTACATCCAGCCTTTTCCCTGCTGGGCCCTGAGTATAGAGCAGAGAGCAAAGGTAGAACTTCTTGCCCTCATGGCACCGGCTGTCCACTGGGAGAGGGTCCGAGGCTGAAGGAGGAGTCAAGTGAATATAGACATAAAAACAAATTGAGTTCAAAGCCAAAAGAGAAAAAAAAGAATTCTCTAAGGAAAGCCAGGGGAAACCAACTTAGAGGCGGGAGAGAGAGCAAGAAGGGGCTCTCTGAGGAAGTGACCCTAACATGAATGAGGGGCCTTGCAGGCCAGGGTGAAGAACTGGAATCCCACACATGGAAAGCCAGAGCCAGAAAGGCTACGGGTGAATTTGAAGCACTGAAAGATGCCTCTGAGAGCCACAAGGGAGAGCAGTGAACACGAAGTTGTGTGCCACATTAAAAAGCTTGTGTTTAGTTTTAAATGTGACAAAGGCCAAGAGAGGGTTCACTTAGGTATTCATCCCACCAGTCAGTGGTTTATTGCCCATCTACTACATATCAGGCACCATTCTGGAAACCAAGGAAATGTCGATACAACCAAATTCTCTTTCTAGAGCATACATTCTAGATGGGAACTTTATTTTTTTTTAACCATGCAATGATGTCTTCTATTACACGTGAGTTTCTATAACAATTTCTTCAATTTCTCCATACACAGGCAAAAGTAAGTGCACTGTTTAACATGCCGGAACTTACAAACTTAATCATTGCCTAAAGAAGGGAAAATTATCCCCAAAGCATGCTTAACCGGGAGGCCAATGCATCTGCTGGCCACCAAGAACATGGAGGTGAACATGATAGACACACTGTCCCCCATCTGCGCCTTCATTTACACATAAGAAATTCAACACAGGCACAACTTGGGTTTATTTTCTTTGCTTGTTTGGTTGTGGTACTGGGAAGTAAGCCCTGGGCCTTTTCAATGAGCGGTATCCCCATCCCATTCTATTTTTTATCTTGAGACAGGGACTAAGTCATGAAATTGCCCAGGCTGGGCTTTCAGGACCAGCAATCATAATTCTCCTGCCTCAGCCTCTCAGAAGATTAGGATTACAGGTGTGTGCTACTGTGCCTAGGGCAGACAGGTCTTACTTCACCCACATTTATGAGAATATCACTTTGCTTTTCTATAAAAATGAAACAGGAGAATCCAGCCAGCTGCTCTGTGACATTTACAGTAGAAATGGAAAACAATGGAGGTTTCTTGTGCTTGGGCTGGGAAGACATTTCTTCCGGTGTCCCTTTAGCAAGGCATTTTGTGCTAGTTTTTTTTGTTTTTGTTGTTAACTTTTTTCTTCCTTTTTGTAGAATGGTAACGGCTTTGCATGGCTCCATTATTTCATCTCCTCAGTGGTCAGAAGAAATATTGTGAGAGACTGGCTAGAGCGGCACTGCAGCCTCCAGTGCAGACATGACCTGTGCAGCGCAGTGCCCGGGAGAGTATTCGAAGCAAGAAATCCAGCACAGCCAGGCTGCATGTGGAATATAGCCCTCAGGCTAAAAGGAAACCACATAGCCCCCTCCTGAGTCCTCCCCAGCCACACATTTCTTTCTTCTGATAGACTGATTACCTTTCCATAGTTTTGCTTCTCTTCTCTTTTACCTTACACATATACCCAGTCTTTGAAGGCAAAAGTAATGAAAATTGGGTCCCACAGAGAACGAACTGAAGCCATGACCTCATGACCATAACAGGCCAATTCAGGTTATTCTCAAAATGTGATCCTGAGCTCATCTGTATTTACAGTAACAAGGACTCAAGAAATGTCCAGATTTCTTTGCAACGCCCACCCCCCTAATTTCCAGAGAGAAGCCCAACAATCTTCACTCTGTATATACTAGCCCAAGCATTTCTTGCTTTACATCTCTCATTGTAAAAACTAACTTATTCAACTAAAAGAGAACTACTCCAAGTGCCCCGATTATTTCCCCCTGATTGAGAGTTGATGGGAATCAGGAAGACGGAATAATCTCTTAACATCCTTCCTTCCCTGGACCAATCAGAGGCAGGGTAACCTCACGGTGAACAGGCTTTGGTATAAGCCATAACTAGGTTCAAGTGCTAGTTCTACTAGTACCTAGCTATATAACCATGATAAATTAATCTCTTGTGCTAGTTTTCCTCACCTGGAAAATGAAGATAATAACATTTGATGTATTTGTTGTGAGGATGAAATGAGGTAAGGAGGTAAAGTCCTTATAGTGACTTTAGTACCTGCCAGGTTCTTAACACATAGAGATGATGATAATGGTTATATGATTTTGTTCCTGTTCTTTCACCATTGCTGCTATTAGGACTTGGGGGGATATTAAAGTAAAGGATGGAAAATACTATAAAACAGAAATATCTGTTCTTTTCTCTCTAAAAGTGAATTTTTATTCAATGCAGTCACCATTGGAGGAATAATTCTTTAGCTGAGGACACACAGAATGTGAGCCCAAATCTGTTATATAAGTGTAGAAATAGCTATTCCCACAAAGAATAGAAGCAAAACTCCCACACTCTAGCCTTCCCATGCTCACTCGGGGCTGCAAAAGCTGGGCTTGTCAGAAAACACCCCCTTGATGCATCTCTAGAGGTTTCTCCAACCTCAAGTTAATTTGATGCCACTGGGGGAGAGGACAGGGAGGAGACAGGAGAGGAAGTGTCATCTAGTGCTATCACCAGAATTTAGTTCTGTTTTAAACCCAAAACCTACTAAAGGTAGGAACCTCTTGAGAAATAAACCACAAAAAAAAATTATAATTCCCAAGTGGCAGAAGGGAAACCTAACTCTTAGAGAAGCAAAGTATACTTTTCAGGACCAGCAATCATAATAAACCTACTGACCATAAAAGCCAACTCTGTTTCCACATCTCCCTAAGTTATGGATTATTTTCTTTCTATGACTCATCATTATCCCTTTTGCATGGGACCCTCCAAACTCATGCTCCCATATTCTGAGTTGGGAAGCCAAGAGCAAAAAGAAATGTATGAGATTTTGCTTAAATGGAGGAAAAGAAAGAGATGGAACTGAGGAATTGTTTTCCAAACACGCCCTTAGTCCACGAGAGAAGAAAAGATGCACATAACAACAATGAGAATGTCAGCGTGAACACCTGTCAATGAATGACACCACTTCTAAGAGGAAAGAGCAGTTCCAGTAGGGCTTCTCTATGAAATTCTTCAGCCTATTTAGAACTGGGGAGACTCTTTATGTTGACTGTGATGACTATTATCTTTGAACTCCTACGTGGCACTTCTGGGAGTGACTGAATCACAGTTGTATAATATTGGATCATTGGTGTGATACTGGATTAGTCCACTGGTTGGTTTAGCATAATTCTGAGTATGGGTGATGGACTTACTGAAGAGGAAGACCCATCCTGGGGGTGAGTGGCACCAACCAATCAGCTTGTAGCCTGGATGGAATAAAAAGGGAAAGAAAACGGAAGTCCTGCCTCTTCCTGCCATTCTACAAACTCTTTCTCCTATGCCATGCCTCTCTGCCATGCTGCCCTGCCTTGGAACAGATAATGGACTGAAACCTCTACAAACTGTGAGCTGAAATAAACCTTTCCTCCTTTAACTGGTGAGTGCTGACTATTTTGTTCCAGCAACAAGAAAGTAATTAAGACGCTTCTAAAACCAATATTGTACCACATGCATTGGACATATTTGATCCACAGTTAGATTTGTAAAGTTAGTCAACAAGAGCATTTCCCAGTAATCTTCTAAAGGGGCTGGCTAAGGAGAAACACTTTTATTGGCCTGAGAGCTACATGGAGTGAAATCGTTTAACCTGATAACCATGAGGAAAGGAAGCTAAGGCCTTGGACAAAACTTGGGATCCTAAGGGGGAATGAATGCAAGGGTTGTCAAGTTCTGAGCTGCAGGCCCTTGCCTGTGCGCTTTCTTTGATTCAGTGAGATATCAACTTTTCCTAAATCTATACATCTCCATCACTCAAAATTTCACAGCTATAGTCAGGTCAAGGGCCAGGATTACAAAACCTGGTAGACAGATTATGTGCTGAATAACGCTGAATAACTGTCTCTTCTTTAAAATTTAACTTTCTAATACCAATACTTCTTTCAATAGCAGTATAAAAATGAACTACTTAGGGATAAAAATGACAAAAGACATGTAAAACATGTATACTGAAAAACCTTCCTGTGAGAAATTAAGAACAGCTAAATAGTAGAGAAATGCACAGTGTTTACAGATAGGACCATTCAATCTTATCAGGATACTAATACCTCCCTAATTCACATAGACATGTAATACAATCCCAAGCAAAATCTCAGGATTTTTAGAGAAACTGATAGGGTGATTCAAAAATTTGTAATGGAAATGCAAAAGGACTTTGAATAACCAAAACAAATTTGAAAAATATGAACAAAGTTGGACAACATATTATCTAATATCAAAATACATTATAAAGCTATAGGTGGGTTTTGAACTTGGGCACTACTGATATTTTCAGTTAATTCCTTGCTATATTCCTTGCTATAATTCCTTGCTATATATCCCTAATTCCTTCTATATGGAGGTTGCTATAGTTAGGATAGATGGAAACATTCCTGACCTCCAATTATTAGAGAGGAGTAGTACTTCTTCCCCAGCTGTTACAACTAAAAGTGTTTGTAGATGTAGCCACATGCTCCCTGGGGAAAAAATATAACCTCCAGTTCAGAGCCACAGAACAGTAGTAACCAAGAGAGTGAATCATTAGCATAGAAACAAATAAATCAATGGAGCACAGAAAGGAAGTCTCACAATAGACTCAGACACATATAAGGTCAATTGATTTTTGACAACAATCCACAGATAATTAAACCGAAAAGAGGATATTTCAACAAATGGGATTTTTAACAATTAAACGGCAACCCATAAAAAAACCCTAATGCAATTCATACCATGTACATATACAAATCAATTCAAAATGAACCCTATGCCTAAATATAAAATTTTAAATTCTAGAAAATATCCAGAATATTAGCAAAACTTTTGCGATCTTCTGTTTGGCAAAGGATTTTTTTTATTATAAAGAGAATTTAAAAAGAGTAATACAATACAATAACAACAACATAGATAAAAACAAAACAAAGCAAAAACTATCAAAATGATACAGGGCAAAATGATAGGAATTAAAGTGGTTGTTATATTACACATTGTTACCTTCAACGAGGTGAGCAAAGTATTTTTAGTCATGTTGCTTAAAGCATGACCTATAACAGAACAAACTGATGAACTTTATATAATCAAACTTTAAAACTTTTGCTCCTCAACTTCCACTGGTATGAAGAAAAAGAAGAAACAGACTGCAACAATTTTTTCAGATAACATATTTGATAAAGGATTTATATGTCAGAAACAAAAAAAAAAAACCACACAGGCAATAAGAAAGCAAACAAGTCATTTAATTAATAATATGTAAAGAATTTGAACAGATATTTCATCCAAAATTATGTAGATGGAAAATAAGCATATGCAGATATATTCACTATCAATTATCAGAGAAATAGAAACTAAAACCTCAACGAAATACCACTATGTACGTATGAGAATAACCAAGCTTAAAAAAATACCACCATAGCAAGTATTGACAAGCTTGTAGAAGAAATAAAACTCTCCGACATTCCCAGTGTCTACTAGACTGCAAAATGGTATTATCACTTTGGAAAATAGTTGTGTGTTTTACTGAAACATTAAAAATATATATACTCGGGCTGGGGATATAGCTCAGTGGCACAAGAGCAGGCTAGTAAGCCTGCCTAGTAAGCACAAGGTCCTGAGTTCAATTCCCTGTACCAAATAAATAAATAAATTATATATATATATATATGTATATATATGTATAATTGGTTTGTTAATACTGCATTAACAGAATTCCACAGCCTATGATACTTAAGGAACCATTTATCATGTCAGTGCTGGTAGAAAGAAAACTCTGGTATTCCTGAGCTTGTATAAGCATAATCCCAATCTTTTCCTTGATCTCCACATGTCATCCTTCCTCTGTGATTATCTATATCCAAATCATTCCTTTTGCAAAGATTCTAGTCATAATGGATTAGAGTCACCCTGAAGAGCTCATTTTAACTGGGCTAGCCCTGTAGAAATACACTATTTCCAAAACTAATTGTATTTTGAGGTACTGTGGATTCTAAGCCCAGCATATTTGGGAGGGATACAATTCAACACCTACCACATTATCTACCCATTCCATTCTGAAGTGTGAACCACAAAGAAATAAAAGCATAGACCCATATGATGACAGTTGCTTGGTTCGTAGTAGTGCAAATTAGAAACAAACCAAATATCCATCAACAAGTGAAGAAGTCTGCCATAATTCTAAGGGTCTTACCTTTGTAAGTGATGGGTTATTTTTCTCTAACAGCTTTTAAAAGCTGTCTTTGTGTTAGACTTTTGGAATTTTGACTACAATGTGTCATGGAAATATTCTTTTCTTTTTCTTTTTTTTCTTTCTTTCTTTTTTTTTGTTGTTGTTGTTGTTGTTGTTTTGTCTTTTTGAGACAGTCTCACTAAGTAGTTTAGTTTGGCCTTGAACTCACTTTGTAGCCCAGACTGGTTGCAAACTTGCAAGGATCCTCCTGCCTAGCATCCCGAGTGCTGGGATTACAGGCGTGTGCCACCATGCCCGGCTGGAGATATTCTTTTCTGATCATGGTTACTTGCCTCACCTATCCATATTTAATTCTTTACTCATATATATTATTTGTATACACTAGTTTTTTATGCCATTGTGCTGTCTTCTGATATTTTCACTAATTCCCATTAATCTTGGATTAGTCTTTGTATCATTTAGCAACTGTTGGATTCATTTTTTATGTTCTCTTATTGTTTTACAAGATATCCTCAAGTAATAGGTCACTGGTATCAGCCCTATCTTCTGGTTCTGTAACTCCGATCTCATACTGCTCACTTCTGCTGCCCATACTTTCCACAGAATTTTCACTCTCCTGGATTTCTCTTCAGTACCTTTTAGTGGACCTGAATTCTTTGCTAAACTAGTCCTTCATGCTATGTATCATTTCATTTAGTTCACCTAGTTTTTTTTTTATTAGTGCCTTCTGTAAACATGCTGATCGTTTTGTTAATTGGGTTCATTATCTGTTCATAACTTATTAAAGGTCCATGGACATGGTATTGTTTCTATTTTTAATCTCCTTTTTTATCATGTTGAAATATTCAGCTGTGTAGCTTTTGATTTCCTTCCCCTCAATACCCCAGGGATCAGCTTTGGGAGTGCTGGAAGTTTTTGGAGATATTTTGTTGCTTTGTCTTCTCATTTTTCTATTGTTTCTGTTGTTTTGCGGGTGCTGAGGTTTATAGGCACTTATTGGGGAAAGATTTCAGGGCTACTATGGGGATCTCTTTAGTTAGTGTCTGCTTTTCAATGACAGGTTCTAAGCTTGGCTTAGTATAGGCATTTGCCTCTGTCCCAAGATTCCATTTCTCACCTCTGTTAATTTGAGATTGGAGGGTGAAGTGTAATTTGTCCAGCACCTTGCCCTCTGGGAATGGATGGCAGCGTTATTATTGTCAGAGAGGCAATCTTATATTTGCATACAGAGGAAACCTATTAATAGTAACAACTATGCTACTTTTACAATAAATCAGCAACAATGATAGCATCAAGGACAAATTGGATATTGACACAAGAACCAATAATGTACCACCCTTAACCATAGAGAAGAAATCTAGAATTACAGTATAAACACTGAGACAAACCAAATATTGACATACCAAAATATCTACTAAATGCAACAACTATAACTCCTCAAACAATGGAAAAGAATTCAGCACTAATAGCACAGAGTCAACTGTCTATAAATGAATAAAGCTTAATGGTTTTACTAGTAAAGACAGAGGGGTGGAGAAAGGAAGAAGGAAAGAAGATAAATTTGAAAAATTAAACAGTGTAACATGAGGAGAAGAGAAAAATGAAATAAAGGATCCCATTAAGGACTAAAAGAAAATTGGTAGAATTATAAGAAAGTAACAGAAAACAACAAAGGAAAAGAAGGAAAAAAGAAGAAAAGAAAAAACCTCAAACCACAAAAAACAATTACTAAGAAGAAAGATGGGATGGAGGAATTAGTTTTTAAAAAAAGAAAGGAAAAGTTCCTCTGTGTCTTTGAATGAGCAGTTTCATTCCACAATTTGCAGTTGTGAAGTCGAGCAAGTCACTGTTTTCTCTGCCTGGTTCTATGACACATGGGTTTGTGGAGTGCCCCACCAGTTCCTGAGGTCCCTCTGCCTGCTACCTGAGGCTGATACAACTCTCTAAACCAGTGTGTCCTTACTCATGTTGGTAGATGGTAAGGCAATTAGACTTCTCAACTATGATGGATATAGGGAGCACAATGAGGGTTAAAGCAGACTGCTATACTTAATTACAGCACTTTCTGACCCAGCCACTTCTGAAAAGCACATATGCTGGGCCTTGCTTCTCACCATGGAGGGTGGGACCCTGCGTCCTTCCTGACCTGAGTTTAAATTTCTCTAGCAGTCTGTATCTGGCCTGCACCCTCTCCATGATGGTCTGCTATAGCTGTCTCTCAGCTAGTCACTACTGGAAGGTAACACTGGGAACCCTGAAGTGAGATCATTTTGTAGCAATTCTGTCTCTCAGTCTTCTTGGGAATAATCAAATTCTTTCCAAAATAGTTCCACATTAAGTACTCTCCAGCAATGTGGCAAGCACTTCACTGGATTTCTTCTTCAGCTCCAACCTGCCATGCGGAAGGAGTCATTTCTGGAATAAAATCCCCTGCTCTTTCTCCAGTTTATGATAGCCATGGGTTATTCTTGGGGTTTGTACTGCTGACCTATCTTCTGTCTGGAGCTCCTGATGCTTCTTTGTGTCTCCATAGATAGGTTCCCCTCCCTAGGAACGAGGGTGAGCATCTAGACTGCTTCACTCTTTTCCCTGCACTCTGCTCCATTTGTCCAGCTTCTCCACAGTTTCAATTTTTCCTGAGAGTTCCCTGCCAGTTCCCTGAGATCTACTTCTTTTGTGCTGTTTGCCAAGTTGTTATTTTCCAGGTGCCTCGCTCTTGAGCCCCAGGGTGGTTTTATTTTCCAACTGATCACTATTCCACCACTTTGTTTCTCTCTCTGGAGAGGATTAATTTGGGCCTGATATATCAATTCTTTGAAATCTACCCAGTAAAACCAGCATTTAACAACTTGGAAAAAAACAGTTAACATGCTATCTCCTTCTCTTAGTAATTGGCTACTGCTTGATATAACACAGTGGAAGAGACCCTGGACTTTTAACAAAGATTTCTAAGGGACAGCAAGAAGGGTGGCTTCAGGACAAATACTGGCATTTGAGACTCTTCCATTAACCTGTGACATTACCTACGTTCATGAACCTCTATGAAACAAATCCTTCCCCCATAAAAGGGGCAATAAAAATACCTACATAACACAGTTGATCTGAGGATTTAATGACTCAGTGTACATGGTTCCTATTTCATGGTAGTGAAAAACTAAAATTATGAACATAATCATTAACATCACCCTTCATTCTTGTAGTAGTCTTGTCATTGCTATTATTTATGCTCTACGTCTGTTAGCTGTGTTCTTGGTATGTTTTCATTGGTAGGTTGTTACGACTCTTTTAAAGCTCTTATTTCATTCCCTTATCTGACGGCAATAATAAGAACTTCCCTACTTAATCCAACAAATTAATTCAATAGCTTCACTTGAGAGGCATACACAAGGTGCTAATGTTGTAGAAATGGCATGAATATAATTCCTGACCTCTAGGCATTTCAGGCCAGTGAGGAAGGCAGGTCCACAGAGAATGGCCAGCTAGGGTGAAAGTGCTACCCTAGGTAATACATAGGATGCCCAGGACACACATAGTAGGGGTTCCTCACTTAGAGGGATGAAGACAGGGTTCTTGGAAGGAGTTAGCCACAAAAGGGGTTCTGATAAGGGGTACAGATACCCAGAAACTCAAAGAAAATGAATAGTTTATGATTTAGCAAACAAGAGGAGTTTAGTCTGTGTTCAGGTTGCAGTTTAAGAAAGAGAGGGATGAAAGAAGTGGAGACAATGTACAGAGGAGCCGGACCAGAAAGAAGGGCCTCCTAAACCACAAGACATGTGGGCATTATCCTGAAGTACACTGAGTACAAAGCTAATACTAGAGACAAGCAATTGACTTGATTAAGGTCTATTTTGATGTTGCTATTATTATCAGACACACAGGCATTCAGCTTGAGCTGACATGCAAAGGTTGGGGGTAGAATGCATGCATATGCACACACCCACCCACACACACACACACATGCACCCTCACACACATCCATGCTCAGAGAATGTGCCATATGATTGCTTATAATTTAAGTATGAAAGCCCATGCCTGCTCACCCCCTATAAAATATTCATCAGGACAATGAAATTACAGCAACTACCATTGCACTGTGGGAGCGGCTGCTCTCCATGGTAGTATTTTCACTAAATTTTAGGTCGTCAAAAACCAAAAGTTCCTAATAAGGTTGAAGAGTTGTCTCTAGGTTTACTTCTTCTTTCAGTGAAGCAGATTGCCCGGAGCACTGGATATGTTTTGAGAAAGTAAAAGAAGATAGATTCTATGTTACAGAGACCATACCGCTTGTGATTAAATATGTCACTGTTTGGTGGCCAAGGATCAAATTTCTCAAAAGCCACAAAGAAATAGTACCACTGAAACTCCTGGATGAAAAAGAAACAGTGCCAACTTTTAAAATTATAAGGATACCCTTAGAAGAAATTGTGTCCATCATCTTTAAACCTTGCTGTCAGAATGGCATGCAGCCTCAAAGCCTTAGACAGCTGCCAAGTAATGGTTTATATTGTTACTAATATGCTACAAAATGCTGGAGCATTTAGTTAGAAAGTAAAAATGGGGAATTTGGGGAGACGCCAAAGATACAAACTGGGAAGGATTCCACTGCAGAAGAAAGGAGTCTTTGATGAATGCCAAGGGTGAAGTATTACATGTACCATTTTTAATTGTCCATTGGGATGAAAATTGAGATCTCTGCATCTGAGCCCTTCATAAGAATAGCTCAGAGGAAAGCTGTAAAGTTTTCTCAAACAGAAGAGCAGAAAGCATGTATCTAAGAAGCTTCAAAACACAACTGATATGTGAAACCCAGCCCATTATGTCATATCATACCTGTGCATTCTGCTCTAGACAGAGCTAGAGACATTGCCTAGTTAATCTTGGAAAAGAGACGATTTCTATATTCTAGAAACTATCCTGATTTAAGCACTCTCTTCTTTGGTAATCATTGTTACTAGCTGATTAGCTTTAAAATGTTCAACTTCTTCAAGGTTCTAAGGCCATATACTCATATAAATTCATAACAAAGGTAGATATAAATTTTAGCCAACTGTCCCTCAGACAAAGGACTCCTGCCTAGAATATATAAAGAATTTTTTAAAAATAGCCCCTCCCCCAAATTCAAAGACCTAATACAAAAATGGGTATCTGGGATTAATATACATTTCTCTGGTAAAGAAATACAAATGGCAAATAAATACATGAAAAAATATTCAGCATCATTACCATTTGAGAAATGTAAATTAAAATATCACTGAGATTCCATCTCACCCCAGAAAGAATGGCTATCATCAAGAAATTAACCAAGAAAAAGTGCTGGAGGGACTGTGGGAAAAAAGGAACCCTTCTCCACTATTGGTAGGAGTGTCGACTGGTGCAACCACTGTGGAAATTAGTCTGGAGATTCCTCAGTAAATTAGGATTAGAGGTCCCATTCAACCCAGCTATTCCCCTCCTGGGTATTTTTCCAGAAAAACTGAAAAAATCATACCACAGCAATATGTGTGCACCCATGTTTATAGAAGCACAATTTGTCATAGCTAAATCTTGAAACCAACCCAAATGTCCATCAACTGAGGAATGGATAAAAAAGATGTGGTATTTTTATACAATGGAGTATTACTCAGCTATAAAGAAAGGTAAATTAGAGGCTTTTATAGGTATATGGATGCAACTAGAGACCATAATCATAAGTGAAATAAATCAGACTCACATGTGTAAACATTGTATTGCCTCCCTAGTAGAAGAACCTCAAAGAGTAAATTAATTCTGAAAAGTACAATAGATATTGTGAAAGGGAAAGAAACTGCTCAAATAGGAAAGAACAACTGGGATGAGGGAAAAGAAAAAAAAGAAAGAAAGAAGGGGGGAAATAGGTATATTTATATACACAAAATAGCTAAAATAATTGTACTACTGATTTCTATTGGTTTATTGAAAGGGACAATTAATGTTTAATTGTTTGATCAATCTTATATGCCTCTATCTGGTTATCTGAGTAACTACTTTGAAGATAACAATATGTAATATAACAATCACTGTTATTTTCCTATCACCTTGTTTTGAAATTCTGTATCATTTTTATGGTTTTGATGTTGTTTTGTTTATGCCTTTGATTTTGTTATTTTGTTTTTTATATTTTCCCTTTAAAATTAAAAAAAGGAAAATATATTTATATATATGTACATACAAGGATAGCTAAGATAACTGTATTGCTGCTATCTATTGGTTTACTGAAAAGAAGAGTTAATGCTTAATTTTTTTTCTCTCGACCAATTTTGCATGCTTATATCTGGTAATCAGAATAACCAATTTGAAGACAACAATACGCAATATAACAATCATTGCTGAATTCCTACCATCTTGTTTAATGAACCTCTGTATCATTTATAATTTTTTATTGCTTGTTATGTCTTTAATTGTTTGATCAATCCTGCATTCTCAGGGGCTGGGGATTTAGCTCAGCGGCACAGTGCCTGCCTGGCAAGTGCAAGGTCGTGAGTTCGATTCTGTTACCGGGAAAAAAAAAAAAATCTTGCATTCTTACATCTGGTAATCTAGCAACTTTATTGAAGATAACAATATGTAATACAACAGCCATTGTTAACTCCTATCTTATTTTGAAATCCTGTATTGTGTTTATTGCTTTTGTATCATTTTGCTTTTGTCTTCATGGTTGTTATTTTGTTACTGTTTTTTTTTTCTTTAAAATAAAAAAGAAAATTATTTATTACCTTTAGAATTATAAGGATACTTATTAGGTATTGAGTAAACTGAGAAGTAGAAAACATTGCATTAGAATAAACAATTTCTTGAAACTCATTCCCTGAAACCAATTCTACCAGACAGCTATGAATAAAACCAGTAACTAATGAATCAGGGACCAGAAAAATCAAAGTGAAATTCATAGTACCATATTGTATATCCACAGTTCACATTCATAAGAACATGATTCTAAGAACTAGCTTTCAGTGTATGAGCTTTTACAGAAAATCATCTGCTTCTAGTTCAAGAGGGTATAGTTGTAAGGAGTGGCAGCAGAGGTAAGGGGAGGCCAGACAAATTTCTCTGCCAGCAGTCCCTTGCATGATGAGTGTATCTGCAGCAATTCGCCACGCATGCATTATTTCAAATGATTAAATGCACAGCCTAAAAACTTTAATGTTTGGCTTCTACACCCTTCCTATAAGATATTTAGTATTGAGTATATCCAGAAGTGTATACAAAGCTAGATTGAGAAGCCTATTCAGTGCGCTATTGTTCTTACATGAATCACAAATACCTAGTTTAACAGATTTGAAAAAGGAGAAGTAGAATGAGAAGATTGGTCCCAATAAGCAAGAAAGAACCACCAGTCTTTAGCCAAATGAGGATGGGGAGAGCTGCTTCAGAGGGAATTTGGGAAGATAGAATAGTAATCAGAGATGTTATGCCGTATTCCAACTGTCAAAATAACAGTGATTGCAATATGTTTACACACACATGTTCAAGTGATCAAGCCAGGGCAACGCAACAAGTTTCAATTCATTACCATCGTGATGAAAAGTCATGCACTAAATGGAAAATATAGCCTATGCAAGAATGGAAAATACAGCCTATGCAAGACACTGGCACTATCATTATGAATATTTTCATCTCAGTAACTTTAAATATCAAACATAAAAGAAAGTATTATAACCTACTGCCTAAAAATCACTAAGCTTTTCATCAATCATTAAATCAGTCTATATTTGCTGAGTGCTTAGTATGTGCTGTAGTGGATTGACAACTGGTAGTCAACTTATAACCCCCAGCTGAACGGAGTTAGCATGGTGCTGGGTGTGGGAGGCCCACCTGAGGATTGTTGCCAGAGGCCTAAGAGGCAGGAGTGAAGAAGAAGTGAGGCTGTTGGGAGCTGAGTGAGGCTGTTGGACCTGGTAGAAGTTCTAAGGAGCTGTTGGTTCTCTTGTAGGAACTTGTCATGTTGGCTTTCTTGCTGAACTCAGCTGCTTTCACTCTCTGAGGAGCCCAGGACCTTGTTGGCACTGAGAACGGCTTCGGTTCACTTTGGGGGAGCTCTGGTCCTCACTTTGAGCATCACTTTCTGGCTGCAGAGGAGAACATAGTGCACTTTCAGTCTCCTGGAGAAGTTTGCTGTGCTGGCTTTCCTGATGGGAACTCAGCTGTCTTCACCAATGGAGGGAGCTCGGTACCTCACTGTTGCTGAGAATGGCTGTGGTACTTTTCAGGGGAGCTCTGGTTCTTACTTTGCACATCATTTCCTGGCTCCAGTACAGATCCCACAGCCTGCTAGCACAGATCCTTCATCCTGCTGGTACAGACTTCCTAGATTCCACCACTGACCTTTGGGCCTTCCTGTGAAACAGGCCTGCATGAGATATTGTTATGGGCTCTGGGCTTCCAGTTGGACCCATGGGAGGCATTGTTATGAGCTCTATGTCTTCAGCTGGACTCACGCAGGACACTTCCATGGGATGCAGGCCCTCGGCTAGATTCCTTGATCTTAGTGTGTGGACAGATTTCTTGCACTCTCTTGTATATCATTCTTTGGGTGACTATTATAAATAATCTTATAAACTATATTCCTGTATTGTATTGTTTCCCCTTACAAATATAACCACAAACCACGACATGTGACAATCACTTTTTTGGCACCAACAGTATTAAGACTATGTCATACTCTCAACTTACAACAAAAAATAAAATTTCCAAAGCAACCTTGACCATTGAACCCTTTTTGCTCAACTTGTATCCTTCAAAGCAACAAGGAAATGCTGGTTCCAGTCCATGCATGACATAGAAATTTAAATAATGCATATTTTTGTAGGTTATGCTTTGTGAAATCCCAGTAGATAAAATGAATTTAAATCAAAGCACAGGATAATGGAAAAGCTGTGGAGCAAGATCTTACAAGCAGTGCACAGATGAACTCTGAGCATGGCGGGTGATAGTTAACACAACTGGTTTTCTTGGACTAC
>NW_004955408.1:9586489-9646617 GCF_000276665.1 Chinchilla lanigera | reverse complement strand
CATTTGTAAGAAATGGTGTAGCACCTTGAGGAAGCCAACATGTCACAAAAATAAATAAGCAGGGCTCTAAGGAGCTTGTTGTGTGGTTATATTTATTTATTTATTTATTTTTGGTTTTTCTCCCGTACCGGGAACCGAACTCATGACCTTGCACTTGCCAGGCAGGTGCTTTTGCCACTGAGCTAAGTCCCCAGCCCCTGTTTTTTTTTCTTTAAAATAAAAAAGAAAATTATTTATTACCTTTAGAATTATAAGGATACTTATTAGGTATTGAGTAAACTGAGAAGTAGAAAACATTGCATTAGAATAAACAATTTCTTGAAACTCATTCCCTGAAACCAATTCTACCAGACAGCTATGAATAAAACCAGTAACTAATGAATCAGGGACCAGAAAAATCAAAGTGAAATTCATAGTACCATATTGTATATCTACAGTTCACATTCATAAGAACATGATTCTAAGAACTAGCTTTCAGTGTATGAGCTTTTACAGAAAATCATCTGCTTCTAGTTCAAGAGGGTATAGTTGTAAGGAGTGGCAGCAGAGGTAAGGGGAGGCCAGACAAATTTCTCTGCCAGCAGTCCCTTGCATGATGAGTGTATCTGCAGCAATTCGCCACGCATGCATTATTTCAAATGATTAAATGCACAGCCTAAAAACTTTAATGTTTGGCTTCTACACCCTTCCTATAAGATATTTAGTATTGAGTATATCCAGAAGTGTATACAAAGCTAGATTGAGAAGCCTATTCAGTGCGCTATTGTTCTTACATGAATCACAAATACCTAGTTTAACAGATTTGAAAAAGGAGAAGTAGAATGAGAAGATTGGTCCCAATAAGCAAGAAAGAACCACCAGTCTTTAGCCAAATGAGGATGGGGAGAGCTGCTTCAGAGGGAATTTGGGAAGATAGAATAGTAATCAGAGATGTTATGCCGTATTCCAACTGTCAAAATAACAGTGATTGCAATATGTTTACACACACATGTTCAAGTGATCAAGCCAGGGCAACGCAACAAGTTTCAATTCATTACCATCGTGATGGAAAAGCTGTGGAGCAAGATCTTACAAGCAGTGCACAGATGAACTCTGAGCATGGCGGGTGATAGTTAACACAACTGGTTTTCTTGGACTACAACTTCTTAGATTCAGTGGATAGTTAAATTTGATAGGTGGACTGAGATCAATACTGAAGGTTGTAAAACCACAAAATAAAGGCTTTCTTCTTAATAAAGTGACATGAAGAAAGTAATATTCTAAGAAAGGACTTGGCTGGTATTTTAGTGCATCCTCTTCATAAAGAAAACATCTTGAATATACTTGAAGAAGAATGGATATAAATTCTATATTTCAACTAAGAAAAAAGGGTCATTGATTACTATTGAAACCAAAATATTACTGTACATTGAAAGGTACCCTAAAACCAGACAGAAAAAAAAATATGAAGATGCAATAAATTCTAATTTGCTTCTCACTGATAGAACTAGTCTGGGGTATTAGAAAGGAAATAATACACTATGAGATCCAAAAGGAAGTGAACTTGATATTTTAAGTCCCTTGAGGGCCAGCATAATTGAGCTCTCAAGTTCTTGAGACATGAACATGAACTGACTAGGCTCAAACCCCGAGGCAGTCATTAACCACCTTTATATTTTCAACCAAAATATGTGTTCTGCTTATATACTCAAGATGGCTCCACAATGTCAGAGGTCTAAGCAATTACATAGCTCTCTTTTTCAGTCTTTCAGCAAATACTTTCAAAGCATCTGCTGTATACCCAAGGCTGAACTACACACTGGGGTCTCAGTACTGAACAAGCTACACATGGTCAGTGTCTCTCTGAGGCTCATGTAACTCAATACAAATATTATGATGAATGTACACAAGACTAAGAACATGTTTCCTAAACCATCTTAAGAGACCAGTGCTCTGTGGCAGAATGAACGTCTCCAGTGGTGTGCTTTATAGACATCAGAACTGAGCAGGATGCATTCATTTACCATAAATATTAAGTAGGCGTTTAAGAGAAAGTAGAAAATTGTCAATCTGTGTTAAAACCAGCAACTGACTTCGTGTTGCTATTCAGACTGCGATAACTATTACTAGCACTTAGAGTGCCAGAACTGGAATAGTACAAAAATATCAAAGCATTTTACCTCTCATTTTTCTGTATAGAGGAACAAAAAAACCAAAAGATTAATGATTTTTCTAATGCTCCAGGGCTAGTCAGAGACCCACAAAAGCATAGTGGTCAAGCTGCCTTGGACATGAACCCTCTACTCTCTGCAATATGGTAGAACGGACACCACTGTCAAAGTAATGTAAAAACTGGAGACTGTGTTGTGCACCTATGATATTTAGCTGCATCCTTCTTCCACTTGGAAGATCATCCCTCCCCATTCACTGTGTTACCGTTGGGTTCAGGTGGTTCTTCCAAGCCTATGTAGACTCTAGCTTTCTAAATCACAGGTGAGGGCATATTACACCAGCCTGGGCCTGGGCCTGGCCAGAAGGCTTCATCCTCTCTAGACAAACCAGCTGGTACAAGTATGTCCATATGCCCCAAGTCAATTGATTTCCCCCTAAGATTTTCACTAGGTTATCAAAAGAAAATATTTCCCTTCTAGAATCATGAATCATATGAACTCTCCAACTTTGGAATTTTTGTTGCTATTCAGACTGTGATAACCAAAGGACAGAACAGAACTTGCTTGGAGGAATTATTGGTGGGGGGTGGGAGGAAAGAAGGGCCAAGAGATAAACACATAAAGTTTTTGAAATGTCATGACTAAATCACCTGGATGTAGCCATGCCTGAAATTTTTCTGGAAAATTAGCCAATCAGTTTTTTCATTCATAATGCATGTGGTACTATCATCTACAACTACAAAGTACCATTTAAGAAATCATAATAAACTTCATGGCCCAGAGCCTTTAAGGTTTCCAGCAAGAAGTACTAAGTATCACCTAATTTGTCATTTAAGGGATTTTGGAGGAAGGAAGTATATTGTAGGAAGACCATGGCTTTGGAGATACGCAGACTTGGGTTACATGTTAAATCCCAGCTCTGCCACTCACTGGCCCTGTGACCTTGGGCAAGTTGCATAGTCTTCATTTCTCATCTCATGAGGCTTAAATAAATTGATGTACATAAGGGACCCAATCTCTACCACATACTAAGGGCCATGTAAGTGGTAACTATTACTGTTGATATTATTATTACTATTAATTATTGGCGTTGTTGGTAGTAATGATGTGTCTTAGTACATCCAGCATTGTGTTATTGAGTTCATTTAGTATAATGAACCTGGGGAGACAAGTATACTTTGACTGGCTTATCAGTGGATGAAATTTATGTCTTACTGTTCTGGAGGCTATAAGTCCAAGATTGGTGACAGATCTGATGTCTGATGAGAGTTCCTTTCATGATTCATTGCTACCTTCTCACTGTATCTTCACATGGCAGAAGGATGAGGAAGCTCTCTGCAGTCTCTTTTGTAACAGTGTTACTCCCATTCACTAAGTCAGGTGATGATCTCACTTGCCAAGGACCACCCCCCAATACCATCATATTGGGCCATGGAATGTCAACTTTGTGGAGGATGTGAACATTCAGACTCTAGCGGAGTGGCAGATACTAACCACAGGCATTCCAGGATACAAAATGAAATAACATAAAACTTTTTCCCTTCAAGGAGTGACCATACTATCCAGGTGGATGTTAGGTAAGGATTACATGCCACAGTCACCCAGGAGTTCAAGGATGAGAGAGATGGCCATCAACTTGGGTGGTTGAGGAAGAGTCCATTGTCTTAAAATTGTATAGTCAATTAGATGAATTACACCTCCTATTTTTGGCCAGAAAACATGTGTGAATGCAAATCTAAAGATACATTATATATGTTAGGACTAAAAGATACCAGACTAGTGAGCCAGCCAACTTCCCCATTTTATACACAAAAACTTCAGCTCCTTGAGCCAAAAAGCATGCCCAGGTCACAGAAATGCATCCTGGGAAATAAGAGCAAAAATATCACTTTGAAGCATCTAAATTTGAGGTTTCTCAATTGTAAAACTTCTTAAATTTGAGGCTTCTGATTTTCATCCTGAAAGGAGTAGCTAATCCACAGCATATGAAACTTTCCATAGCATAACCTCTATCTCAACTCCTGTCAGTTTGAGGATTGTATCATTTCCTGTGGTCTCTGTTTTTGTCCTTAGTTAATTTCCTAAATTGACTCAAACTCATGTCTTTATTGTGGTCATTAATTTTAAAAGGTTCAATTGGCAGTTTATTGAAGGACAGATAATTTTTCTTATGATAGCATCAACCTCCAAATTGTTTTCCTCTTAACAGGGTGAGACGTGGGAAAGGGAATTGCTCTCTTGTTTTGATAATGGCATGGCTTTCATTGGTGAGGATCTGATCTGGGTAGAGGAGTCTGGTCCTCTCAGACCTAAGATTCCAACTCCTGCCTGTATAGCTAGGGCCACAGACTTAAAACAGAATTCCTAGTACCAGATTAGCATCTCTGCCCAGGGGATAACCGTGCTCTGATTTAACTTGCAACTTTTTTCTGAAGCTGAAAATCCTGCTAGTTCTAAACTTTTAAGTGCCTACTCAATTTATTTCCACAGTTTAGTTTTAGAAGAATAAAGATGCTATTACTTTTCTGGCCTCTCAGTCAGTAATACCATCAGAAATTCAAAGCTTAGACTGTTGAACAGGGTACCCTATTTCTCTGATTTAATCCCACTTCACATTTATAGGGCTCTATTCTAGAAAGCCAGACCATTAAGCCATGGATTTAAATTCGTTTTCTGAATCTTCTGAGATTTTCTCTCCTCAGTGATGAATCTCGGAAAACCATTCGCTTTCCCCCACTTTTTGATAGCCTCTTGGTGCCCTGTTCTTCTGTCACCAGCTGGATTATGGTCCACGAATGGTGGTGGATTCCAAAGAGACAGAAGGCTATGTTCAATCCATTTGTTATTTTAATGACAACGAATCACCCCATAAACCTTGTTAAAACCTCATTTAATCTAGCAAAAAAATAGAAACACAGAGACACTTAAGCAGGAACACGGTAATATCAACATCCATCAAAGGAAAAAATAATGAGGTGGCAAGAGGCCTAAAAAGGCGGTCTCGGGAAGAACCTGAACGTTCCAAAATGAACCAGTGCTTTCCATTTAACTGCTTAGCACAGAAGCTAGCTCCCTTGTTATTTAACCCTCAAGTCATCGGAAATAGGAAACCTTGCACACTCCTCAATTTTTAGAACACAAATAGTGAGAAAAACCTTAATTCAGAGTGAATAATCAAAACACTGTAACATGAATAAATGAAAAGCTCCTGTGCGGATCATAAAGATCATTTTACTAACAGAGCCCCTCATTTGATAGATGGCCAAACTCAAGGCCAGAGTAGAGCAGGAGGTAAGGGATTTCCCATGAGCCTTTTACAGTAGCCTTCATACTATCTGGAATGGAATGAACCAATATTCACTATTGAGTCTTGGCTCTGTGACTTGTTGGTTGCATAATCTTAGAAAACTTGTTGAATCTCTCCATACTTTGTTCACATATCTGCAAAACGGGGATGCTAATTTTGCCTCATTCATGATGATGTTTTGAGCCTTAAATGAATTATGCACATGAAAGGCCAGTCAGATAGAAATCACCTGAAAAATGGAAGGCTTCATTGTTATTATCTATGGCATAATTTTTTAGTATAATGAACCTGAGACAAGTGAATCCAATGACTCCTCCAATCCTGTTTCTCATGCTTTCCTGTTTTCCTTTCACAAATGACTCCTCAACAGAATGTAGAGTCAGAAGACCTAGACTTCAGTCTTGGCTTTGTCCTGCTCATGTTGTGGATATTGGGAAAGTGAGCCTACGGGTGTAAGTTCTTGGCATCCTCATCCAGAAGACTGGAAACAAGGTCAAGAGTTTTCTACAGTCCTTACCATTTACTATTAAAAGGATTCTGGGATCTAGACCATGCTCTCGATTCCCAGGCCATATTCCTGGAGGATTTCTGATCCGTGTGAAAAGTGACAGTCAGCCCCACTGTGATGGTCACTCAGCACCTAGAAAACGGTGAAGCTCTGATGTCATCTCTCCATTTTACACTCACTTTCAGAATTACTCTGAAAACTCTAAATAACTCCCTGTGATTGGATAAGCCTGGGCCTGCTGCAAAATCCCATCCATCTCAGCTCTTTCCTTGCCAACCTGCCAAGGACCTTGAAAATACCTTGTTACACATGTGGGTCTGATTTATTTCACTTATGAGCATGGTCCCTAGTTATGACCATTTATCTATAAAAGCCCTGATTTTATCTTTCTTTATAGCTGAGTGATATTCCATTATATAAAAATACCACAACTTTTTTATCCATTCCTCAGTTGATGGGCATTTGGGCTGCTTCCACGATTTAGCGATTGCAAATTATGCTGCTTTAAACATGGGTGCACATATATCGCTGTGATATGACACATTTTCAGACAAAGTGATGGAAAATTAACAGTGGTGGTTATAACACATATTGACATCTTCAAGTTGGTTACTCAGATAAACAAATACAGACATGTAAGATTGATCAAACAATTAAAAATTAACTGTTCCTTTCAATAAAGTAATAGAAATCAGTAGTACACTGTCTTAGCTATCCTGTGTATACCTACATACATATTTTCCCCTTCTTTCTTCCATTTCTCTTTCCCTCATCCTAGTTGTTCTTTCCTTTTCAGCAGTTTCTTTCCCTTTCACAATAGCTATTGTACCTTTTAGATTTTATTCACTCTTTCAGGTTCTTACTTGTATTGTTTTTGTGTTATTTTGTAAATGTCTGTGTGTCTGTTAATATGTTTTCATTCTTTTATCTTTAAAATAAAAACAATAAAAAATACCTTGTGTGAGAGTTGGAAAGAGATATTGCCAAAGAGGCCCACAGTGCTTCCACCAGAATATTTTCACTTTCAAAATCCTTTGTTTTCACTAAATGAAAGTCATCCAAAGAGACAGAAGAATGCTGGGCGTGAAGGTTAGAGCTGTCGTGTCTATTAGATAGTGTCTGACACCCTAACTAATTTCTCACTTTTAAGTTTGTATGGAGGGTCTCTGGGATGCCAGGGCTTGATCTGAGAACTTCTCCTGGATAAGCTCATTACATGCTCATCATAATCCTGAGACATACATGCTTTATTATGTATATTCTACTAATGAGGAAACAGAAGCACAGCCCAACAAAGATCCAGTTTGTAATTTTCTTGGCATTTTTAACTAAGATTTAACCTCCCAACATTATGAGATTTTTGTGCATTTTGTTTACTTATTTCATATTGTTTTGAGTCAGAGTCTTCCTATGTAGCTCAGGCTCGACTCAAATTTACTGTATATCTCAGGGTTGAGTGTGATTTTAACATGAAAGTTTATTTTTAACCTGAATTTGCTTATGCCATTGAAGGCATTAATGGAGCCTTCTTCACATCTGTTTAGCAAATACATAAAATCATTAAGTACTACTGAAAACTCTCAACAGGAATATCGATTTTTCTTATTGTTCTTCCCTGACATGGGTATTACTGACTTACGCATTGGTATTTAGACTTACACATGTTGAAATAAATTGACCTGGCATGTGCTGCTGAATACAATTGGAATGATTTTTCACTGCTCAGTTTTACAACCTCAGATGAAATTATAGAGTTGGTGAGGAGAAACAGGGAAACAGATGCCATCCTTGCCAGCAACTTGAGACCACGGGGTTGCAATGACTCCGTTCCCCCTGAATATCTCTTTCTAAATAAACTATACTTTAAATTTAAATGCTTTGGAGCCACATATGTATATGATATTTATTATAAGGAATTGGCTCATGTTGACTCTGGAAGCTGGGAAGTCTATGACCCGCCATCTGCAAAGCCAGGGACCCAGAAAGCTGGTGATATGAGATCTCATACCAGTCTGCAGACCCAGTAACCAGGAGTACTGGTTGTATAAGTTCCAGTCCAAAGGCAGAAAACCAATGTCTCCGCTCAACATTCAAGCAGAGGTAATGGATTTTCCTCTTCCTCCACCTTTGTGTTCTACTCTGAACCCCAAGGAGTTGGATGAGTACCATTTGCTTTGTGGAAGCAAACTGCTTCACTCAGTTTACTCACTCAAATATTAATCTCATCCAGGCATTCTCTCGGACTGTCTCAGTTACTTTTCTCTCAGTGCTAAGACAAAATACCAGGTGCCCAAAATTAAGGAAGGAAAGGTGCATTTTGCCCACAGTTTGTGGAGGTTTCAGTCCATACTCAGCTGGCTCCAAGGCAAAATGGAACATGGCAGAGGGCAACAGTTCATGGTGACAGAAAACAGCAAAAGCAACAAGAGCACAAGAGGAGGAGCTATGGCAAACATCCCCTTTCCCTGCCTTATATTGTATGCAGGCTACCTACCCAGGGTAAGTGTAGCACTCACACCCGTAATCCCAGCATTGGACCATGAATCAATCTTAAACTCTAGAAGCCTGCACCCACAACTGTATGAGGCTTTGGTGGAACATCAAGACACAAATCATAACACTGACCCACCCAGTAATTGTTGTGATAGTTTGTGTCCAGATGTCCCCCCAAAGCCTCCTGTGGTCATGGAGGAGCAGGCTTTTTTGGAGGTGGCTGAATCTAGAGTTTATGACTGATTCATGTTCTAATGCTGGAATTAAGGGTGTGAGTGTGATACCTGCACTAGGACGGGTAACCCAAACACAATATAAGGGTCAGAAAGAAACTTCCTCCCTAATCTCATTGCTTTTAGGGTCTTCTGCCCCTATGAACTATTGCCTCTTTGCCACTCCACCTTGCCTCAGAGCCAGCAGATTATGGACTGAAACCTCTACAAACTACAAGCTAAATAAACCTTTCCTCCTTTAACCTTAGGTGTTGGGTGCTTGATCTCAACAACAAGGGAAAAATAACTAAAACACGTTTAACTAAATATCTGGGCACCTCATCACTTAGTTAAGGTGACATACAAAATTAGCCAGCAGTTTCCCTAAGTTAAATGACACTGTTTCAGAGTTACATCATGCAACAATAGAAAGTTGTAAAGAAAAATTGAAAATGTTTTCTCTGTCATTCAGTAAAAATGGATCATCCTATACATCTTAGAAACTTTCACATATTAATCTCTCTTCTACTTATCTGTATAACTCTTTCAGACCAGGCATCACCTGTTCTAACTTTGTGTTGTCCTCAAAAGTCAGACTAGAATACAATGCAATTAATCTGGGGAAGAAAAAAAATGAAGTCATTCAAGACTTGAAAAGAATTAAGAGGTTAGTTCATCTGTACTATTTTGCCTGTAACTCCCAGGCAAAAGCATTTACTGAGTAAAGGACCTACTATGGGCAATTTCAGCATGCAGAGGCTAAATCCTCAATTGGAATGAATGTCACCCTTTCCAGAGGTCTCCACAAAGATCCTCACTAAGACCAAATTAACAGCAACTGTGGCCACCATTTTAATTTTTCCCCTGCTAAATTACTACGGATATGAATTTCGTCAACTTAATCCACCCAGCTTAAACTAATTCTTCATTAAAGCAAAACTTTCTCCCACAGGGAAACTTCTAAATCCAGCAGATAGAAGCATGAACACCTCCAGTTTGTTTTAATTATTTTTCTTAAATGAGAAGCTGAGCAATTTTGCCAAGGATTAAATCACCTTAGGTCTCACAAATTCAGTATTCTCAAACTGAATGAAGGTTCTCACATTGCAATTCTTTTGCAACTGGAAGAAAACCACTTCATGCAATTATAGAAAAAAAAAATATTTGAATGATCCATGCAGCAAGGTTGCAATGTGCTTTAGATAAGTCCCTAGTTCCTAATGTTTTTGCTGAATTCAATATCAACATTCTAGAGAGCTATATATTATATTTCTCTTTCAATATATAATAGGCTTTCAAATGAAAGAAATTTTTTTTGAAATTAAAATAACATAAGGTGTGGTGGAACATACCTGTAATCCCAACACTCAGGAGTCTGAGACAGGAGGATCACAAGGCCAGCCTAGGCTATATAGCAAGACTCTGTCTTAAAAAAAAAAAAAAAACTGTAAATTTAAGAAAATATTTCCAAAAGCCATATCTGATAAAAGACTGTGATATAAAATATATCAGATCTCTTAAGATTCAATAAGAAAGTGCTGGGGATATAGTTCTGCAACACAGTGCCTGCCTGGTAAGTGCAAGGTCCTAATGTCAATTCCCAGTACAAAAAAAAAAAAGATTCAGTAGGAAAACAACAACATAATTGAAAGTAGATCAAAGACCTGAAAAGAAACCTCACTGAAAAAGATACCAATGACAAATAGGCATGTGATAAGATGCTTAGCATCATATGGCAATCACAAAAACCCAAATTAAACCAATAAAAAGATATCAATACACATTTATTAGAATGACCTAAAGCTAGAAAACTGACAACAACAAATATAGATGAAGGGATGGAGCAACGGGAACTCTCATTTGGTGAGGGTGGGAATGCAAAATGGTACAGAGGAATTTTTGGAAGTTTCTCACAAAACTAAACATACTCTTACCATGAAATTTAGCAATTAAACACCTTGATATTTACCCAACGGATTTGAAAATATGTTAGTACCAAAATTTGTGCACTGATTTATTCATACTTAGCAAAACTTGGAAGCCACAAAGGTATCTTTCAGTATGTAAATTGGTAAATTAACTGTGGTACATCTAGACAGTGTCATTTTACTGACCACTGAAAGAGAGCTATGAAGCTATGAAGGAAGACAGGAATTCCATATGCATATTACTAACCAAAGACAGCCAATTTGAAAAGGCTATGTACTGTGTGATTCCAAATATATGACATTTGGGGAAAAGTGAAAATGGCAATAATAAATAGATCAGAGGTATTGAGAAGTTGGGAGGATAGATGAACGTGTTGAGCACATAGGATTTTTAGGGTACTGAAAATATGCTGTACAAAGCTGTAATGGTGAATGCATGCCTGGTATATTTATCAAGTCCCTCAGACTGCACAGCACCAAGAGTGCATCCACATGTAAACTATGAACTTTGGGCAATTATGATACATCAGTGTAGGTTCATTGACTGTAACAAATTTACTACCCTGGTGGTGATGTTGATAACACAGGAGCCTGTGTGTGGGTAAATACAAATAAATCTCAATCTTCCTCTCAATTTTGCCATGAACCTAGCACTGCTCTTTTAAAAAACTATTAAAAAATTAAGACACTTGCTAAAACTCAGAATCAACTCACATTATGTATTCAAGTTCCATTATATTTATCTAATATATTAATCTACTCATTTTTTCCAGAGACTGAGTCTATGTTGCCCAGACTACCCTCTGATTCCTATGGCCCAATGCTTTTCCTGCCTCAGCCTCTTGAGTAGCTAAGACTACAGGTGAGTGCTACTAGACCTGATCGCTATATGTGTTAATTCTTAATTATAAAGAATTTCATAACGTTCATTGCACTTAGGGAATTGCCTAAAATAATATCTGATATGACCTAGCAATTTTATGGGAGAATAACTATTTGAGAGAAATCATTTTACACATAAACAAGAAATATATACAAGGCTACCCATGGCAACACTGCTTACAATGTGCAATATTTAAATAACCAAAATGTTTATGGGTGGTGAAATACAGTACATCAGAACTATGACATGCTATGAAACTGTGAGAAAATATAGCAATACACTATACAGTATATATTCCACGCTAAAAGCTGCAAAATAATAAAAGTAATTCTACCTCATATTTGTAAGAGATCGCAAACACTAAATTAAACAAAATGGTACAGTTTGATAGAGACTCATGTACTTAAGATAGAGTTATAGCTTGATAAAACTATCGTGAATTAAAAATATAAATTGAAAATGCCTTTAACACACATAATGTATAGAACACCATGGCTTGGCAATGCTTTACACTATATTCATTGTTTACCCTCTAATCATGTGGCTGACTGTGAGCTACAGCTTCTACCCATGACAGTATCTCAAGAAAGAATTACATTACAGATTTCTAGTCCTGCAGATTGCTCATCCAGGAAAATATCAAAGTTCAAAATTTGCGGTATGGTTTCTACTGAATATATAGCATGTTTTCACTATCCTAAAGTCAGAAAAATAATAAGTTCTACTACCCTAAATCAGGGCTGTCTGCATGTGCAAATTAATTAAAACACTTTCAGGAGGATAAACCCCACACATGCAACATTTTTTTTTTAATCCCTGGAAAGAGGAGTTGAACTGGGAAGAGCACAAACCACAGCAGACTTTTATTTCATCTTCACTGTTAGTGGTTTCTATTTTTAAAAGTTCATGTACTACTAATATAATTAAAAGTTTAAAGCCAGTTCACCTGGCTTTGGCAGGAATAGCTTAAAATGCATAGTGCTGAATGCAGTCTTAGTGTGCAGAATGAGGCCACACCAGATTGGAACTATAGTTTTAAATCAGCATCAGAAAGATGGAAAAACTGGGTTGGGAGGAAAACACTCTTATTAAAATACTAAAAAATTTAATAACCACAATGAGCACATTGACCTCTAATAAAGCCTATGTCCCATCATTGAATTATTCTCACTCTCACATGTGTGATCAACTGTGAAAATTCGCTTTTAATTTACTTTACAAGGCCTTCTCCATATCCTTCTCCCCAAACTGCAGAGTGCATTATTAAAGCAATAAAATAAATCAGATTCCACATAACTCAGCACTTTAGACACACCTAAAGAACCAATTCCCAAGCAAAACCTTGAGAATGATGGTAAGAGAAATCGAGTCCTCATTAGTGAGATGCAACATATGCATCATTCAAAAAAAAGCACTCATTTTTTTTAAAGCTCAAAAAACAAGGTATGCACTGTATGTCTCATTAAATTTCCAAAACGCCACAGCAGCCATGTTAGAATGCAGACATTCTGTCATAGTTCCTTGCCTTGTGAAATGTTTCAACATGGTTTGATGGGCATCTGCTTTGAGATTTCAGCTAATGCTATTAGAATTCTTGCAAGCAGATGTACTAGAATCAGGGGCAACTTCTTAGAACCGTTCAGTTCAATTACTGCTCTGTCACTTATCTGGAATAAAGGGTATAGGTAGAATTAGAATGAGATTAGATCCCAGCATAGACACACCATTTCAGATTCTTATGCAGTAGCACGCACAATGCCATTTGCACAAAATCACTTTGCATCAATTCAGAGCAGGTACCAAAAAAACTCGTGTATTTCTATAGGACGTGAGCGTTAAAGAATTCAATCGAATAACATCCTGCTCATATGTTGGCCTTTTAGGCTTTAATAAAATATAAGTCTGATGTACCTGGACACAGTCAAATTCAAGGAATTCTGTGTTTGCTCACCAAAGGAGTTATTTTCCACCAGTTGTTTGCTTCCTCCCTCTTTGAGGGCATTTGATATTGTCTAGAGATAGTTTTAGTCTTTCACATTGAAGGGAAATTGCTGGTGGCATCTGGTGGATAGAAACTAGGGATGTTACAAGGCACAAGACAATCCTCCTGACAAAAACCATCTGACCCAAAACGTGACTAGTACCAACCAAGGCTCTTTCACAAACATAGTTCCAAGTTAATTATGTTTATAATTTTTCTTTCTACTGTGAAAACTTCTGCAAAGAATGGTCCATAATCTCTATCTCTGCTTTTTCAGTGCTATTAACGTCACATTCCATCCCAATATGGTGCCTGTGCCACTCCTTTCAATGAAACAACTATCCCAAAATTCACCAATGAGGCCCTGTCCGCAGTCCAGTGAACTTCTCGCCTTCTGTGACTTCTTTCTTGAACAGTTCTCTCGTCTTCCTCCCTGAACCTTACATTTACCTGGAAATCTTCTACCACTTGTCCCATCTCATTTGCGTGCTTATCCTTTGGATGGCCACGGCTTGATAGACTTCCTTCACTGACACTGAGCCCCTCCATCTCTGTAGGTTTCTCAAGGTTCCATTGCTGCTCCAGCAAACTACTGCAAACCTAGCAGCTTAGAACTACAGGAATTTATTATCTTACAGTTCTGGAGAAGACAATTCCAAACTGGGCCTCGCTGGGCTGAAAACTAAGGTTTCAGTGAGTTGTGTTACCTGTGGAAAACTCCAAGGAAAACATCTCTTTTCTTGCCTTTTCCAGCTTCAAGAGCTGCCCCTTTTCTCTGCCCAGCAGCTCCTTTCCTTTCAACAGCTAGCAATGTGGTCAAGTCTTTCTCTGATGCTGACTCCTAGGACTCCCACTCCACATTAAAGAACCTTTGTAAATACATTGTGTTCAGCAGATAGCCCAGGATAATCTGTCAAAAGAAAAACTTTGGACAAATTAACAGTTTGATTGAGCAAAGAACAATTCACAAATCAGGCAGCCCCTAAAATTAGGACAGTTCTCTAATAATCTAGGGCTCAATGCATCACATGGTTGGATGACATTTACAGAGACATACAGAGAACAGAAATGAAGCCCAGGATTGTCTCAACTGGTTAAAGTTTGGCATTTACTGCATTTCAGACTAGATTGATGATCAGCCACTGTGATTGGCTGAAACTCAGCTATGTTAAAAGGAAAATCCAAAACTATGTTTTCTCTAGTTCTTTTTTTTTCTTTACCATTAGGTTGTAGCTTTATGTGTAAGAACTCAAGCATAAGAGTTCAAAAGCTTTTTAAGGCCAAAGTCAGTTGGATTTAATACTTCTTAGTGCATATTAGCAGAAAAGCAGACTTAATTCTAGCTACTACTCTCTTAATTCCTTTTCTTATGTAAAATAATATTCTCAGGTTCTGAAAACTAGAACATAGACATCTTCAGGAGACCATTAATAGGTCTACTTTCAGTTAGCATCTGTATGTATGCAGATGATTCCTGTGATACTGTGAGTCTCAGATACTAAGAGTCTGTATCCATATCCAGCTGCACATAATCTCTACTCAGTCTTGGCTCAAGTTCCCAGCATAGAGTTCCTAAAATTTTTGGGATTTCAAAAGTGATGTGTCTTTTTTTATGCTCCTGGACTGTCTCCAGGATGGGGGCAGTTGCTAGGGAAATCAACCATAGGATTATGATGAAAAAGCTGGTGCTTCCAGTCCTGCCCTTCCACTTTTTGACAGCAAAGATGGTCTGAAAGTTGTGTCAATTGCCAATGAACAATGATTTAATCAGTTATACCTGCTTAATGAAGCTCCCATAGAATTCCAGAAGGACTGAGAACAGACAGCTTCTGGCACATAGAGATATCCAGAGAAGATGCACCCAGACAGAGCATGCACGGCCCACTCCCCTTCCCACACTACGCGCCCTATGCACCCGTTTTGCCTAGTTGTTTATCTACATCCTTTATAAGATCCTTTATATAAAACCAATAAAAATAAATTTTCCCCTGAGTTGTATCAGCCACTCTAGTAAGTTAATTAAATCTAAGGAGGGGAGCATGGGAACTTCAATGTATAGCTGGTCATCAGAAACCCAGGTCACAGCCTGGGGCTCATAACTGGCATTTGTAGCGAGGGACAGTCTTACCAGACTGAACACTTACACTCTGAGATCTGATACTATCTCTTGGTAATTTCTCTCAGAATTGAATTAACACAGAGGATACTAGCAGATTTCCCCTACAGATCACTTGATTTGTGAGGGGAAATCCCCACACATCTGGACACAGACATGTTCTGAACTGTGCTGCATAGTATGATGGAATAGGAAAAATACTTTTTTTCATATCCTTAATAATAGTCAATATTGTATTTGATATCTCTGGCCTAGACTTTTCTAAACTTTAGACCCATATGCCCAAAGGTATGAAATAAATTGTTCCCAAGTCAAACTCTGACCTTCCTCCCTAAATAAAGCAGATCCTTTGCCAGTGTTCCCTGAGTCAGGGATGGGGTCACATCCACCCACTAATGAAAGCAGAACTGGAATTGGCCAGCTTTAACCACTCTCCTTTCTTTACTTCCATTTCCAGTTCTTTTACTTTGTAGATAACTTTCCCTGATCTACAACTATGTCCTATTACTTACCATCTCATATATTTACCTTTTCTTATCTCCCTCCCTATGACTCTAATTCAAGAGACAGGAAATTAATCAGAATCACTGTGAGAGCCTCCTCACTGGGCGATCCACCCCAACTGTGAGATCTCCATTCCTCACCTGGGAGAAGGGGAGAACTTTTCAGAGTTCAAATCACACCAAGTCTTCCTCTTGTTTAAATTCTTTAATGGCTTTCTGTATTTCTAGGGATAAAAACACTTAAATATAAATGACAAAATGGTAAAATTCTAGCCCCTGGGTACTTCAGCCTCCTACACCACCACTTACCTTCTTCTTTCTCTCCTTGCATGGCCTTGGTACATCCTGTGCTCTGCCTGGAATCCTTCTTTCTTTTCTCTTTTATCATGTTTAATTTCTGTTCATCCTCATCTCAAAACTTAACCATCATCTCTTCAAGGAAGCAGTCCCCATTGCTCACACCTTAAAATGTCATGTGCCTCTCTTTGGTAGCACTTAGCAGAGTTGTGATTTTAAATTGCTTTGTGATGTTGATTAATAGGACTCTCTTCCTTTAAGCCTGTGTTCTATAAGAGCAGGGACATTGTCTGTTCTCACCACTGAATTACCAGGACCTAGCCCAGATCCATGCACAAGGTTGATATTGCAATAATTAACTCTAAAGTAGATGAATAGAAGCATCGATGAGTAAGATGTGTATTGCTTGCTTAGTCATAGAAATGTGCAGCTGGTCCTCTTGTTGCTTATTCATTTCAACAAAGTTTTACTGATTGTGTCTTTGTTTCAAAGAACAGTAAGATTTTATTTCATTTTATTTTATTTGCTGGTTAGAATCTCTGGGTGTTATAATTTAAAACTTGTATTATAAGGTCAAGAGAAAAGGGGAAACACTGGTCTGGCATCTCCTGATTTCATTTTCTTCCCCCTGAGAAGTGGTCTACTCTACTG
This sequence comes from Chinchilla lanigera, assembly GCF_000276665.1. NCBI lineage: Eukaryota > Metazoa > Chordata > Mammalia > Rodentia > Chinchillidae > Chinchilla > Chinchilla lanigera. Next base: position 9,629,588 of record NW_004955408.1, on the reverse strand, counting down.
GAACATAGCTCTACTCTCTATCCTCTGTATCACTGCCAACAATTTTCAAAGCTTCCAATGGCAGTTGGGGACACTTATTAAAAATGACAGCAGATTTCAGCATGGCATTGACTTGCATGATGTTTTCCTAATGCTTAAGGATTTTGATCACGTGTCAGAATCGCTCTTGTTAAATGGTCTATTAGGTGCTATGATCTCTAGAAAGGTCATCTGTTGTATTGCAGACCAGAAGCATCACCCCTGCTTAATGCGATATGAAGCCAACCTCCCAAACTGACTAGAGGGAGATTGGCACATGTCACTGTTTACTGATCAAAAGTCGAGGGTCTCTATTCACACCCAGAATGGTGCAAATGAAAACTTCCCACATTAACTTGTGCATCAATGCATAACAGCAAAAGGTCCTGTGACATAATTGCAATTAAATTTTAATAGTTATATTACTGACTTTAAATAATCATATATTATCAGTATTGTTATGATTAAGGTAAGTAAAAAGGCATTTAGTTAGTTAGTTATCTATCTTTTCATCTACAGCTTCATAATGAAAACTTTTAGAAGGAGTACGTGAATTTGTCACATAAGAAACATAAAGATACTTGAAAAAAATTTATAAATTCATGTGCAGGTGTGACAGCAGGATAATTGTGGGCAACTGGGAAATTCTTGAGTTGGATGAAGACCTTGTCATACAAGCAACTTGAAAACAAAAGTAGAGCATTAATTAAATTAAAATATTTAGTGAAATGCCCCTGGAGAGGGAAGCATTAGTATTAGACATAACTTAGAACTGGAGCAAAGCTCCAAAGAGAATTTAGAACTATACTAGGGCTCCAAATAGCTATGTTTAGGCTAACTAGCAATAAAAATTATAGGGAAAGTAATTCAACTTATATATTTATGTTATAATATGTGTATGTATGATATTTGATATACAGTAATATTGAAAAACAATATCAGCTGGGCTCACTGCAAGCCTTTATCCAAGATACTTAAGAAAGAAAATATGTCCTTCTTGCAGTTATCACTCACTTATTTGCATAACCTTCTGTTTCCCTTTTTTTTGCCTTTGTTATAGAGCAAAGAATCAAGCCAATAACTTAGAAGGTTGTTAAGGTGATTTTAAGATCTAAGTTTCATCCTTTAGAAAATTCAGGGGTTTATTTAAAACTTTTTAAACTGAGTAGGACCTTATACAGCCTCACATACTCTTTTCATTGAGATAAGCACTCAGAAATACAAAGCAGATGAGTTATTTTGCTAAAACACACAGTTGCTCATAGGGCAAGCAGGGACCACAGTTTCCGCACTTACAGTTCTGTACCTTTTTAATATATTGTGATGCTTCCCACAACACTATACATTTTTAGACATGATTAGTCTTTACAGTCTTTTGCTCAAGTGGAATGAATGCCTCCTTACATTTAAAAGACACATTAAAAGGCCCAAAGAGCACAAGCCATTAAAAAGAACTGATGAATTGACAACATCCTAATGTAGAAGTTAGGCACAAGAAATGATGCCATAAACAAAATGAAGGACAAGCTCTAGATGAGGAGGCATTAGTATCAGACATAACTTAGAAGTATTAGTCTCCCAAATATATAAAGAACTATAATTAAAAAGGAAAAGATAAAGTCAAAAGAAAAACTACATGGAAAAAAACCAAAAATATAAAGAAGCAATTCATACACCAAGAAACCTAAATGGACAACACATTAATGAAAAGATAATTACAGTGGCAAGAAGATATACATTGTAATAATAGTGAGATAGTATCAAATCAACAAAATAAAGTCATGACTTGGTAAATCCAAGTACTAGGAATGATACAGAGCTATGGTAACTACCAAATACCATTGATAAGAGTTTAAATTTGTATGGTGATTTTGGACAACCATTGAGGATATCTAGTAAACCTGAAAACACTTCTCCTAAAATCCAGCAACATTCTCCTAGATCCATAATTTTCAGGGGGCAGAGTGGTGGTTCACCTGTCACTGTACATTTGACAGTGCCTGGAGACATTTTTGGTGTCATAGCTGATGTGGGTTGAAAAGGCACTATTGGAATATAGTAGGAAATATATTTTGCTACTATATAATAGTAGTATTATCCTATAATGCATAGGTCATCCCTCCTCCAAAGAATTATCTGACTCAGATGTCAGGAGTATGCAGTTGGGAAGCTGTCTAGAGTCTACTAAATGGTAGTTCTCAGAAGGCAGCTCTATCTGAAGATATTAAATGTGACCAGATTTTGGGAAAAGTTCTCTTTCGAAGGAATTATTCTAAGGATTTTGAGGTGAGATTATCCTGAAGTATCCGGGTGAGTCCTAAATCCAATGACACTGGGATTATAAGAAAAAGGAAAGATACAAACATGAGAGGAAAGACACAGAGGGAGATGGACCATGTGAAGACCAAGGTAGAGATTGAAGAAAAGCAACTAGAGGCCAAGGAATGCTACAGCCACCAGAAGCTAGAAGAGACAAGAAACAGAATCTCATCCACGGCTCTAGAGGAAGCAGCCAACACTTTGATTTCAAATTTCTGCCTTCCAAAACAAGAAGAGACGGGGGGAAAAAAAGCTTTTTAAACCGACATCTTGTAGTAATTTGATACAACAGCCACAGGAAACTCATACATAGTGTACTACTGTTTGGGTCTTATGTGTCCCTTAAGGCCCATGTGTTAAAGGGAGGCACTACTTGGACGTGCTAGAAACTTTGGGAGGTGGGGCCTAGTTGGAGGTCTTCTGTTCAATAGAAATATGCCCTCAGTAGGAATGTGAAACCTTGAGCACTTGCTCTTCTCTCTTGGCTTCCTGGCTCACGAAGTGATTTTGTTCTGCCGTGTGCTCCCACCACGATGGGAAACATCATCCGCACCGCAAAGCAGTGCCTCCCGCCTACTCCCCATCTCAGACTGAAGCCTAGAGAACCATGAACTAAAACAAACCTGTTTGCTCTATAAGTTATCTCAAGAATTCCGTTGCAGTGACAGATATTTGACTAATACACTGTCCTAGACATGTACTCAAGAAACACCAGCATACCTAAGGAGAAAGGTACAAAGTTTATCTCATAAATGATGTACCAAAAATTCTGAAACTACATAAATTTTTATCTAGAGAAGTCCTGTTGGAAAAATACTGGCCAAAAGGTACAGAAGTTCAGTTATGCAGGATAAGTAAGTTCTGGAAATTTTATGTACTACTTGGTAACTTTATTTGGTAATAGTATGTCTAATACTTGAAGCATGCTAAAAGAGTAGATATTAAATATTCTCACCATAAAAAAGTAAGTATGTGAAATAATGGAGATGATGGGTATGTTAATTAGCTTAAGGGTAGCACTTCTTTCAAATATATGTTATATACTAAAACATCACATTTTATACTTTAATTGTACCTTATATACACTTTTTAATTTGTCAATTATACCTCAATAGATGGGGAAATAAAGTGTATTGACTTTTTGCAGAAAATGCTTCTTTATAATTTGGAGCTCCCATTTCTAAATACAGACTATCAAAGACACCGAAAGAGATAAAAGGAAACATGAAAACTACATTCAAGAATATGCACTTCATGCTCTACAGCAGTAAAACTAAACAAATGAGAACTGTTTGTAGCACCACATCTTCATTACAAAAATATTAACTGGAAAGACCAAAAATCACCTCAGAAGGCCATCTATGGTATTATGTCATTGATGCAAAATGTTTAAATCTACCAAAAAAAATGATACAATGTTTATGGATGTCTGTATATCTAAATCCATGGTAGAAGTCTAGCAATGTGGGTGATAAACACTGAGCCCACATAGTAATCTCTCCTCCAAGAGACAGGAGGTGAAAGCCAGAGAAGTGCACAGGAAACTGCCATTTGAATCTCAGTTATTTAATTCCTTTGGTGAAAATACATAGATTTGGTGAAAATTTGACACAGTACAGTATTCGACTCTTTGAAAGCTGGAGGCTATTTGACATGTTGTAATAGCCTCTGCTCCTGTCTATTTTAAATCACTGAGGATACACTTAACTATTTAATGTGCTTGAGGGATGGAAATTTTGCCATGTAAGATAAATTAAAATGATGTCTGTAGGTGTCAAGGGAATAAGAGGAGAAAGTGAAATGATAAGGAAACAGGATATGGGTGAATCATTTGACTCCACACAGAGATAGAGTCCTAGAATGGTAGATGACAGCACAAATACAATCCTTTTCTATTTTATGACTTTTTATTTTATTAGTTCTGTTTGCAGTGGTTATATTAACTGTGAGGAGTTGGTACGTGCATGTAACACATCTTAATTGTTTTTTCATCCCTTCAGTGTTTACCCCTCCCCTCCTCTCGGCTCCTCTTTCCTGTAGCTCTTCTGTTATTTGGTCTCAGTTAAGAGCAACTTTTACCTGAACAATTAATTATACTTGTGATCTTATTGGCCGACCATAGTTTTGTCCCACCTCATGCCCACCTAGTGAGTGCCCATGTTTCCCAGGGTTTTGCTCTATAAAAATCTCTGGAAAACACAGGTGCCTGGGCATTCCACTTGGGCCCCTTCTGTCCCTCTCTCGGACAGAAGCTTTCTTTCCCTCAATAAATATATTCTGCTCTTAAAATTAAAAAAAAAGAACATTATGTAACTTCCTCTCTAGTTTTGGTTTTAACTCCAGCCCAGGGTTGAGTCAGCAGTGGTTGTGAACCACTGAGCTAATAAGGATAGAGAGACTTCCGTCTTCACTATGCCAATTATGGACAGTCTATCTGGAGATGCCACCAGTGAGGTGAACTATGCTGATGCATCCCTTTCTTGATTTAGAGGAACTGCAGCCATGAGATTTCCTGTAATACTCTGAGCACAATCACGGAGCTATGCTATCAGCTATTCTGCTTCCTGGCTCTGACATAAGACAAGGGGAGACACATAACTGAATTCTCTAAAAGTGGCACAGACTATGATCAGGTACAAAGTGTAAGTCCAATTTCTGATTATGAACATAGTCAAGACACTCAAAACAAAGACTTGGGGAATGTATGTGGCAGAAAAAAAGAATACTTGAAAATGTGTTTCTGGTACATGGTAGAAGTTTAGAGAAGATGTTTTGAGAAGCAGAAATATTCAGATTGCTTAACAGCCTAAAATTGCCCATCCCTTCATTTCATATTGTCTTTGATGGCAAAAAACTGGATTTCCATAATTGAATGATTAGCTTGAAATAATGAGGGATATAGCATTGTAACAGCTGTTCTTTTGGCCATAACAACTGTGATAAAAGGAACCCCTCGCTCATGAATTTTTATATTAGATGAGGCAATTGCAAATGTAGGATGCATACAGCATCATTCTTAAAGGGAAAAATACTTGTATTTGCATTTTTGCAGCTCATTACCTTTGTCTACTACCTAGGATCTGCTCCAATGCTTTGAATCAAGAATTTATGCATAGCTTTAGTCTTTCTAACCTTGATGTGAACACCAAAGCTTCTAGAAAAGTACTATCACTGGGCTTTGGATAGAGTCAGTTTTTCCCTAAGATAGGCTCACTAGCACAATGATTAAATATTATTTATGCAACTACTCTTCACTGTGTACTTACCTGAGAAGAGTAGATATTCCAGGAAGGGAGGCAGAGATATTGCCTAGTTCACCACTAAAAATTAATGCCGACTACCAGCCTTTGTCCTCTAGTACGTGCTTAGATTTAACAAGACTAAATGCAGAAAGCAAAACAAATTTTGATCTTGATTGTGTGGAATTTTAAAACATTCACTTCAATTTTTAAAACATACTTCACCTTCCCAATCCATTTTGGTTATTTCCCTAATTATTAAATAACAATTGAAAAGTTCATATAAACCAGCAAGTATTGACTTAATTCTGTATCCAAAGTAGCCTCATTGCCTAACACCTTCATTCGCTTGAACATGGAATTCAGTGGGGAATAATTAATTTGCTTTAAGATTTGGCACATAAGAAATTTCTTCTTATACATTCATATGTGTATATATGTATAAATTTGTATGACTATAAATATATATCTGTATATACTCCCTACCACACACAGTCAATCAATTTCTCTTTTCTTCTGTCTTCAGACCCATTCATTTGCTTCATAACATTACAGTTAGAGGGCCGGGGATATAGCTCAGCGGCCTAAGCACCTGCCTGGAAAGCACAAGGTCCTGAGCTTAATTCCCGGTCCCCCCCACAAAAAAAAAAAAATTACAATTAGAAATTACAAATTTGTGTTCTTTTAAATCTGACTTGTTCACTAGTCATAAGCAAAAAGATTGTGTTAAATATTATCATAGCACTGTACTTCTACCCTCTAGCACTGATGGTAGCACATAATAGGTGCTCAATAAATATAGCATAAATAAATTATTTAAGTGTTAATAATTACAACTTCATCCATTTCATCAAACTCCCATGTTAAATAAAACCCTTCCTTTCATTTTGTTTCTAAAACCAACCCCGTAGCTCCAGTCACCTCCACAGGACCATTTTGGAATTATATGCACACTGTAAGCAGCACAGAAATATTTTTGTCTTGCCAGAGTTGAATGAAACTATCAAGAGAAATAAATGCTGCCAATGACTCTTCTGGGTGATTGGCAAAGGGTAAAGCTGGCCTTGCCAAGTGGACCAGCCATTCTCTCGGAATCAGCACACCACATGGTTGACTTAGCAGCCAGGAACTGTTCTCCAAAAGACCAAAAAAAAAAAGAAGTACACTTACTTGATGAATGTGAATGTTTGCTTTTGCTATTTGGTATGTGACTTGGAGTGATGGATGTGTAGTGCTATGGGTCAGAATGAAAAATCACAAAAATCTAATCATTGGTCCCTCCAGTGAGCTTCCCTTAGCTCAGAACTCTGAGATTATATCTGAGCAAAGATCTTTCCAACATGCTCTGGTGACTCAGGTCATTAGCCAGTCGTTTATATTTCTGCAAAGGCTTTGGACAATAAGCTAGGAGTGTTTCATGGCCTCAAGAATCAAGGCTGTCAGAAAACACACTGTGAAAAAGGAGACGTTCATGACATAAATCTTTATGTTGGTTTAAAGTTTAATAACTCTTTCTGTATTCTCATCTTCTAGTCATTTACTCTGGGTATGCAGGAAGTGCACTGCACTCAGTGGACCTACTGATCAGCGAGGAATAAATTGGGGAGGTGCATTAAACCTTTCAGGCTATTAGGATGCCATTTAGTGCCTTGGAGAAATTCATTTACTTACAGCAAGGAGCCAAGGTCTCTCTCAAAGATGAGCCATTTAATCCCAGCTCACCCACATGCTCCTGCCCAATGCCCATTTACTAATTTAATTTACTCTGTAGGTTTTCTTTTATCTGTCCTTTTTATTTCTCCAAGTTTATAGTCACATTGTTAATTTAAACTTAATTAAAACTTTCAATTAAAAAAAACCCAAAAGATGGTTCTGGAGACCTCCCAGGAAACACTTCATTAATGGGAACTACTTAATAAGCAAAATATCTCACCATGCAGACTAGATCCAAAGCTTCAGAGATCCAATGAAGTTTTTTTTCCAAAGCCAGGCTAAGTTGGTAAGAAAATGCCTAACTGCCACAAAGCTGCAGAGTTTGGAGTCTAGAGTTGACCCCTGTTTTGGTTTGCGGGGCCATTCAGAAGAGAACTAGGACTCCACATGGTTGACTTAGAGACTGTTCTCCAAAAGACCAAACAAAAAAGAAGTACACTTACTTGACGAATGTAACCTAAACCAGAACAAAGAAATCCACAACAAGGGGCTTCTGGAGCAATCAGGAAAGAAACTCTATCTTCTCTATGCTTTTTAATCTCAGAAGACACAATTCTAGAACCTCTGGAAACCTCAGAGTTAACAAGGAGAAAGGCAGGGCTTAAAAATTCAAGAGACAAATTCCTGAAAGTGGCAAATGCTTGATTTAGCTACACCTGAAGCAAGTAGAAAGGAGAAAAAAAAAAAGAAAGAAAGAAAGAAAGAAAGAAAGAAAGAAAGAAAGAAAGAAAACAAAACAAAAGAAACCCAAAAGCTCTTCCCCACCACATCGCTGTGTTTTTTAACTTAAGACTTCAGACATACAGTTTTCAAATTGTCAGGAGAACTGGCCTTACAATCCTGAGCTGTGCTCTGTAACTTGTAACTAAGGTAGGTTCTTGTCTCATCTCTGCTTTTAGAAAATATGTTGTACAATCAAACAATACAGTGATTGTTTAAATTTTTTAAGTGCATTACTATAAAGTATACATTGCCCTTAACCATCACCAAAACACTTCTTGCTTCCACCAGACCTCTCATCATTCCTGCCACATTCTGAAACAGTTCTTGTCATCCTCTTTCATGGGAGTCTTTAGGTGTGCAGTCGTGGCTACCTCAATGTCTTGAATCGGTTTCAAACATGTACTGTTCATGATCATTTTGACTTTGAGAAAGAGGCAGAAGATACGTGGTGCCATATCTGATAACCAAAAGTGGATGAGGACATACTGCAATGTTTTTATGAGGCAGAAATTGCCAATTTATGACATCAAGGCAGCCATGAAAAAATACTCATGAAAGGGGACTTCCAGAATTGCTTCCCAAAGTGGTAAGAATATATGGGATAAGTGTGTTTGAAGATGGTGGATTTATGGCAATGGGTCTTTTAATATAATACACTTTGGAATTTTTATTTAAACGTTCACCATAATTTATCACACCATGTACAATGGTAAGACATTGAGAGGTTCACTTCTTTGAAATCATGCAGGTAGTAAACAGTGGAGCTGGGTTCAATGTTTGGCCTCTCTGGCTCCAGAGCCCATGTCCTTAGCTCCTGAGCCATAATACACAATTAATACACTCTGTTTTCAGGACTGGATTAACCAGGCTTCTCCAGAGAAACAGAATGGAGAGGAAACAGAATGCAGAGATTAACTTTAAGAAATTGGCTCACATGATCACAGAGACATAGTGAGTGAAAAATCTGATGGAGTAGGTCTGCAAGCCAGAGACCCAGAGAAGAGTTGTAACTCAAGTTCAAAGGCTGGCAAGCTTCCTTCCCATTCATGAGAGGTCAGTCTGTGCAAACCCTTCAAATGACTGGGCGAGTCCCATTTAAATGTGAATCTTATCAGTCAAAGCCGCCTGCACAGAAACCTCTAGACTGTTTGGTTAAACAGCCAGTTGCCCCAAGATCATACTCATAAGTGAAATAAATCAGACACGCATGTGTAAACATCGTATTGTCTCCCAAGTATGAGAAGCTGAAAGAGTAAATAAGATCCAAAATGTACAAAGATATTGTGAAATGGGAAGAAATTGCTCAAAAGGAAAGAGAAACTGTGATGGGGGAGAGAGGAAAGAAAAGGATGGAAAAAGAAAAAAAATGTAGATAGATGATAGATAGATAGATGATAGATAGACAGATAGATAGATACAAGATGGTTAAGATAGTTATTACTACTAGTCTCTCTTAGTTCATTGAAAAGAAAGGTTTGTGCTAATATTATTCAGACAATATTTCACACCTATATCTTGCACTCTGAGTAACTACTTTGTAGATAACAACACACAATGTATTAATTATTACTACTCTCCTATTATCTTGTTTTGAAATTTTGTGGAGTTTTTTCTCTTTAAAATAATATCTATATTTGGGTGCCATGGCCCAGCCAAGTTGACACATAAACTCAACTGCCACAAACTCTCATGGAGGCAAAGACTTTGCCTCTTTGTTTAGAACATGGAAAACTCAACTCATCATCAAAGAAAAGTCCAACAAGAGGTTCCATCTCCTAAGGATTAGCTGCTATGTTACACTCACAGAGACCCTTCCCCCAGAAAGTTTCCTAGACACTTACAGATCTCCTACACCTAGAAACTCATCAAAGGCTAGTTTGGCCAAAGCTGTTCTTGCTCAGGGGTCTCCCAGGTAGCTCCAGGAAGGTTCTTATCCATGCAGGTAAATGCTTAAAACGATCACTTACATGAGAAACTTGAACAGCAGCCTGAAACAATATAGTTGTTGAGACGGGATCTTGGTCCTTGGTTTTCTGTCCTAAAATAATGTAGCAACCTAAAAAAGAAAGCACCTTCTTTATTAGAGACTGCCATCTACTCTTGCCTTATCTTCTTTATTAACTTTATTGTTTATTCTGTGGTTTGTAAGTCATGTATCTCAAAGAAACACTCAGGTGTCTCTGCATAGCCCTTTACTTTGTTGCCTTGGTTTTATGCAAGTGAATCTGTCTTTCTGCTTTTAGAATAAAAAACTACCATACTTTTTTTCTATATTTACTCTCATGTTTAAGCTTTTTGATTTTTCTTTATCAAATATTTTTTTGCCATGCATTAGCTTCTGTTTTCCTAATAGTTTTTATGGTTTCCAAGCAGACACAGCTGGGAAAATCTATAGATTTCCTCTTCTGTGAGATCTAATTCCCTGAGTAGACGGCATTTGCTGGGATGACCAGCCTTCCTGATTTATCACACCGTCCTGCTATGATATAAGTCACTGGGTTCTAAGTCAATTGTCTCTGACAAGGAAAGCAGCCCTGGCAGGAACATGCCTTGAGCCAGAAGAGCAGGGCTGTTGTGCATGACATGATCAATTATTTGGGACTCAGGAGACCATTTATTGATATCTGACAGGAGCTGCAAGCTTGACCTCCATAAGGAACCAAGAGGCTGCTACCCTCCAGAAGGAGCCCCTGAATGCCCAGGAGACAGCCACAAGCAAATCTGAAACCTGCAACACCAAACAAATGATAAATCCATTTCTTTTGTAGATTGGTACAAGTCCTTCTATTCACAGACTCTGGAAGAATCAACCTGTGGACTTCTTCCCCCAATTAGAATGATCAAGTAAAATCTTTCTGTATCAGGAGTTACCCTAAAGCAAAGCCAATGTGGCAGGCCACACATGACTCCATGAACTTAGAACATTAGTGCTGAGGAAAAAGGAAGATGTTCCTCAGCTCCACGTCCCTCCAGAATATCCTCAGAGTACAGAGAAGCAGTTGAATTCTCTGTGTCTCCACTTCTCAAAAGAGTTCAAGGTTCCAGTCCTTACAAAGTGACTCTATTTTTAAAATTTTCTTTTCTCTCTTATTAGTGTATGTTTGCAATACACAATAGTGATAGTCATGCTGAGGAACTGGTACAACCGTATGATATACCTTTACAATTTTTAAATCCTTTACCCTCATCTCCCTACCTTCCCCTTTCTCATCTCCAACAGCCTGAGAAATTTCAAACACAGGCAGTTAGATATCACATGGCTTCTCTTATATGAGAAACAGAAAACATAAATAAGTAAATAAGGGACAGATGGGAAACAACAACAACAAAAAAAAAAACAGCTTATCAAAGACAATGTGACTTTAAATATCCCAAAAAGAAAAGCTTATAAAGTCAGCCTCCTTGCTTTAACCCTTCAATGGCATCTTATGGCCCTCAGGAGTAAGAATGAAAATATCACCATACATGACCATCATTTGTTGTATGCCAAGCATTGCCATGGGTGCTTCCCCTTCAGCTCCCTTCTCTCCTTCCTCACCCTCCACCTGCTATTTCTTCACTTCCTCAAAAATGCCAGACTTTCCTTCCACATGCAGCCCTTCCCATGTGTCACTTCTGTGCACATATTCTTCCTCTTCATTCTTTAGAGACCAGCTTCAGTAGTGTATCTGGAGTGAGTCCCCCCAACAGTCCCTTTCTCAATTACTTTCTTTGGTAACATGCTTCCAAGGGACCCTCACTTCTTATCTTGCAACATTCACCACATGCACAAGTCCCTACCTCACAGATTACAAGCTGCACAGGTAGATGGTGTTCATGTCTTCACAGTATGTCCCCACTATATCACCACCCTTAGCAATGCGTGATGGGTGTATGTAGGAAAATACTCCCTTCAAACTATAGTGACATTACTGCTGACATCTTCCCCGTTTCCTTTACAAATTTATGAAGGTTGTTTTGCAGATTTCCCTTAGGATGTTTCTCTGCCCATAATTCACCTGTCAGTCACCAAGCAAGGGAACTGAGTCCACATCCCACATAATTTCCACAATTATTTCTTAAGTACAAGCTTACACTAACCTTAAGAAGCTATCACTCAGGGGCTGGGGATTTAGCTCAGCGGCACAGCACCTGCCTGGCAAGCACAAGGTCGTGGGTTCAATTCCTGGTACCGGAAGGAAAAAAAAAAAAAAAAGAAGCTATCACTCTTATTTTACACATAAAGAAAATGAGGCTCAGAACTTGCACAATTTCATTCTGTAAATAACAGCCAAGGCAGGATTTTGACAGCACTAATGTGGTTCTAAAAGTGGTTAGAGAAACATAGACATTAGAAATACCAGGCTTTTACTAAAAAAAAAAAAAAAACATAAGTTTCGATACATAACCCACAGAGATTAGTATTAGAACCTCTCCTAAGTGGAGTCCATTAAATGCTCCCTTTACTCACCTTAACATTTAGAAAATGTCACGCTAAAGTACGGACTCAAATCCACTGCACAAGTGTACTGAGGTAACCTCTCTTTCCTGGCCATATCCAAAAGCAGATTCTGAGCCAGTCTAAAAGGAACAATGTCTCCTCATTTTACCTGCCCCAAAACCAATTGGTTTTCCCAATTGGTTGTTAAGGATAAGGATTGAGAAGAATGAAACCCACCAAAGGGTCTTTATATACATACTTTTTTGTGGGGGGGGATGCGGTTCCAGTACCGGGATTTGAACTCACAACCTCAGGCTTGCCAGGTAGGCACTGTGCTGCTGAGCTAAATCCCCAGCCCCTACATATATAATTTAAAGGCTTATAAAAGTCCAACCAATAAAAATGGAATTGCACAATAATTCAGAGACCAATATACTACGAGGACATGGCAATGTTAAATGTGGATACGCCAAGCAACAGACTTTCAAAAGCAAAAAGCGAAACAAAACCTGAGAGAGCTAAAAGGAGAATTAGGCAAATCCAAAATTATAGTTTGGACTTCTACCCTCTGTTCTCAACAATTCATAGAAATATTGGCCAGAAAATTAGCAAGAACACAGAGGAAGTCAACACCATCAACCAACAGGATCTAATTGACATGTATATATAGAACACTCCACCTGACCTTAGAATATACATTTTTCTCATGTGACTAAGCCACAATCACCATCATAGACCATATCCTGGGCTATCAATAAAAAAACTAAGCAATTTTAAAAGAATTGAATTTATACAAGGTATGTTCTCCACTATAATAGAATCAGACTAAAAATCAGTAATAGAATGACAACAGGAAAATCTTCAAACAGAAATAAATTAATGATCTTTTCAAACTTCCCCTAAGGCATTCTACTCATACATCATCTCAATGGTTGTTATTAAAAATAAAACTATCTTTGCCTATCATTTGTCCATATCTTTGTCTTGAAAGATCTGAGGAAACCGAGTAAAACAAGTAAAAGCACATAAAATAGTGTGTATTTAATCTGAGAAATTCTTTGTTATCCTTTTATTTTATGGAAAGTGGAAGACAGTGATGAACTCCCCAAAGCTGAAGGCCCCTCCCGCAGCTAAGCCTACAGTAATTTAGGACTTTCAACCTCTTCAGCTGAGATTTCAGTCATCAGAGGTAAGCCTGCCCTTTTCTTCTGCTGATGACCTGACTTAAAGCACATCTGCAAGGGAGGAATGGGTTCCCTGGGCAGTGGCGTGCAGAACTGTCATCAGATGTAATTTCAGTAGAAAATTGCATTCTGCCCAAGTAATGCATGAATCCAGGAGAAACAGCTCACTCCTTCCCTTTCAAGGAAGATCTGTTCACTCAAAGAAAAGGGCCTCCAAGTGACTTTAATCAAAATGCTGATGGACAGAGAACAGAAGGTGCTTCTCACATGGCCTCAAAGGTGAAGGAGAGAAGCCTCTGAAAACAAGTCTGGGGTGTTCACAAGAGTGAGTGTGACAGGGGCAGCGTGCAGGGGGCCTGGGCTGCTTTGGACCACTGTGCTGAAGTGGTCTAGACTAGAGGCAGTCAAAGAACATGATTGCAATTGATAAGTAAATTAGAGCTCCCACTTCATTTGCAAATACAGATGGTGCCCCCAACTTTCTTAACTGATCTCTGTCTTAACTGATTCTGCATGGAATATCACTACCTTGATCCTACTATGTAGTTTTGTTTTTTATTTTTTGTTTTCTTTTTCAGAAGAGGGGAGTGGGCTTGAATACAAGTACAGTTCTGTGGTTTAAATTCCATAACACTGCTTGATACCTCTTAGAATACAGTTAACAGTCTTTCCTGTGGCTTGCCAAGTAGTCACTCATAAAATTGCCCCTACATATCCAATGTGTTCATCTCTTATAACCTGTCCCTCCATTCTATGCTCCAGCTAAAATAGATTTGTCTCAGTTCCTCTCATCCCAAACACTTTAAAGATCCTATTGCCTCTACCCAGCATGCATTTCATTTGCCTTTCCAACTAGCTAACTCTTACGTACCCTTTGGGTCTTTTTTTAATGTCACTCCTGTCTGATGGTCGCACCTGTACTAAGGAGGCACATCTGTAGCACCTTGTACTGTCTCTCTCCAATCCTTTACCCACTTGTTAATTCTTCTTCCCCATAGGTTGAGAGGTCTATGTGGGCAGAAATGAGTTTCGCTTGCTTATCATTTATCTACATTTTCTCATATCATGCTAGATACATGACAGGTACTTCATAAGTACTTTTTGGATAACTAATAAAAAGCAGAAACACAGATTATTATTCCCTGGTAGGAAAGGTTAAACACATACCTGTGGTATCTGACTATTGTTACAAACAAGAAATGATTTGCAGAGGTATTCAATATACCAGTTCTTTAACAAACATACTGACTCCATGCTAGTCAATAAACATTTGATGAATTAATATATAAATAAGCATTAGAGAAAGATACTTTTTTTCTCTTTCCAGAAGTCATCTCTGTTCTCCTCCCTGCTTATTGCTTCATAGCTATGCACTGATTCTTTCTTGACTTTCTATTTCTTTTGCTAAGAAAAAATCTGAGACATACATTCACACTTTAAAAATGCTACAGGAAAAGAGGTAACAATTTAACCTGTTTATCAGTCAAATGAGAGTTATACCAGATAAGATAAATGAAACTATGCAAAAATGCTTTTGTAAACATTAAAGCACAGTGGAAAATAAGACATTTCATTATGTCAAATGCAAACTAAAGATCAAAAGTTAATGTTCTTCATTTTTTCCCTATCAACCCAGTACAGAGTTAGAGAAAACTTTGGACATGAATAGCACTAGAGAACAGGTCAAAGACTGTTTCATAAAACAGATGCTGAGAATTCCACTCGGAATGCACAATGTTCTGAGAGTTCTTGACCTGGATTTCTTGATCATCTAATATCTGTGTTTCTTCCAGTATTCTGCAGCAGTGCTTGGCACCTTATTTTTTTTTGTAAAAGGCCAGAGAATAAATATTTTTGGTTTTGTGGGAGTCTCCATTCCAACTGCAGAACTCTGGCATTGTAGCAGGAAGACATCTAAATGACTAAGTGTGGCTCTGTTGAGCTTTATGTACAAAAGCTTTATGAAGCTTTATGTACAAAAGCAAGCAATGAACCACAGTTATTGTTGAGGGATGAAATTTGCTGACCTCTTGTTCTGTTGTGTTCTTGAGGGGCATTCTGTCTGTTACAGATTAGTGTCTCAGAGACTAAGATGAAGTACTATGTAAAAGGTGAAGTAACACGGGGTCATGAGCCAACACCTGTGAAAGACAGGGACAAAGCAAGGATTTGAGTTGTAACACATTCCCAGTAAAAGTCTCAGTCAACCCCACCAGAAGTTCTGGAACTTGGGCAACTTGCCAGAATTGCAGGGAGACCAACACTGCATGCATCACATGAACCAGCTATGGAATGGATCTTACCCAGAAAAGGGAACATGACATTGGGCAAAATTAATCTCTTCAACTGGGGCAATTCCTGTCAGGGCTGACATCTGGGGGCTTTCTGCCAGTAGAGCTTCCAACAGCTGAGGAGGTAAGACCTTCACTCCTGAAGGAGAATCCAGCAAGGCATGGTATTGGCCACCATCATCTCCCTTGGGGTGTAGCTCTTTGTTTAAAAAGCTACAATTTGCTCACTGCCATGTCTCATTAATGTAAAATGCTTACTTGAATGGTTTAAAATAAGTAGTTTTCATAGTTTCTACAAGAGTTTAAAATGACTCATCTGTTAGAAAATCTTGGCATCCTTGACCTAGTTCTCGACTTCCTGAACAAATGTAAAGAACAAATCAGATCATTCTGGTTCACTGCTTTTCGTATTCCATTCCAAACTCAGAAATGTTCCATCTGACAAGAGTGGGTCAGCCATTCTTTGTTGTCATGGGGATCATGCACCAAGATTCTTTAAGGAATTAGCTAATGTACCCTCCCAAAGAAGGCAGCCTTGGGTAACTATGCTATCTTGTATAAGCTCTGTGAATAACAAGCTTAGCTCTGAACATTACTTCAGAAATAGCATGAAAAACTCTAGGAAAAAAAAATAGCACTGTAGAAAGTTATCCAACATATAGATCAAAATATGTACAATTAGGTCTTGTGTTTAGTACGTGCAGTGCAGTTTAAAGTGTTATTATAAAGAAGATTGGGGTACATTAAGTTGTGAGCCAAGCTAGATTATTTCTAGAATATCTTTTAAGAGGCTGAGATTCTAAGAAACCCCACAGAGCCTTCAACATTATCTACAATTTAGTTTCACTAACTGTATACTCTCTAAATAATGACACTTAGTCTAGTCTTTGTCAATAAGCTAGTGTGCCCCTCTGCAATCAAAATGCATCTTAGTGGTTTCACAACATTATGGCTGATGGACAATGGATCTATAGGATCATCTACAGCCACCCCCAAAAAGCAGCAAAGGAGTCGTGATGGCCTCAGGGCCTTGAGTCTGGTTTATGTCAGAAGAGGACCAAAGTACTCGGAGAGAAAATTCAGACAGCTGGCTGTGCTGGTGTTGGACCTGGGGCTTTCCTTCTAGGCTTCATTCTCCCAGTGGCAAAGAGAGAGGAAAGTGCAAAATATCCTCTTAACTTCCTCCCAGCTCCAAAGCTCATAATTAAAGTGAGATCTTAGTCTAGTAATGTGGCTTCCATTTGTTTTTCTTTTTTCTAGAAGAATTATACCAAAAGAATGCCTACTCAAGAAAAACAATATATGATTTATCCTTCAGCAGACAGAGAGTTTCTCCAGAGACAATAATTCTTACTGCTGTCCACCACAGCTCCCTATTAGACCCTGGCTTGGATTTCACTAAGGCTTTGCATCAGATACAAATTTGAGGGAAGCTATTCTGCACTCACTCAGACTGCTGTGTTCTTCACCAAAAGACCTTGCAGAAGCCAGACCTTGAGTTCTCTGAGTGGGTTACTATCTTATCTAGAATTAAATAAATTACATATAAATTCTGTGGTCTATGAAAAGTCCATGTTAGCAGATACATAAAAATGGATGTATAAGCATTTGCAAGCAGATCATTAAGTCAGAAATCAAAGAAAAACAGTTGTTTGAAGTTATTTAAGCCAAGCTCTAGAAGGGCTCAAAGTCCACTACTAGGCAATATATGGAAATACCATAGCTCTTTGGTCCCCTCCAGCCTCCTGCTTATTACAGTGTGTTTGGATCTTCTTGTCGGGGATTTCTACTTGAAAATAAATCAATTTGTGTTTCTATCCCTGAGACATAGAGACGTCTGTAGGTGCTCCAAAGAAATAAACCTTGATAGACTGCATAGATTAGCTCTATTTCTCTACATAAGGGCCCAGGCGGGAGTCATCCATAATTCGGAACAGCACTGCCTGGGATCGCCTTAATTGTTTCTTCATGTTCAAAAATGAAAACCCTCAGAGGAATCAGAATACATTGGGAAAGAGAGAGGAGTTAGGGAGAAAAGTGTCAGAATACAGCCAGGATGCACATAAGAGTCATCTGTTTGTTTTAATTGAATGGTTTGTGTCTTCAGGCAATCTCATTATTCTTTCCAGAGCAGAAGTGTTGAATGAAAGCACAAACCTCATTAACCTTTGAATGCTGAAATCAATAATCTACAATAAATCTCAGCTCATTTGTTGCCAGTAAATCTCACAAAATGTTGTTTTGTAGCTGGGGATACTGTGGGAAGGGGTAAAAAACATCCATGTTCATATTTGGGTGGTATACGGGGTTTGATTTGGTGGTTTTTAGGACCTTCTGAGTAAGAAATAAATCATTGAAATTTACATAGAACATACTTTTCCAGAGGGGTTACTAATACTATTTTATTTGAGGACACAATGGAAAATTTCCTCTTTCCATGATTTTTCTAATAACTAACATGAATAAAGAGAAACAACCAACTACCACTAAGTCCTTCTCATGCATCTACTCTGAACAGTAGGAACATGGCCCATACTGAGGGACTGGGAAGAGGCTCCTTGAACCCAAAAAGGGTTCTGGCTTCCCTCAGTGGCTAATACATGGTAGATATGCAAAAAATACTAATTGGAAGAATAATAAAATGATGATCATGACCTTTGAGAGCCAACTTTTACTTGCTAATTATATGTGTATAGGGTGTGGTCAAAATATATAGTGAAAGTTTAAATTAAAATGTATTACAGTAAAAGCCATGTCATTAGTTCTCCTTAAAATATCCCCCATAATATCAGACACACAATCTATTCTTCCTACCACTTTCTGAAGCACTTCTTGAAGTCTTCTTTTTTAAGTGTCTTTAGTTGCCCTGCTGCGGCTAGCTCAGTTTCCTAAATTGGTTTAAGTATTTATGGCTTGCTCAAATAAAAACATGATAGTGTGTCTTCATCCACCTATTCACCTAGGCTGGCAGTGTGTGATTTCCAGCTCTTCCCCATTGTCAAAATGACCATGAAAAGAGAAACATTCTGAGTTGACTCAGGCATCCACACCAGCACAACCAAAGACATACATGAAAAAGTGTGCCCAGAGCTGCTTCAGAAAGTGGCAAGAGCAATGGGATAAGTGTGTTCAAAGCAGAAGGGAGATTTGGAGGTTGATTAGCGGCAGTGTGCCTTTGACTATAATGAAATGGTTTCATTTAACCATTCACCATAATTTGTGACTATACAGCATAAGTATATGTTCATAGAGACACATCTACGTCCACAATATCTTAGATATCTCAATATCTCTTCTTATAAATATCTTAGCAAGCAAGTGGGACACTTGTGTGCCTATCTTAAAAAGAATGAGATGGTTTACATTTACAAGTTATAGAGAAGGGTTAGGAAACAGAATGACAAGAAGCAAAAATGGCTGCAAATCTATGCCATAGAGAAAAGTGCAGGAGGGCAGCCACCTTGCTGTGCCCATTGCCTGATCCCCAGTGCCTTAATCGGTGCCCAGGGTGAAGCAGGTTCTCTGCAAGTGTTTGGTGGCTGAATGGAAGGATGAAGTGGAGGGAGCAGATGATGAAACAGTTATCAGAACCAGGAGAAATAGAGCAGTTGGGGGCTTTCAGAAAACAGTCCTGATAGAAACAGGATTTATAGACTAAGACAATAGGCCTGTCCATGTGCACCATAACAAGGAGATATCTATGTAACTGAGGGTATCCCACACTTCAGGAGGAGCCCGTCTGGTCAGGCTGAGTGTCAAGTCCTCATGCAGTGGATCCTAACCACAGTATCCAAGTGTGAAAGAGCAGGAAGCTATTGCCCTGACTTTTTTCACTGGCATCTCCTCTTGAAGTTAAAATGGAACAGCTCCACACATCCTGAATCACTTTTGACCCCTCTGACAACCAGACCTTATACCGAAGTGCTCATGTGAGAAGCCACCCACTGCAACTGATGGCCAAGCATCAAGAGGAGCCCTAATTTTGGCTTCTAAAGTGCAGCAGTTCCTGGCTCAGTGGCAATCATTTAAGCAGATGTTACTTATGCTGTTGGCTTTGCCTCTGGCCCATTAGACATCCTATGCCTTGGTCTTTGTTGCTAAATTAGCCAAAATCTGCTCCCTAGGAAAAGGAAACAGAAAAGGATGGAAAAGCACCAGCTTCAGACTTCCATGGTATGGTGTACCCTTGCTCAGGTTGACCTATTTCATGAGGAACTTTAGAAATGATATTTCTTGTTTTTCAGCTTGTTTGTGATGCCAGAAATGCAATCCCAACTCATGTAAGCAGGGCAAGTGCTCTACCACTAAGCTACCATACAACCCTAAAATAATATTTCTCAAGTATCTTCCCCAAGTCACCTGCATTGCATTGCCTGGATAACAGTCAACAATTAGTAGTCCCAGGCCCCAGAGATAAGTGGAACAGTTTGGATGGGGCCAAGAAATGTACATAAGGAGGCACCCACAAATACTTTGATTCAAATATAAATGTAATTCCACCCTCTTCCATAAGAGTTTCACAAACACCCAATCTTCACTCACGTCAGAAGTTAGTGTTCTTCAAGTGGCATAGCCAAGAAAAAGCAGAGTCATCGTGTTTTGATGAGTGTCTGCTGTGGACAGGCCGTAGAGGGTAAAGTGGGTCCTGTGGCATGAGGTCACCCAAGTTCCAACCCCACTTCTACCATTTAGTAGCTGCGCAACCTTCTGTACGTTGATTGACTTCTTGGCATCTTAGTTTCCTATTTGTAAAATGAAGGTGACAACCACAGCACCAGTGTGCTGTTAGGATTAAATGGGTTCATTTGCGTAGAAGCCTCAGAACAGGGCCTGGTCCGAGATAAGTGCCTGAGGAGTGGGATAACTACAGTGGTGCCTCGGTTCGCGAACACAATTCTTTCCATGATTCTGGTTGCAAACTGAGTTGGATGAGAAAATCAAACTGAATGGTTAGGTTCAATATTGACCTTATGGGGAAATTCAATCCAGTTCTCAACCAATTCAGTTTGTGACCAGAAACGTGAAAAGAATTAAGTTCATGCACAGAGGGACCACTTTACCAGGTGACTGTTCTTATTACTATGGGAACTGGGGGCCCCTGCCCTCATGGCATTGAAAACTAACAGGAAAAGCAGGCATTTGCCGCATCTATCAATGAAGAATTAACTCAATACAAGCATGAGATACTTGGAAGGAGAAGGACTGTTCATTATAAATGACCAGTCATTATTGGAGGGTATAAAAATGTGGTCCTAATAAAGGATCTACCCAGATAGAGTTAACTGAGCCAGGATTCTTTTGGTAAAAGCCACAAGGTAATAAAAACCAAAATCTGAAAATGTTAAAATTCTAGCCTCATCCTTCACCTTTCTAAACCTCAAAGCCCCGTGTGTAAGACTGGGGCAGCTAGCTCTGCAGGGACTGGTGACCCAGAGCCAGAGGCTCTGTCTCAGGAAGAGAGGGCAGAAGGGGAGGTGGTAAAAAGGGAGGGGAGCCCCCAGAGGTCAAAAACAATCTTGTTTTCGACAAAGTTCTTTACAGTTTGGCTCTGCAAAAATAGTTTGGGTGGTAGTTGCTGTCATGGGTGAAGACATTTTTCTCAAAAATTGTATTTTCTAAGGAAAACACAAGGCCCTGTGATATGTTGGGAAAATAATATCTGGCTTATTATTGGGTCTTTGGAAAAAGGAATGCATGCTTTCAAGTTGCAATAAATAAAGGAAAATTAGTGCAGAAACAAAGGGAGGGAAAGGGGAAAAGAGGACCAAGAACATCCCAAAAGGTGGGGGGGAGGACACGCAGCAGCTAAAATCTTGAGCAACGTCATTAAAATGCAGAGTGTGCAATTCACAGCTCACTCTGTCGCTCACCCTCTCTTTGTCCCTCTCCCCACCTCACAACTCAGACTCCGTTCTAACTGCGTTACAAAATCTCTCAGCTGCTTCCCCTCTGCTCGTGTATTTCTCTGAGTGGCAATAATAGATGAATGACAAGAACTACCCAACCTCCTTCCAAGGTAAAAATTGGAAACTGTCTTTCTGCAAGTGAGAAAAACTTTTAGATTCATTTGTCTGCCTATATGGACTCTTTTTGCTGTTGTAAACATTACCTCAAGCTGGAAGGAGAAAACCAAAGAGTGGAAAGATGCAGTACTGACAGCTTGCCTCATTTTGCAGCTGGAGAGATGTAAGCATGAAGAAGAATTCCTGCCCTCACATGGTGACAGAGCAAGAAGATGGAAGAGCTGAGAGTGGGCCACATGTCACCTGCCACCTAGACCTAGCTCAACACAGCTACGAGGACACCAAGCAGTATTTTGCATTTTAATAGTCACATACATATGGCAGTACATGTAAATAAAATTAGATTACATCCAGGATCTGGAAGACATTATTGTTCAGGGCAAGGCTAAATTCTATATCTGTGTTCAAAAAGTGAATCAATTTGAGGCACAACATTAGGTAAATAATGCAATCATTGATACATGTTTAACTGACAGCTCCTGACTACATCTTAAATTATTCAGAGCCTCGTGTTTCTAGCCCTACATAAGAGAAAAAGAAATCCATCCAACTTGCAAACCTCTGAGCGTCCTCTGGAAAGTCAAACAGCTCACCTTGTAGCATCTCCTCCTCTCCCCAGTAAGGCATGGAAATGAGAGTTGCATGTTCAAAGGAGTCAGACAAGCATAATATTATATATACACTCGACATCCATCTCCTGTATGAAACCTCATTGTTCCTGTATAACAAAAAGTAAATATTTACCATGAGCCAGGAGAGGTAGGAAATGATCAGCATCTTAGCCATCAATCACTGTGAGCCCTGTTCCCATTTTAATAACCCTGGAAGGGAGGGCAGGCAAGGACAGCAAAGACTGTCCAGGAGATAAGGGTTTGTCAGAGGAGTCAAATTGCTTGGAGTGAAAGAATATAAGGTGAGCTAGTGAAGCATGCAGACCGTGAAGGTCCCAAAGGATGGGCTTGGGAAGTGGAGGTAGAAGGGCACAGTAGTTAGGAGAAACAGCCTCTGCAACTGGACCGTCTGCTTCTCCACTTGCTAGCTGCAGGATCTTGGCCAAGACAATTTCTCCAGGGCTTTTTCTACATTTGTAAAGTGGGAATAATAACGGAATTCACTTTGTGGATTACATGAGTTAATACGGACCAAGTGCTTAGAAGAGTAGGGCATACAAAGTGCTCAGTAAATAGTAATGACCTCAGAAAACAGTACTTCCTAGGCTGCAAAATGGAGCCCCAAGAAGGTAGTACTCAGCTCTGTTAACTTCAGTCCACTCCGTCCAAGACTTTGATCAGTTGATTTAGAATGTATGTAACTGTTCAAGTTTACAAAGCCAGTAAGGGGCAGAACTAAGGTTTGAGCTTCTCAGTCTGTCTCCAGAGCCCATGGCTTAGCTGGTAGGCTATACCACCTCTCTTCAGAGAAGAAGAAATTGCAACACTCTTGCTATCCCTGCCCTCTTTCTTTCCATGTTATTTATCTTTCCTTCTAGATATAGAAACTAATGCACCATGGGAGAGGGTAAGTACCCAAGTAAAAATGAAAACACAAAACTGGATGCAGAAAACTTATAATGTAGTCCCAAGGAGAATATTGAAGAAACTGGGGACTGATTAAGCCTGAAACGGAATCTGGTGAAGAAGAAAGAGTAGCTTTGTTCACCACGCATCATTCAAGACAGAGACTTTTTCCACTGAATGAGAGCTCACCAAGAGAGACATTCCAGGATGGCAATGGGGGATGGATATCATCAAAATATACGCATTGACACCCCCCAAAAAAGACAAAACAGTCCAGAAAATACCACATCATGGCTACCATGTACTGATTCTGTCTCCCCAAAATTCATATGCTGAAATCTCAGACTCTTCACCCCCGAGCCACATGAAACATTGATAGATAATTACCACGTGAGGTTGAAGCCCTTTTGAATGGAATTGATTGCCTTATAAAAGAGACCCCAGAGAGTTCTCTCAGTCTCTTTCCACCATGTGAGAATACAAGAAAACAGATGTTGAACACCTAGAACAGGGCCCTCATCAGAATCAAATTATGTTGGTACCCTGTGGCAGTCAGGGTACATTGTCATCATGATTGGCCTGGAGATCTTCCCAGGGCATTAGTGGAGCCTACTTCTGGGTGTGTTTGGGTAGGTAATGGAAGTGAGATTTGGGATCTATATCTGGTCCTCTCCCCTTCCTTTCTGGTCCTGCTCCCTTTGTTCTGCTCCCAAGCTACCATGAGTTAAGCATCTTTCTTCCACCATGCCCTTCCACCATGATGTTCCTGCAGTGGAGTTAGCGAACCATGGACTGAATCCTCTGAAACCCTGAGCAAATGAAACCTCTCCTCCTTTAAGTTTTAGGTGTCAGGTATTATATACCAGCAATGAGAAATTTGACTAATGCTTGCCCTGGTTTCAGACATCCAACCTCCAGAATTTGAGAAGTTAACTTGTAAATACAAGTCCGCCAGTTCATGGTAACTGTTATGGTCACCTAAACACCCAAGGAGAATGGCTAAGAATTCAAGAACAAGTCAGATCAATCTTAGCCCTCCCTCTTATTATTTGTATGACCACAGGCAAGTTATACAACTTCTCTGAGCCTCTACTTCTTCATCTAAGCATAGAAGAGGTGGCTTAGTAGTCCACATCTCATAAAGCCATTGTAATCTTCAAATAAAATAAAAACACAAAATCTTAACACAGCACTTGGTTTGTAATAAGTCCCCCATACATGTTGGCTCTAAAGTTGGTACTGATTATGAGCAAATATAGTTACCAACCTGAGAAAGGATAACTGTGTTTTATTCACTCCTGGAGTCTCTTATGTATAAGATGTCTCAGAAGATCATTCATCTATTCTTTCATTCATTTAACTTACAAATGCTCCCTGAGCACCAGATATGTGTGGAGCTCTAAGGACTGAGTATGAATGCTAGTCCAGATGCTTATGTTATAGATATGAAGGAAAGCTTGAAGAACCAAGCTAGCTATTTAACTACAGTCATAATCTGTGTTGTCAAGGATGATTCCAGAGTGACCACCAGAACGTTTAACAGAGAAACTAGTACACTTGGCAAAGAAAGATGGGGGCCTCCAAGAAAGTAAGGCTAGAGTCATTTCGAAGTGATTTACAGTCTGTGGTAAAAGGCCTGAGCAAGCCCACAGAAAGAAAGCGTTATTCTTGTGTACCCTCACAAAGGATTGCCAAGGTTACAAAAGTTGAAAAGCGTGTTCCTAGAAAGAGAAAGGAAATAAGGATTTGTGCAGCACAGGGCTTTACAAAGACTCGGAGACAATCTCAGAAGAAGGGTTCAGATACTACTACTTTTGTTATGAATAGAACTATTGAAAAAAAATTTAAACATATTGTCTAAAGATTTTCACTGCAGTGTTATTTGTCAAGGAAAGTTGAAAATAACTGGAAAAAATAATTGCCTGGTAGTTGAGGAAACTGAAAATATTTTAGGTCCAACAGGACTTTTTATATAATACTACAAATATATAAATAGTGTTTTCCTTAAGAGCCTATAATAACATGGCAACTTCTATTTAAAATACTAAAAGACAATATGGAGACATAAAGTCAGGTAAAGTGTGAGTACAGCAATATTATCTAAAGCTCTACACATTATGCTGGGAAACAGAAGAATAAACATAGAAAAGCTCACAGTAGTTTGTGTGTGTAAGTGCATGTGTACGGTACTGAGGACTGAATTCAAAGCCTTCACACTGACCTATATCCCTAGCCTTTTTTTTTAAATAGGGCCTCACTAAGTCATTAAGTTGCCCAGCCTGGGTTTGAACTTGCGATCCTCCTGCTCAGCCTCCTAGAGTGCTGGGATTAGAGGCCTGCACCAACATACCTGACTCATGTTGGATTATTTTAGAGTATAGAAAAATTGAGTGCTTTTTCAACTTGCATGTACGGTATTAAGTTTTCTATAAGAAGAACACATTATTGATTTTTCCAGTGATAAAAATAAATATGTTTTCCATTTTTTTCATGAGAAAGCTGTTCTGATCAACTTACCTAACGGAAAGACATCCTCTGCAAGTATCAGTTCCGCTACTGAGGGGAATCTTGAAAGACACACATAATCCTCTCCATAGCATTTAAAGATTTCTTTAGAATAAAAAAAAAAATGACTTGAAAAACACTAGTTAAACCAGAGACTTAAGGAAACACAAGCCTTGAAATGGTTTAGGAGATTAGCTGTACAGTGCTGGGAAGACAATAAAATATGGAACACAGGAAGACAATAAAGATATGGAACCCTTGATCAAGAAGAGGAGAAGGCTCATTTTGGAGAATAAGTGATAGAAGGAACATTTAAAATAATCCAGGATAATAACCTTCTAGAAAAGAAATAGAGCATCAGTGAAAGGGATTAAAAGAAACAGAAAATTATAGGAAATTCATTAGTTTGACACTTTCAGCTCAAATTCCTCACCACATGCATGAACATATACACATGTATGCTCTTTGTTTTCTCATATATTAAATGTAGATAATGACTGAATTTCTTTGTCAAAGAACTGATTAATAAGCAGAAGAAAAAATACTGGGCCAGCTGAGGGTAAGCCAAGGAGACCAACAGTGTTCGGGATAAACCAAGAAAACCAGCAGTGTTGGTCAAATAGGAAGCTGGCATTTGCCAGGAGGAATGTGTCTCTCATCTTTGGTCTTTTGGTAACTTTCTGAGCCAATGCTCCAAGTTCAGACCATAAAGAGGGTGATAAGACCTATTCAAAATCAAGTTCAATGAAATTCTCCAAGAGTAGGATGCTCCTGCTAGGAGAAAGTGACCCACTGAAAGAGATGAAACTTCACCAGAATGAGGGTAGATTGGTCCATTTTCCATTGCTATAACAGAGTAACAGTGGCTGAATCCTTTATAAAGAAAAGAGGTTTATTTAAGGCACAGTTTTTGGAAGCTAAAGGCCCAAGACTGAAGGGGCCCTGGTAAGGGTCTTCTGGCTACATCACAACATGGCAGAGGCGTTGTGGTGGGAGACATATGACAGAGGGATCACTTGGCAAAACAGTAAACCAGAGTTTCAGGAGTCAGGCTCACTCTTTCATAATAACCCACTCTCACAGAAACTAACACTGCCTGGGAGAACAGCACAAAGCCCTTCCAAGGTGACACCTCATTCACTTGAACTTCTTCCACTAGGCCCTATCTCTTAAAGGTCCCACCAGCTTTTAATACTGCAATACTGGGAATTGGGCTTCTCGCACATTAACTTTTTGGTACAAACCATAGCAGACAGACTGGCAGGAATCAATCCAGCTTTGAACAATATTGCCGACCAAGCCTCTGTAACTTCAGTGCCCTTATAACTTCAGTGTGTACTCTTGACAGAGTCAGCTTCACCGCTAAGTAGAGACAATCACGTGCATGCCATGGTAGTGACACATTACTCTCCCTCTATTTCAAAATACATCTCTGGCTTGCAGCAATACCTGACTACCTCTTTAGAGATCTTTGTGTGTGAGGCTGCACATTCACATATGTTTCAGTGCAACAAACCAACCCAGCCAGCACTGAGCTAGACATTGTGGAAGGGAAAAGCGCCGATTACAGGTAAGCCTCACCCTTGCCTGTACCTTCACTTTCCATGGTTTCAGTTGCCCATGTTCAACCCAAGTCCAAAAATATTTAGTAAAAAATTTCAGAAATTTACAACTTAAAATTTTAAATCACCCTAATTACAATAATTTTTAATAATTCCATTTTATTGTACATCTTGCTGATTTCTTAAGTTGCCTAATTTATGAATTAAACTTTATCATAGGTACATATACTTAGAGAAAAGCTTTGTATTT
This sequence comes from Chinchilla lanigera, assembly GCF_000276665.1. NCBI lineage: Eukaryota > Metazoa > Chordata > Mammalia > Rodentia > Chinchillidae > Chinchilla > Chinchilla lanigera. The sequence continues at coordinate 9,601,824 of NW_004955408.1, read as the reverse complement.
CTAAGGTTCAGTATTATCCACAGACTCAAACAGTTACCAAAGGACTTAGCATACAGCCTTCATGAATAAAGGGAGACTGCTACATAGTATATGTGTTCTCAGGACTCCATAAATGTATTGGGGAAGACAGATGTATAAACCAAAAGAGGAAAAAACTATCATAAAAGGTAGGATGTGATAATTATATAAAAAGGTAGAAATAAATGATGCACAATATTTTAAAGGCATATATCAAGAGAAATGCCTGAGTCCTGAGCCTTTTAGAAATGTACCCTACATTATGTGAGTATACCTACAATAGACATACGAAAAGCAAAAGAAGTAACATATTTACTACTTTGGAACACACGTAATCAATAGAGGATATCTCATACAGCAGAACATATGCCACTGAAGGAATTTAATTGAACCACTGAATACCTACCACACAGGATGCAGAGCAGGTAAGTTCTGGTAGAAAGACTGTAACATGGTGCTATAGTTTTGATCAGAGTTATCTACATCAAAACTCATACTGAAATTTTATTCCCAATGTAAGTGGTACGAGAGGGGCTAAACCTTTGAGAATTGGTTAGGTCATGGAAATTCTATTCTCCTGAACACATTAATGTCTTTCTCTAGCGGTCTCATAGAATGTTGTTGAGTACATTCTTCAAAGACTGGAATGTATTGTAATACTCTAGAAGTAGGTAGTGGTGTTTTGCTACTTGTGAATGCTCTCATTCAACACTGACACATGCTACCACCATACGACGTGATCTGCCACCAGCCCATTACCAGACTCCAAGTAGATGTCTGCAGCATGCATCTTGGACCTCTAGAAGGGTAAGCTAAATAAACCACTTGTCTCTATAACCCAAATGTATGATTTAGATCAAGAATGACTCTCCCAAATTCCCATGTGCTCAGGGGTTGTGCTTTTGGAAGTAATTGGATCACAGAGGTGCTATAGGTGAATGTGCTCTGAGGAGGTGGGCCCAGTAGGAAGAAAAGGGTCACTGGGGGTGTGACCTGGAAAGGTGGATGTCCTTCCTTGGCTCCTCCCTTTTCTCTGCTTCCTGGTTGCCATAATGTGAGTAGCTCTTCCCTGCATAGTTTCTGCATTGGAACCATCCCACCATGAACTGAAACTTCCAAAACCGTGAGCCAAAATAAACCTTTTCTCCCCTAAGTTGTGAATGTTGGGTGTTTTGTGCCAGTGACAAAGAAAGAAAGACACCAACCCATCCCCAAATGTTTTGTTATAGCATCATAAGATGGAGTAAGACACATGAAATGCAGTCAAAACACCATGGACAGAAGCTGAAGTCATATTTCTAAGGCACAAACCTTATCTTATTACTCTTTATTCCTGTTTAAAGCTCCTTTCTTCCCTGCCACTGTACTCAGGATAATGGACCCAACCTTTGGTCTGCAAGGATTTCCATGAAGCTTTTGTCCATCACAGCCTCATCTTCAAGTCCCTCTACCCACCATCTCTCTCTTCTGCAGCCGCCCTGGGCATGCTTCAGATCCCTAAACGTAGGAATCTCAAAGTCATATGCTGTTTCCCCTCCTGACAACTTCCTCCCACAACCCAGAGAGCTCCTCTGAAAAAATCTCCTCTGATTTCAAAGACCAAGTTATGTTTTGTTATAATGTGCTCCAATAATATCATTCTTGACAGATGCAAATACTTGTGCTTCTGTTTTTCCCTAATAGTCAATAAATCTGATTATTTTTCTTTAGTGACATCACTTTAAAGGCTAGAAAAATGCCAGGAAAGTACTTGCTACAGTTGAGATCTAACACGCCCCACCCCCAAGTCTCATGTGTTCACAGATGGGGCTTTCGATTGGATCATTGGGGTGCTTTAAGCATTAGTGAGTTAATCCATAGGTGAGCCCTGTGCTATCAGAAGGTAAAGCCTGGTAGGAGGTGGTAGATCACAGGAGCAGTGACCTGGAAGAGGCTGTTCTTATGTCTGGCATCCTTTTGTATCTCTGATTCCTGGCTGCTATGAATTTAGCAGCTTTCTCTACTGTGCTCTTTGGCCATGCTATTTCTGTCCCAAAGCCAACAACCATGGGCTGAACTCCCTGAAACCAAGCTCAGATAAGCCTCTCTTCATATATTGGCTATCGGGTGTTTTATCTCGGCAACAAAAAGTGAGTACAGTGATACCTTGGTTCATGAACTTAATTCTTTCCATGATTCTGATTGCAAACTGAATTGCATAAGAACCAAATTAAGTTTCCCCGTGAGGTCAACATTGAACTTCAACACTGAGTTTGATTTAGATCTCGTCCAATTTGGTTTTCAAGCAGAATCATAGAACAAATTAAGGTTTGAACAGAGTCACCACTGAAATATAGCACTGAAGAAATATTTGCAGGTTGTATTAAACAAGAAATAACTAAAACCCACTTGATTCTACTGGACAAGAATAAGAAAAAGGCCACCTACTCACCACCACCTTATGAAATCCTCAGTGAGACAGATGCTGTCCTTCCTCATGTTTCCCAGTGTAGGTGTCCTCCTCTGCCATCTCATTAATGGTTGACTAATTTCACTAACTTTTTGTCACCTACAATTCTCACCTTAGAGACTCTGTGGTCAGTAGTGCTCACTGGAGCAGCTCATCCTTCAGGAAATGGCCATAGTCTAATCTAGTGATGGCAAACCATTTAGAGCTTTCAGCAATCAAAGCAGCCCACTGCAGCACGTGTGCCATAGGTTCACCATCACTGGTCTAATCCAACTAATCCAACTCTGAGTCCTCTCTTTATCTCCCACTTCCTACTTATTAGGGATTTTGCTGGACAAATTGTATTACATTAATGGATTGAAATCTTTCATTTTACTACCAGGTAATTAAACTTCCATGCCTGAGCACAAATGCTTTATCAAAAAAGCAGCCTCTCAGGAGGACCCTTTCTGAGCTGCCTAGAATAACAAAGTATTTTCTCCTTATAAAGCAATGCTACACCCTGATCTTGCCTTCTCAGTGGGGAGCACTCCAAGGTCAGACCTTCACCGTGGTGAGGCTGGCCTGTAAGGGATTCCAGATAAACCTGAAGTACTCCCAATGTGATCTACAAAGTGTTCACACCCACATCAAAATGGAAACCAAGAGTCAGCATCTAATAACATTTATAGCAACCTAAATTGCTAATGTGTTTTTATTGTACCCGGTAAAAGGATGAGTCTGCAATAGATTGGAAAAAAAAAAATTTTTAAATGCTGATCCTTCACTAAAGATAATTTGGCAATCAAGGAAAAAGACAAGCCTACAGATGAACCCACTGGGAATGTCTCCCACTAGCTGTCCTCCTGACATGTTGCATGAATTTGCGATGCATAGTTAGATGTGGCCATCAGTTAAAGCAGTTCTAGAGGAACCTGGTTTAGACAATCCAGGATTCAAAGAATAAAAAATACCAACAGCAGCAGAAGAACCAACTTCTTTCACAAATATGATTACACAAGGTTCTTTTGCCTGTTATCTAATGTCACTCAATAACATCATGATAGTTAGCAATTATCAAGATCCATGATGCACCAGACCCTTCAAGTCATTTACATGTACTATTTAATAACTTTTTAGCGTAGGTGTTATTATTATCTTCATTTTAGGAATGGGAAACTTGGGATCAGATAGTTTAATTATGTTGCATAAGGTCATATAGTTAGTAATTGGTAACATCTACCATGAAGATTTAATCCCAAATCTGCAATGTCTTCAGACTTGAATCCTTAACCTTAAATCTATACCATCCCTACCCCATCTATCTACATATGATTGGCTTTTATCATTCAGAAGATACATGGGGGTAATAAATTAGCAGAAAGAATACTGAATTTAGAGCCAGTGTACCTAGGGGCCAGACCCAGAGACTTTTCATTAAATAACTCTATGATATTAAACACACACAACCCAAATTTTCTGATCTGTAATGTAGACCCAACTATGATGGTAACATCTACCTACTTCATACAGTGTGGAGTAAAATATGATAATGTGAAAATTCTGTGGAATCTGTCAAGCATTGTTGAGTTGAAGATATTGCCAATTTCTATATCTTGGCCTGTTACTAGCTTTCTATCACTGTAACAAATATCTGAGACATTCCATGTGTGAAGAGAAAAGGTTTATTCAGGCTCACAGTTTTGGAGATTTCATTCCATAGTGGTTGGCCTTATTTTGGGCTGTGGTAAGGCAGTATATCGCTGTGGCAGAGAAAATCTGTTCACTTCATGGCCATGTAGCAGAGACAGGAAGAGGAAAGGGCTGGGATTCCACAATTCTTCTCTTCAAGGGCCCATCCTCAATGGTCTAAAATCTCCCACTCCACCTCCCACTACTCCTAGCTGAGAACTAAGCCTGTAGCACAGGGGCCTCTGAGAAACGTTCCAAATTCAAACTACAGACTTGAAACACTGGATTCTGACCATGTTTATCTCAGAGGGCATTGTGGTTATGAGAGTCTTACAGCCTTCTTGTGGTATAGACAATAACCTGGGTTATTTAAATAATCAGTTCCAGCCAAGTTCCTTCATAAGCCCAGAATAACACAGTCATGTTTTAGTGGGCACAGAGATACCTTACCTGAGCTCAAAGAGCTTCTCATTTGATTCAGGCAACACTACTTACACACATTGCAAATGTAGAAAGCAATGTAAGCAGTAGGAAATAAAACAAGGATTAGATGGTATGGTACAGACTCCAAGGGAAAAAAAGGTTACTAAGAAGCAAATGGTCCCTGAGAGCTAAGGAGGACAGCTTCATGAGGGAGCAAAGCTTGACCTTGGTTCCTAACTGAATATCCAGCTGGAAGGGAACTTGGAAATCAGCTCCCACTTTCTGAACATGGGAAACAGAAGCCAGATTGTAGGAAATGACTTGACCAAGACATCACAGTGTGTTAGTGAAAAGGGAGGGTCATCTGATGATCACTCTGCTTCCTCCTCATCACTTCTGTAGTTTTATTTCTCAAAAGAGCTATTTGTATCCAGAGCAATGAGGTTCCAACATGGTACCTTTGGACAAGTTGACAGATTTGTGGCAGGCACATTTTTGGATGAAAAGAAGGAGATTGGCTTAGTTAATATGCAACTTTTTCCCCTCTGAGAAAAGTTTGCCTTGCCTAGGGACTCAAAGTAGAACGTAATAACAATGCAGGCTTCACATGCTTGACCTGCTGAAACACTGTTTCTCAGACAAACTGTATCCCATGGGAGTCTCTGCAGGCATGAAACATCTCCAGGGGCTCTTGACAAAGAACACATGATGGCCAGGGACAACTCACTGAAACAGTATCTCTCCTCCCCACCTACCTCCAACATCTGAATAGCAACTTCCTGAAAAAAGGAAAACAGGCTTTAGGACAATTTGCCAACCTCTCTTGATCTGTACATACAGTTTTAACTACAAAGAGAAGCTAGAGAAGATGCCCAAAGAGAAGCAGAGAGGTTAGGGGCTCCCCTAAAACCTATACCAATGCATGTCTGGATGGTGCTTCTGGAAGTGAAGGTGAGGTTGCTTCAGGGCAGCCTTGAGAGAATGGAGGAATAGAAATAGGAGCTACTTTGTGCCCCAAAGAATTCCCTCTGGTTCTGTGCTGGCTTTCCACAGTTTAATCAGTTTTGGAATCGGGGAGGAAATAGCTATTGGATACTCTAACCAGACTGTGACTCCTTACCCATACAATGCCCCTTGTTTCTGTACCCAAGAAGGAAGGTACGTACCTGTCTGAGGTGGTCTGGTCAAATGGGCTTCAGGTCTTTGACATGTAAGAACCCTGGCTTCCACTGGGAACATCACCATATCATGAGTCTGCTGCTCATATTGTGGTCCACATGCAGCTATGAGTGATTGACATGCTGAGACTTCAGCTTTCCCAAAGCAATATACTAGTCAATCTAATCACATCATGGTGGAGAGACACAAAAGAATGGAACCATTTCTCCAGGCTTTCTGCCACTCAAAGCAAACCTGTGCTGTGTGATATCTTAGGGATTCAGTTCATCCTTTATACTGCAATGAAAATTTTTTTAAAACCCTCAAAATGTGGATGCAGGTAGTTGCTAAATACCTTAGGAGTCTGGTAACTCTCCTTTTGAAGGTTGGGTGTCTTGCCAACTATGATCAGAGAGTCTAAAGCAGGATATTCCCTGAATCAGGTTCATGTTTTTAATTTTTTTAAAAGAGAAAAAAAATACAGAATTTCAAAATAAGATGATAGGAAATTAACAATGGTTATTATATTGCATATTGTTATCTTCAAAGTAACTGCTCAGATTACCAGATATAGGCATGCAAAACTGACAAACAATATAGGCACTAACTGTTCCTTTCAATGAACTAGTACAAATTAGTAGTACAATTATCTTAGCTATCTTGTGTATATGTATTTTTCCCTTTCCTTCTTTTCTCCTTTCCCCCATCCCAGTTGTTCTTTCCTTTTGAGCACTTTCTTTGCCTTTCACCACATCTGTTGTACCTTTTGGGTATTCACGCTTTTGGTTTTTTACACTAGGGAGACAATACAATGTTTACACATGTGAGTCCAACTATTTCACTTGTGAGTATGGTCTCTAGTTGCATCCATTTACCTATAAACGCCTTGAGTTTATCTTTCTTTATAGCTGAGTAGTACTCCATTTTATCCCCTGTCTTTTATTTATTCATTGTCTCAGAGTCAAGCCACTACTAAGATGAGTTTCTCTGAGTCATACTTTCAGCACAATGGAAGTGTAGCCTACAGATGTAAGCATGAGTAGTATGTGACTGTATCCCTACTCACTGGCTACTAATACATAATAAGTATTTCAGTCAGAGAGGGAGCAAAGGGAAGAAGCACAAAAGAGCAAGAGCAGGAGAATGAATGCATACACACCATAAGCTTGTCAGCATTCATGATCAAACAGTAACAATCACACTGTGGACTTGGAGAAAGGGGTTTTCGGTAAGCCCCATTTTTTCTGTTACTGGATCCAGTTACTGGATGTAGTCCCTCCTTTCCTAGTCCCCTTTCATCTCTAGCAGAGATGACATTGGGCAGATTTCTCTTCCCTGCATTTCTTCTGCCTTTCTCACTTTACTGGTTCAAAGGTCTCTGACCCCAAATAACAGAATCCTCTAACTAGCCCAGATAAAACAGTAAGAAAGTTACAATCTCATTTGAAAATTAATATTAATAAGAACTTGATTAGCCTTGTACCTGGTGGTGCCTTGGTATCTTTAAAGACTCAGATTATTCCAATCTTTGGGATTTTTTCCAGAATGTTCCAGAAGACGTTCTTTCGTGCATCACTGGTGGGGATCGCAGCACCTGTGTACATTTAAACCAATCAGTGGCAAAGGGACTGAGGTCATGATTGGATTGAAACTGACTTAGATTCTTAATTACTGTGTGAAACAGGTGGATCACTCCTCACCCTAAAAAACTCTGGGACTTTAGCAAAAAAGAATAAGGAAAGCTTATTAATTGGATAATGCCCTCCAAACAGCAGCAGCATTCGTTTCCAGGCAGAGCAGATGGCAGAAGAGAACAATTCTCTTATATTTTGATTCTTAAATTTTAAAATCCTATGCTGGTTATATTTTTAAAAACCATTTAGAAGAATATAAGATGAAGAAGAGCAAAATCTTCCCCATACGTTGAGCCTGGTAAAGATTACTTGAGTCAAGTGAAGAAAAGAATTATAAAAGAATAGCAAAACAGCTGAGAGATGACTAGATCCACTTCTCCCCTCTCTCTGTCTCAGCCCAGGCAGCACATCAGTAGAAAGTACCACAAGACAGAGGAGAGGACTGAAGTGTGCAGAAATATGGAAGGGGAGTTTCCCACAGAGTATAGCAGTGTTAAACTGGGCTCTAGGGCCCAAACCAGCAGGCTCCCAAAAGCTACACCAGCATGTTTCAGTATGTCTGTGGCTTCACAGGGGCTTTGTGATAGGGACAAGAAAGCAACAAGAGATGCATAATGTTTAGTGGCTGGATGAAGATGGCACACTCCCAGTGCCTTGTATGTGCTCTACAAATGCCCCCTGACTTATTATTAACCCCATGGAAAGAAAAGAGATTCAAAATTCACTGACATTAAATTTCACCCTATTTTCCCAAGGCTCAACACAAAGTGAACTCGGATTCTATCTGTTGGTACAATAGGACCCTCAAACACAAGGTAGATTCATTTAAGAAAATGAAGGTATCTTTAGCACAATCAAGTTGGGAGACCAAGACATGTGACTACTTCAAATACATTTTCTTCTGAGTTACACAGCCATTCCCCAGCCTGCTTTTGAAATAAGGTTTGACTAGCCCAAGGGTCACAGTCTTACATAAACATAAACCCAGAGTAAGTCTCTGACCCTCCCTGACAATCCAATCTAACAACATCCTCTCGGCAAAGCTTGTTCTTTTCTACACAGCCTTCACATTTTGGATTGATACATCTACTTGTTTAAAAGCTGATTTCCTATCTCCTCTACTATGCTGAAACTCTATAAGGGCTCTTTCAATCACCATGTGGCAGAGTGCCTAGCACACAGTAGGCGTCAATAAATATTTGTGGACTAAAAAAGTAAAGATTTGACCACAAAATTCTGTGCTCATAGCCACTATGTTATATCACATAACAGATGGCAAATTTGATCTTCCTAACAATTTTCTGAGGTAAGAATCATTAATAAACCCTACTTCATAGGTGATGAAGCCAAGACCCAGATGTGTAAGGTCACTTATTCATCCAGAATGTGTTGGTAACATACTATTGAAACTTTAACTCAAGCCTCCGGACTCCCAGGGATATGTTCTCCCCATTGCACTAGAGTTGAGTATCTCCCACCTCTGATGTCACCTGAGACCCAAGAAGCACAGGGTTAGCTGAGCCAGCCCCAACAGGGACACAGTGACGAGAATTCTGTTTGGACTCTGGTTACTTATATTGCGGTGAATTTCAAAACAAGCCCATAGTGCTGCTCTCTAGCAGTTCCAGAACGCTAATGCAGCTTACAATTTCAAGATTTCTGCAACCAGGAAATCAGGTGGTGAACAGCTCAGGAAGCACACTCACCACATTCTATCCTGTGCTCTTTCTATTCTGTACTTCCTGCTGGGAAAAACTGTTAGTACCAGTCAGGGTGACCACCCTTCAGAGTAGGTGGAGAAAAACCACAACAAACTTCTCATGCTGATAAAAGGCAAAGTTACAGAGAAAGAAAATAATGTGAACTCCTACTGTTCTTGAATTAATTAGGAAATATATTTTTCTTTCTTAAAAACAGAAAAGAAGAAAAATGGAACATCTTGTTCTTTGCAGATGCTAAGCTCTTTTTATTTGAAAGGTTAAATAAAACCACTAACATGCTCATATATTTTTTTAACAGCATGCTCTTCTTTCAAAATCAGAGAGATACTATTTCATGTTACCAGACTGGTTCAAGGCTATATGACTCCTTTGTATTATTACTGTTAATAACTTTTCATCTTTTATCATTGTTTGCAAAATCACATTCCAAGATGGATATTTTGAGCTTTTCAGAATTTGATTTTGTTTCCTAACAAAGTGGCTTAAGAGGTAGCCCTTGTCTCTTACAAACTTTCTTATATATTGAAATCCCTAACCTGACATCATGAGTTATACAAAATATTCTGCCCTAAACCCAACTCTAAGATCTTCAAACCTACAAATGATAATTTTTTAAAACATAAGTTGATCATCTTTTCAAAATTAAAACCATAGCAACCAAAGGTTTAAAATTGCTTAAATTCATCCAATTTTAACAAATATTCCATAGTCTAAAATTGATATTCTTAAACCCAACATTTTCCTGATTAGGTGCCATTATGATAAAAATAAAAAAGCAATGAATCAGTTTTACCTTATTTTTAATAAAGAAAGCACTTATTCTTTCCTTTCTTTTCCTTTGGGAAATTATGTGTTTTTAAAATAGCAAAATAAAACCTATGAGAGTCATATAGATGATGAGAAAAGTGTGTCATCATGAACATTGTACAGAGATCTGCCACGTGTCTGCACACATGGGGAAGGGAAAGGTCTACAGAATGCTCAGAAGCATAAACGTCACAAAAACAACCACAGGAGTTTAGGATTATAGTTGGGCTGGGAAGGAGAGCTTGAGCTTGGAAAAAAATCTAGAATAAGATCATGGGAACAGAGTTAACTGTGAGCAAGACAAAATGAAAGGAAAGCTACAGAGGCCAAGAAGAAAGTCTCTAGAAGACAGGCATGGAGAGGAGCTGGGGTGGTAGCAAAGAATGTCAAACCTGGTGAACAAAAAATGAGCAAATCACAGAATAGAACCCTGAAAGATGGAAGCAAAGTGCACAGTCAAGAAAACTGACTGCAGCAGACAGGAAAGAAGGAACTGGATATCAAAACACATTTTGAAGAATTAAGGCTACCTCGCAGGTCATCAAATTATGGTTTCTGTGGTAAAGCACATGGTTTCAATGTCCTTCAGTGTTCATTTCCTCTGCCAAGATGATCTGTCCAATACTTTCTGCCTAGTCAAAGTCCTGGCCATTGACAAGTCTATCTCAACGTCTAACAATGGGAAAAGTACTCCTAGATTCCCAGTGCTCAAGTTAGCCTTGACATTTTTCACACAGTGTGTTGCCTAGGATTGTAGTATTCCCTGTGCTATGAGTAATTCTGTTTATTTACTCTGTTACAATTCTCCTTCTGGAATTTTCTTTCAAGTAACAGTGGTAACCTTTGGGGAAGGTTTAAGTGAAGGTTCACACATGCTGTTTTACTTAGACTGGTTGTAACCTAATTAACAGGAGAGATGATAGGTTGTATCAATACCCAAAGTCTTATTGACAGTGAGGCTTTCAGCAGGGCAAGGTGATGCACATTTGTATTCCCAGCACTCTGGGAGGCTGAGGCAGGAGGATCACAAGTTTGAGTCTAGCCTGGGCAACTTAGCAATTTAACAAAACTCTGTCTCAAAATGAAAAAGAAAGAATTTTTGAAAAGGGATGGGGGCATAGCTCAGTTTGAAGACCTTGGGTTCAATCCCTAATACCAGAAAGAAAATGAGTAAGAGAAAGACCAAAACAAAAAAATCATAAGGCCTTCTCTTTTGTCCACAAGTCAATCCTGACCCAAATGACCTTCTCAGTCACCATACTTTCACATTCAGCAAGAACACTGTGTGTGAACAATGATAACACATCTATAACTTTCTTTACCATAAGGCACTGAAAAGCATCCAGCAGTTGATCATACACAGCAATCACCAGCTCCATAGCCTGAAATCATAAATACATTCCTGAGTGCCTCAATGCTCTTCCTGATCTATGATTTCAGGAACACTCTGAGCTGACATTTCTCTGGGTGACACGAGAAATAAACAAGCCAACCTCACCCCATTCACCAGCTAAAAATTTGCATGGAATTACCATAACATGCTCTGATTTTGGTCTAAAGTGATTACTTGTGACAGCTTTCCCAATCTAAACTGAGTATCTGTGGCATAAAGAAGCCTTCAACTTGAAGAAGGAGTTTGTTCACCCTGTGTCTTTGAAAACATAAATCTACAGGAACATTTTAACCTCACACCAGATCATCAGAAGAATCCGTTTTCATTTCTAAGAGACACACAAGGAATCATGTATGTCTCCCATGGGAAACATCAGGTGAATATTAAGCACTTCCTTAATTCAATTATAATCCTCTTATTTTATCCTGTAGTATCTCTGCTCTTTAATGTCAACAAGATAATTTTTAAAGGAATAACATTTTTATCATATTGGATATCATATCATTTTTTACATTTTAGAAAAGGAGGAGAAAAGGTAGAAAATTAAAATCACCCATATTCACCTCACAGAGGTCTTCATCTTTCTTCCTAGACAACCAAATCCCAGCACCCAGTCCTGATGGTTGAGCTCAAGGCCTTTGCATTGAGCTTTATTTTTATTTTTTCACTTAAAAACAAAGTCTCACTAAGTCCTAAGTTGCCCTAGCTGGTCCTGAACTTCAGATCCTGCTGCCTCAGCTTCCTAGGGGATTATAGGCATGCATCTGGCTTAGATGTTTATTTTTCTAAGATTTTTATATACAAAGACACTTTGGTAATTCTATAAAAATTATTACTTAAGCTCATGAGATAAGTTTGATTGATCTCATTAAAAATAGCACCACCATATGACCCAGCAATGCCACTTCTGTGCATATATTCAAAGGAGATAAAATCATCACCTCATAAAGATATTTGCATTCCCCAGTTCACCGTGACATTATTCACAATAGACAAGACATGGCAACAACTTCAACATCCAGCAATGGATTAGTGGATGAAGAAACTGTGGTATGTACATCTATGATATACTCTTATTTATTCCTACAAAAGAATGAGATCTTCTACTTGCCACAACATGCATGAGTCTGAAGAACACTATGCTAAATGAAATACATCAGACACAGAAAGAAATGTATCACATGATGTATATATGAAGGATCTTTTTTTAAAGTACAGATATAAAGAGACAGAGATCACAGCAGTGGTTCTCAAGATCAGGGGCACGTAGAAAGGAAATGGGAACTGTAGGTCAGAGGATGAAAAACAGTAACATATGTAGGATAAACAAGCATTAGAAATTAATTACAACATGAGTATTGTACATAATAAAATTGTACTGAGATTCATGCTAAATGTGTGGATGTTAACTGTTCTGATCACACACACAAAAAAAGAATAATTAAACAAGATAGCAGATGTGTTAATTTGCTGCACTAGTGTAATAATTTTGTTATCTATATTATCCCTTAAAAAATTTATTTTTAATAAAAAAATTGCTTGATTTGGCTTGCTTAAATCACAGTGTGAAATCTCAACACCATAACTATTCTCAGATATTTTCAAATAAGCATTCTTTGCACAATGTTTCAATTTGCTATTATTTTATGCATATAAGCAGTTACCAGTCAAATCACTATATGCTCATTGTACATACATTCTGATTAATTCATTGGCAGCAGATGGGAAGTTAGGAGATGAGAAATCTTGTCCCAGGTCTTTATTTAGTTGTGATTGGAGAATTGACCTCTCACATCATCATCATGACCATCATTCAGAACTTGTTTCTTCAGCTGTGATGTAAAAGGGTTAAATTAAATTGCCCCACAAGGCCAGTCATTAGGTGACCTAGAGATAGAGTTAAGAATGGCTCTGAGCAAGCCCATCACACCAGGGAAAATGGAAGAGTTGTGTTTATCACCAAGAGCTACCCCCTCTAGAAGAATGAAGGAAAAATAGTCCCTTTTATCACATTGTTCTAGCCAAAGGTATAAAAAAATCAAGAAGTAAACAAGCAAGCATACATAATAAGATGTAAAATGAAAAAGATGATTAAACATAATTTCAGAGAATGAAAAGTATCAACTAGGATAATGGACAAGACAAGGATGTCTATTACCACCACTGTTGCTCAACATAGTTCTCAAAACATTAACTAGAGCAAGAGAAACAAATAAAATGGATATGTATAAGAAAGCATGAAGTCCAAATACCATTACTTACAGAAGACATGATCCTTTACTTACAAGACCCAAAAATCAACACCAAAAGACTCCTAGAATTGATAACCAAATTCAGCAGTGTAGCAGGATACAAAAATAAACACAGAAAAATCATAGCATACCTACACACTAGTGATGAATTCACTGAGAAGAAATTAGAAAACAATGCCACTCACAATAACATTTAATAAATTAAACACTTAGGTATTAACTAAGGAGGTGAAACACTTCTACAAGAAAAAGTATATAACTCAGAAAAAGGAAATTGAGAAAGACATCAGAAAATGGAAAGATATCTCCTGTTCCTGGATAGACAGAACCAATATAATCAAAATGGTTGTACTTCCAAAACTCACACACAGATTTAATGCAATCCAAATCAAATACCAACACCATTTCTCACAGATCTAGATAAAACAGTCCTCAAATTCATATGGTATCAAAAAAGACCCAAAGTACGTCCTCACTCAGAAGCCCTAGGGACTGCTGTAGCTAGGAGGCATGTGTGGCCCCTCCCTGCACATGCTCTGTGCCCAGTGAGCCTGTGCTCCAAGAGCTGCTGGTCCGGTGGTTCAAGTCCGTGCTTTACTCCCACTGCCACAGTTCCCAGCTGAAACTCGTGTAGAGAGCCAGGTATTTCCCTTCTACTTCCTGAGGGCACAGGGGGTGACCCAGGACCCCGCCGCCGCCATTACAGACTGAGTCTCTGCCCTCCGTGCACCCACATCAGACAGGAAGTCCTCACTCAGAAGCTCCAGGGACTGCTGTAGCTGGGGGGCACATGTGGCCCCTCCCTGCATGTGCCCTGCACCTACTGAGCAAGTGCTCCAAGAGCTGCTGGTCCTGCGGTTCAAGTCTGTGCTTTATTCCCACCACAACAGTTCCCAGCTGAAATTCACAGAGAGAGCCAGACAGGAGGTCCTCACTCAGAAGCCCCAGGGACTACTCTCACTGGGGTGCATGTGTGGCCCCTCCCTGCATGAGCCCTGTGCCGAATGAGTGAGTGCTCCAAGAGCTGCTGGTCCAACGGTTCAAGTCCATGCTTTACTTGTGCCCGGACCCCGTAGGGGCTGGCAGGCATGGGCAGTCTATGATTGCTGCCCATCTGGCCTGCATCTGGTTCCTGTATGTGTCCTGAACTGACTGGAGACACAGAATCAGGTGGTTCACAAACTGTCGACTCTGCAGTTGTTTCTGGGTTTTGCCTGTACTGTGAACTGCCTGGGGACATAGGTCCACTGGACCACGATTGTCACACCAGTGCAACCTGAGTCTGGGCCATGCACTTGTCCTGAACTGCAAGGGGAATCTGGATCAGATGGTCTGCCATCAGCTGACACCAATGCCCACTTCTGAGACCTGGGATAACTAGATACAAATCATCAATGGCCAGAAAACCTGAGACTAAGTAGTGCTTCTCAGGGGTCACTCAGGGGCAAACCTGACCAACAGGAAAACTAGGGACATTAATGACCTTTGCTGTGCAGCCACTTAAGAGGGAAATGGAGCTTTCTGCATCTGGTATGAAACATGACAAAATGAAGGACTAAAACACAACCCCAGACCTCCACCCCACTCAGAACAAGTCCAGGAGACATCGACCTAGGAGAAGTTGGTAAACACATGCCTGAAATAGCTGAAATGATTGCCATGGAAGTAAAGAAACAACTCCATGAGGCCATAGAAGAGATTAGATCAGAAATAATCTCTCAAGCAAAAAATGAAATGATAATAATAATGAAGGAACTGCTCAAAAAGTCTGAAGAAGAAATATATAAGAAAATAGAAAACAAAGGCAAG
>NW_004955408.1:9580961-9582184 GCF_000276665.1 Chinchilla lanigera | reverse complement strand
ACCATACTTATAAGTGAAATACATCAGACCTGCATGTGCAAGCACCACATTGTCTCACTAGTGTAAAACCTGAAAGAGTTAATTTAAACTCGAAGGTATGATAGACATTGTGAAATGATACAAAAACGCTCAAGGGTAAAGGGTAACTGGGATGTGGGAAAAGAGAAGGGAAAGGAGAAATTTTGTATGTATGTATATACAAGATAGTCAACATAGTTGTTCTACTGTCTTTCTTTGCTGAAAGAAACTGTTAATGAGTCCTTGAATGATCAATATTGCATGTCTCTATCTGTTTTCCTGAGAAACCACTTTGAAGATATCAATATGTAATACAACAAGCATTGTTCATTTCCTACCACTTTGTTTGTAACTCTGTATTGTCTGTACTGTTCCTTTGCTATTTTGTAAAATGCTGTCTGTCTGTTAAATGTTTTCCTCCTTTTATTTTTAAAATTAAAAAAAAGACCCAAACTAGCCAAAGCAATCCTGGGTTACAAAAGCAAAACAGGTAGTATCACAATGTCAGACCTGAAGTTATACTATAAATCAATGTAATTAAAACAGCATCAAACTGGCATAAAAACAGGGATGTGGGTCAATGAAATAGCATAGAAGTAGCAGAAACAAACCCGGGCATGTACATGTATTTGGTATTTGACAAAATGGCAAAAACATATACTGGATAGCCTCTTTAATCAATGATGCTGGGAAAATTGGATTCCATATGCAGAAGACTGAGTCTAGACCCGTGTATCTCATCATATACTAAACTAAAATCAAAATAGACCAAAGATTTAATGTTTAAATAGAGATATTTAATCTTCTGGAAGACAAAATAAGTACAACTCTTGAGGACATGGGCCTAGGCAAGGACTTTCTGAACAAAACTGTGATACCAAGAATCAACATATGTGATTGGCTCAAATTAAAAAGCTTCTTCACAGAAAAGGAAACAATCAATAGAGAGGGGATACAAAGGGAAAGAACAACTGGGATGAGGCAAAGGAGAAAAGAAAGAAGGAAGGGAAAAAATATATATGTATATACAAGGATAGCTGGGATAATTGTACCACTGATTTCTACTGGTCTATTGAAAGGAAGAGTCAATGTTTAAATTGTTTTTCTTTTTCATTTTTGACCAATTTTACATCTTTATGTCTGGTAATCTGAACAACTAATTTGAGGACAACAATATGCAATATAACAATCATTGCTGAATTCCT
>NW_004955408.1:9578423-9580576 GCF_000276665.1 Chinchilla lanigera | reverse complement strand
GGCAAGAATGGGGAAAATGGAACTCTAATACACTGTTGGTGAGAACACAAACTAGTACAAAAACTATGGAAATCAATGTGGAGATTCCTCAAAAAACTAAAAATAGAAATTCCATTTGACCCAGCTATCTACCTTCTTGCTACAGTGGTACCTCAGCTCATGAACCTAATTTGTTCCACGATTCTGGAACAGATGGCTGCCTTTGTGTGCATGTGGGAAAGATGGCCACAGTCATATTCAGCACCCAGTGTGGAATTCATGAGGACAAAATTTGGCAAAGTGCTTCTGTTTGCAAGCCAAACAGTTTGCAAATCAAAAGAGTTACAATTGTCATATTATAGGAATACCTGCATACATGTGTTTATAGCAGCACAGTTTATAACAGCTAGGTCTTGAAAATAGCGTATATTTCCATCAACAGATGAATGAGTAAGGAAAATGTGGTATTTATACACAATGGAGTACGTCACTGCCATAAGTAAAGATAAACTTGAGTCAGATTATAGGTAAGTGGGTGCAACTTGAAAATAGAATATTAAGTGAAATAGGTCAGGCACACAAGCTAAATATCACATGGCTTCTCTTACATGAGAAATGCAAACAAACACACACACACACAAAGCAAAATAGAGAAGAGAATAAATAGGAAGTTAGGAGAAGTTCAAATATTTCTCCAAATAAACAGCTATTCCATTGTGTCAAAAATAGTTTAATATATATGCAGATTTATACTACTAGTTTATCTTAGTTCATTCAAAAGAAAATTCTGTGTTATGACCTGCTTGTTTCTTCTTTGTAAGAATCATTTTGGCCTAGGTCTTATACTCTGAGTAACTACTATGAAGATCATGATACACAGTGTATCAACTAGTATTATTCTTATTATTTTATTTTAAAATTTTGGTTTTTTATTCATAACTTTAAAAAATTTCAAAAAGTAATGTGCTAATGATGTAATGCTCACCTAGAATGCACAGAAAAATGAATATTGGATTTAAGAACAAAATTTAGCAAAATATGTAGATACTACACAAATATTTAAAATCAACACCTATTCCAAACTTTAGGAAAGAATTTTTTTCACTATTCTATTCACAAAATGTAGCTGAGGAAGTAGAACCATGGTAGATTACTTGCCTGGCCTGCGTGAAATCGTCAGTATGATTTCCAGCACAGGAAGCTGGGGAATAATAAAACGAACTTCAAGGTACTCACAAATAATCGTGAAAACAGTAAAAGCCATACTAACAATAGATAAAAATACAGATATAGTACAAAAGTAGCATAAAATAGTGGAAGAAGACATGAGTCATTCATAAATGGTGAAGGGGTTTGAAATCCAGTAGCATGTCACTTCGGGCCAGATTCCAAAATAAATTTCATATTTATTAAAATAGATTGAAATACTTCTAAGATAGAATACATAAATATCAGACACATCAATGAAAAATTACTTTCTAAATATAAATTCAAGTGAATCACAAAAGAAACTATCAATAGACCTATAGACCATAAAATTTAAACTTCTGCTTTAAAAATAGATACTTGAAATCTTAAAGGACGAAAAGCCCATTTCTAACCAAGATAAGGTAACAAGGACTAGACTGACCCTTTTGACAGTAAACTAGAAAATGAAGCAACAGTTCGCAGGTGTTGAACAACAGCAGTAGTGGACTGTGATCTCTGAGATGACAATGTGATCTCTAAAATTGCCAGTTTAGTGCAAAAAGTTTAGTTCCAAGCTAAAGTTTAGTTCCAAGCTAAAGCACACAGAAAGGGACTCAAACACAACTTGGTGGTCTTACTCAGTTAGGATGCAGGTCATGTTTCAGGCAGGGAAAGTTAGTTAGAAGTTGTGAATTACAGAAGAATGTGGAAAAATAGAGAGAATAGAGAGCAGTATAAAAACTCCTTGAGTCTTTATCTGAATAGAGATTTCTTCAAGCAATGAAGGAAACTACTTGAGCCCATGAACACAACCATCATAAAAATTGGAAGAACAATTCGATAAAACATCATAGTCTACAGAATAGAGTATATTTCTACTAATGGAACTTGTACTAGCAAAACTAAAAAGAAATGTAATGGATTCAACTGATTAGAAGAAATTAACCGGGCATGGTGGCGCACGCCTGTAATCCCAGTACTCGGAA
>NW_004955408.1:9572934-9577388 GCF_000276665.1 Chinchilla lanigera | reverse complement strand
GGCGCCGGACACTTAATGAGACTCTGTCTCAAAAAATAAAAAAGACTGGGGATGTAGCTTAGTGTGAGGCCCTGAGCTCAATTTCTAGCACCACAAAAAAGAAATGGTGGATGTCTGAGATGATAGATGTACACATTATATATATAATTCATATAATCATTATGTATATACATTGTACACATGTATTGAAATGTCACACTGTACCCCGCAAATATATGTAATTACTATGTCTTCATTAAAAATGTAAATAAGTTATCATGACATGCAAAGAAACATATGAGTAGTTATGAAAGGAAAAGTCAATCAAACACTCAGTAATGACAGGGATGATAAAACTGGGAAACAAGGATGATAAAACTATGATAAATGCTGTCTGTATGTTTAAAAAGGAAGAGGAAATGTGAATATGTTGAATACACAATGAAAGATGTAAAAAAAAATTTAAAATAAACTTCTAGAGAAAAAATATCTGAAATGAAAAATGATCCAGACATGATTAACCGGAAATTAGACAGAGTAGAAGAAAAGATCAGTTGAACTTGACAACAAATATAAAGGCTATCCAAAATAAAGCACAGATAACTATCACTAAAGTACTGGAAAAAATGTCAGCTTCAGATTATTACTCGGGGAAAATATCTTTTAAAAATGCAGACCAAATAAAGACTTATTCAGACAAATTACTCTTGAGAAAATATGTATCAGTCAGCCTGCACAAAATGAAATGTCAGATTTGTTGATACTTGAAACTCAATCAACACAAGTCATATTAGCAATGAAAGAAAAGTGACATAATGCAGAAAAACAAAATCCAACACTAACTCGGGACATTAAATAAACTTATCAAACTAGTAATTCCCTAAGCTTTTCAAAGAACCAGTTATTTTAAAAGAAAAAAAAAAAAAACCTGGATAATCTTAATGATTTTGTCTGCACGGTTTTTCTAGTTTATAATTCATCGGTTTCTTCTTTATTCTTCATTATCTCTTTTATTCTGCTTACTTAGGATCTAAATTGATGTTCTTTCTCTAATTTCTTTAGCTGGTAGATGAATAACTAAAATCCTCTACTTTTTTCCTAATAAAAATAGTTCCTTCCTTGATTTATCAGGATCCCACACTCTTTTCACTTTTCTTTGGGCCAAAATAATTTTCTCCAGTCTCTGTTTTTTTTTCTCTCTTTTTTAACTCATGAATGATTTAGAAGTATCATAAATTATTTCTGAATATTTGGAAATTTTCCAGGGAGCATTCTATTATGGGTTTCTAATTTGTCTAAATTGCCTATGGATAATTAATTCTTTAATTCTCTGAGTATTTTGCTTGTGTGGAGCAGTCTATAAATGTTAGTCAAGTCAAGATGTTCGAGAGTGTTGTTCAAACTTCATTGTTTGAACCTACCTAATATAAAAGCATTTAAATCTCCAATTTCAACTGTGTGCTGTGTCTCCTTGAAGTCCTAATACTGTTTGTTTTCCTTATTTTTGAGATATTTTATTAGATGCACACACACTGAGGGTTGTCATATCCTCTTAATGAGCTGGCCCTTTTATCATTATGTTAATCTACATTTCTTTAGTGGCCATTGATATTGAGCTTTATTTCACATATTTATTGGGCATTTGTACTTCTTGTGAGAAGTCTCTATTCATTTCAGGTGCCCATTTTTTGATTGCTTCATTTATTTTAGGGTGGGGTCTTTTTTGAATTCTCTATATATTCTAGGTATTAGTCTTTTAGTTAAGGAATAGCTGACAATTTTTTCTCATTCTGTAGCCCATTTCTTCAATCTGTTGCTTGTTTGCTTTGCTGTGCAGAAACTTTTCAATTTGATACAAACCTGCCTGTTCTTTTCTTTAAGAAAAGAAACATAAACAAAAACAATGGTATAAAATTTCAAAACATGATTGTAGGAGAGTAATAATGGTTAGTACGTTGCACATTGTTATCTTCAAAGTAGTTGCTCAGATTATAAGATATAGGCATGGAAAACTGATCAAACAATATAAGCGTAGACCTTTCTTTCCAATGAACTAATAGTAATTAGTATAAATAAATATTATAACTATCTTCTATCTTCTATCTGTGTGTGTGTGTATGTGTGTGTGTGTGTGTGTGTGTGTGTGTGTGTGTGTATCATCTTATTCTTGGCTGTAGGTTCCTGCTTTCTAGAATATTGTTATATTAATAGTTACAAATGTTCTACTTTGTTGTATAGATTCCCTTTCAGAGCTTATGCCCATGGTGCTTATTCCATATTTCCAGGGATTTTAGTGTCTTAGGTCTCTCAGCTGAGTTTGTAACATGGAATTATCCTCAACTGAGAAGACCTACCTTACCTGAGATCAGCCCTGTTTTGAGAGACAGTTTTTACTTAATGTCTGAAAGATGTGGGTGGTGGGGAAGAAGTTTTGTAAGGCTAAGCTTGGCCCTTTTGTTTCAAAAAAGGAACAACTGTGAAGGACCTTGTCAGCATGAGAACCCTCAGCAGGACTGAAAAGAACATATATATATATACACACATTTTCACTTTTCTTTCTCCTTTCCCCCATCCCACTTTCTCTTTATTTTTGAGCAGTTTCTTCCCATTTCACAATGTCTACTGTACATTTTGGATCTTATTTACTCTCTCTCAATGTCTCACACTAGGGAGACAATACAAAATTTGCACATGCAAGACTGACTTAGTTCACTTATGAGTACGGTCACAAGGTGCATCCATTTCCCTACAACTGTCTCAAGTTTATCCTTTTTATACCTGAGTACTACCGCACTGTATAAAAATACCACATCTTTTTTATTCATTCCTTTGTTGATGGGCATGTGGGTTTCATCCAAGATTTAGCTATGACAAACTGTGTTACTATAAACATGGGTGCACATATATAACGGTGGTATGATGCTTTTAATTCTTCTGGAAAATACTCAGAAGAGGAATAGCTGGGTTAAGTGGAACCTCTAACCCTAGGTTTTTGAGGAATCTCCACACTAATTTCGAAAGTGGTTGCACCAGTCTACACTCCCATCAACAGTGGAGAAGGGTTCCTTTTTCCTCACAGTCCCACCAACATTTGTTGTTGGTTGGTTTCATGATGATTGCCATTCTTACTGGTGTGACATGGAATTTGCCTCTCTTGAATAACATTAATGTTGAACATTTTTCATATCTTTATTTGCTATTTGTATTTCTTCATCTTAGAAGTATGTGTTCATCTCAGATGAACATTTTTCAATTGAGTCTTTGAATTTTTTTGAATTTGGGGGGGTCTGATTTTTTTTTAATTCTTTATATGTTCTCGATAGAAGTCTTCTGTTTGAGGGATGGTTAGGTAAAATTTTTTACCACTCTGTGGGTTGTCTTTTCACTCTGTTGGTGATTTCTTTTGATGTGCAAAAGCATTTTAATAAATGAGATTCTAGTCAGCGATTCTTTGAAGTGTTTCTTGTGCAGATCAGGATTTGTTCATGAAGTCTCTGCCTACCCCTATGTCTTTAGGATTTCGACCTACTTCCTAGTTCAGTACATTTACTGTTTCTCTTTTAATATGTAGATCTTTGATCCATTTTTACCTTAGTTTACTGCATGGTGATAGACATAAGTCTAGTTTTAATCTTTGGCATGTAGAGAGCCAGTTTTTCCAGCACCATTTTTTAAAGAGGCTATCTTCTTCCAGTGAATATGTTCAGCCCCTTTGTCAAAGATAAGTTGGCTGATATATTTGTAGTTGTGTCTGCATCTTCTAATCTGTTCCATTGACCCTCAGGTCTAGCAGGGGGATGGGGGGGCTTCCACTACTATGCTGATTTTATTATAGTAGTTTTGTAGTATAAGGGATTGTGATGCCTCCTGCCTTGCCTTTGTTGCCCAGGATTGCCTTTGCAATTCTAAGTCTCTTCTGCCTCCAGATGAATTTTAGGAATGTTTTCTCTAGTTTCTGTAAGGTATGGTAATGGTATTTTGATGGGGATTGCATTAAATCTGTATAACAATTTTGGGAGTATAGCCATTTTCACTATGCTTGTTCTTCCTATCCAAAAGAAAGGGATATCTTTCCATTTTCTGATAGTCTCTTTGGTCTTCTTATTCAGAGTACTGTAAGTTTTAATACATAGATCATTTACTTCCTTTGTTAGATTGCTTCTTAAGTTTTGTTTTGTTTTGTTTTGTTTTGTTTTTTCTCCAGTACCGGGAACCAAACTCACGACCTTGCACTTGCCAGGCAGGCGCTTTTGCCGCTGAGCTAAATCCCCAGCCCCTTTATTTTGTTTTGAATGCTATTGTGGAGTGTGTGGCTTCCCTAATTAATGAGTTTGTTGTTTGTGTATAAGAATGATATTAATTTTTGAGTGTTGACTTTTTATCCATCCATGCAGCTGAATTTGGTATTAACTATAGGAGTCTTTTGGTGGAGTTTTGGGGGTCTTCTATGCATAGTATCATATCATCTGCAAATA